>NC_059435.1:33429240-33729240 GCF_021028975.2 Sphaerodactylus townsendi
TGGTGACCAGAGAACTGTCACCATTTAGTAACAACGTCAAGGATGACCCGTAGCAACTATATCACATAATGAAATTCAGAACAACCCTGAGAATTAGGCTTATTTATTTTAATATCTCTTTTTCCCCTAATCATAGCTGCAGCTCTCTGAGAAAATTATAACAGCTCCTTGTGACCATTTCAGGTTGGGAAAATGGTGCCCAGGAAAGGTTTAAACCCACACCACATATTGTGTTCCCAATCCAAATCAGGCTTCCAAATGCCTTACATGCAAAAAAAAATGCTGGGAGTTGCAGAAGAATACACATCTGGCTAGGTCCTCAGAAACCTTGCTTGTTTAATGGTCCAATCTGGGGAGTGAGGGAAGCAATATCTGGAGGCCACGCAGGTCTATACTGACATATTTGTCCTCACTAGGGCACTTACCCCTGCAGAGGGGCAAATCTGCTAGCTGGCCACTGCAGCCCTCCCATGCCACTGGATGCCCTGCCGGTGTAGCAGTGGCATTCTGGAGGTGTGACCAGGGGCAGAACTTCCATCCCAGCTTTCCCTCCAAATATTCTGTGGGCCGTGCCTGTGACTTACACCATCCTCTTGAGTGGCATAAATCCACTGAGCCCAATGGAGGGCGTTCCGGTGGTGGGAAGGGTTTTGGTTTTTTTGCCTCCCCATGCCACTGAAAAGCCCTCTGGAAGTGACAGGTGGCACCACAGTAGTACTGTCCCTGGCCACCCCAGGGCTCTGGATTGGACTAGCCAAACATCACCAGCTGGTATCTAACACTGAATATGACATCACCCCAAGGGTTTATAATGACCCTGGTGCTTGCACAGGGACTGCTTTTCCGTTTTCACCTAAAAGCCCCATATTCTTAAATGGGTCTGGATGACTTTACTGAATAAATATGGGATGCATTTCGAGTTTTCTGTATGTTCTCTAAGTATATCCAATTTAGTAACATTAATATCAGTATATCCAATTACTGTTTTAAATAATTATAACTTGGTCTTGATCTCAATGGATACGCAACTGATCTTTTGCTTTATACTACACAGAATATGTCTCTCTCTGATGTGTTACGGTCTTTTTCTGTAAAAATTAATCAAGGAAATCATTATCAAAGATTATTTATTTCCTGTTTTTTGGGGGGACGGAGGGAAAGGAGGTTGCAGAGCCCATATATTTAGACATCATAATGATCTGAGCTCTTAGTAGTTGTTAGCAGCTAATTCTTCAGACAAGTACTCTTCTGAGCTCTTTAGGTTCCAGACATGTACAAATTATATTTTAGACAATGGCAGAATCTCAAATCACCCCATTTGTCTTTTTATGCAGATCTACATATCCAAGGCAACAGCTATAGTGCATGGCAGCACAGGAAGTACCCCCAGCTATCTGACCTACTTCCCCTGAGTGAATGCTTTCAGCCTTTTTCTTTCTCTCCTGTTCACAGGATTTAGATTATTTTACAATTTTCACAACATCACACCTCTTTCCCCTGTAATTCCAAAACATATGGGGAGTTGCTCCTCACACTGGCAGTTCTGCTGAGTGCACAGAGGTGAGAGTCTTATGCCATCTGATTTAACGTTCTTGTTCCCTCAATTGTCATGCAACATTATAAATGAAATTCAACCTTCACTTAGTTTGCCTGACAGATGCCTCCACCAATACTAAGAATTCAGAAAGTGCACAACAATTAAGAATCAGACCTGATGCTGAAGAATCCAGTGCGAAGGGAACTTTGACTCTTGAAAGCTTACACCCTGAAAATATTGTTGGTCTGTAAGGTGCTACTGGACTCAAATCTAACTGTTCTACTGCAGACAAAACAGATACTCTCTGAAAATACCTATTAAAGCAACCAAGAAATATAGTTCGTAATATTAATATTGTTATATAATAATAATATTACTGGTAATTATTGGGTATACAGTGTCAGCAGCGTACATTGCCTTAACGGGCAGAAAAAGACAACTCCTGGACCACTGGAAATTACAGACAGTATTATGCAAGCAGAGCTAAGCTCCTGGATGCCACTGAAAATACTGTTACCTCTCACTGGAGGATTATTTCAGCATGCAAATGAATTCACAACCTGATATTCCATCCCTACCACATGTATAAAAGAAATGCAGCATACCATGGTATTTTCAATATTGGGTTGCACATAGTTATTTTTAGGCATATACCTAAGGGGTATGTTATGGATGTAACTAATTCATGTTTGAAAACATGTGCATCATTTTTAATTTGTTTTTAGCTTCCACGTGAAAAGGACAAAAAACAAACTTATCTTTTTGTGTTCTTTTAATTTACTGCTACGTTGGTATCCACCAAAACTTTAAGGAGAGAAGGATACACGATTTTTAAACAAACATATACAATCATTACATGCCAGAAATCCTAGCTTTGACCAGGAGCTACAACCATCGTACCCAGGGGCAAACCCAGTGAGTTTATTGCAGGATACTATATGAAAGTAGTTCCAAAGCAATGCTAGTTCTTATTCTGAGTTCTAGGTACTTGCAGTATGTACAGATAATAACTATGATCCAAGACAACACCGATACCTCAATGAAACCAACAAACAGAATGAATAGTACTGTTCTTTGATTGTGAATCCTGGGAAAACACTAAGAACATTTCTTCTAGGCCCTGTTTAGCAAGCTATGATCAAGAAAGATTTGTAGCTCAATTTCCTTTTCTAATGCATCTGATTATTTCATGTTTAAAACACAGGACTGGGCTAATAATTCTTACTGGTTTACTGCATTTGGTAGGAACTTCAAATATTCTTGTGTTAAGCTTGGTGGAGGTAAAGTGTAGACCAAGGAAGGCAATGGCAATGGCACCCCATGAACGTAGTCTGACTAAGAAATGTTGTGATATGATGTCACTCCATGGGTCAGTAATGACCCAGTGTTTGTACAGGGGACTGACTAACATTACCTTTTTTTTTTAGTGTTTGGCCAGTACAAGGCCCCTGAAAGAACCACAGTATACCATTTAGCAGAACACAAACAACTTAAATGGTTATTCTAATCAATTTCACTCTTACCTTGCACTTTGTCTGAACATAGCTCTCTGGCCTTGTCTCTCATCATTTTGGGAATCAAAACATCCTTCTCAACATGTCTGAGTTGTAATTCTTCTGTAAGAGAACAGCAATATATTCAAGTCACAAAAGGACAGAAAGGACAAGAAGGATGTTCAGAAATTATATACGAAGACCACCATTCTTAAGCATATCTGTAAGGACGCCATCAATAATACCTACCTTCAGTGTCCACTTGTTAACACTGATATCTTATAAACAAATTTCTCATGATAATTATTTCGCATGACAATTATTTAACAATTTAAATTTCCCACAGGCAGTGGGTAGATACAGTATGGTAGTACCAGAGCTGACATTCAGAAGTGGTCTGAATTGCCTGCCTCTGCATTGCAACCCTGGAGGGGAGTGAGTGAGGGGTGGCATGCAGGGGAGGGAGGCGAGGGGGCCCGGCATCTGGACATGGCCCACCCACCCTAGTGGAGGGAGGGGGAGGGAAGAGAGGGGGAGGGGTGGCATGCAAGGGAAGGGGAGGGAGGGAGGGGTGGCATGCAAGGGAGGGGAAGGAGGGGAGGGGTGGAATCCCTTGGTGGAATCCCATTCAAATACTAACCATGGTAGGTCCTGCTTAACTGATCTGAGATCTGATGAGATCAAGCTATCCTGCCTTATCCAGGGTCACTGTAAGTTGGGTGAGACTTAATAGTGCTTTCTGACACAACCAGTACCAAGGCTGACAGTACTTTTATTTATATTTTAAAATAATGGGTTGGATCAAGGGATTCCTTTCTTTCATCAGAGATGCCACACTAAGCAGTAAGGAACCCTCGGGCTCAACACTGTGTAAAAGAGAGCCAGTGAGGTATAATGGTTAGACTAGAGTTAGGCTGTACCTAAGGGAACGTAGGTTCCTACCCCTGCTTGTCATCACTGTGTGAGTTTGGTCCAGTCACACATTCTCTCAGTCCAAAATGGAGGATGGGAGAACCTTGAATACTAAGGACTGTCAAACAAATTAAACAAATAGGACCTACCTATTGGGGCAATTTTTTGTTCTGAATCTAAGCATTTCCCCAGGGACTGGAGGAGCATCAAAATAGATAACTGTCACCTTTCTGAAGGTACTTTACTCATTTATGCCACAATTCCTGAGAGAAGAACAGCTCAGCTTCCTGCTTCTCCACCCTCACAGTATCTGCAGAGTTCCCACAAGCTGTGCAAAATAGCTGTTCCTCTCCTTCCTCCATGGATTACAGAACACCAGGAATCTGATTTACCTTCCTTGCAGGTGTCCCCTTGTTGAGTTTAAATTATCCATATGTTACCTTTCCAGTGCTGAAGACAACTCGCACCAGACACAGAACAGCCCTCCTGTCCTGCTTCTCCTACTATTTCACCCCACAGACTTCAACTACCAGTGGACTGCTCAGATGTACATACAAGTTAGTTTAAAGCACAACTGCATGGCCATCTTTGTTTTAGGAGAAGGCTTGTGATTTTGGATGTAAATGTTAACTAGTGTTACAATGGAACTGGTTATCAGTGGGAAGCGGAGAGTGTTTCACGGGAACCTTGCAACCCTCATTCTTTGAACTAACATTTATGCTACCAGGGCTGTGATCCTATCCCAGTTATTGGAATAAGAGAGAATTCACTTCTACCACTTGAAGAGCTTTTCAACCCTTCTCCCGCTTGTTGGAACAAGCAAACAAAACAGAAAGACAGTTTCGAATGTGGTTGAACAAGTTTCTGCATCAACTGATAGCCCTGCAATAACATTTATTGACAAAATTGTATTTTTACAACATACGCACAATTTCTGGAAGACTTTACTCCCGTTTCAGTTACTCCACGCATAGACTCAGCCCATGCCATTGACTTCGCTTCCTGGCTCTGTGTTTAACACCAGCTGCTTCTCCAAATCAGTTCACCAAATCATCTCTTTCCATAGTTTGCAAAAGTTTCAGATTTTGAGATTTTCCTACCTTGTGCTCATATCCATTCAAATGAAGAGAGAGCACGAGGATGACAACACCAGGAGAGAGAAAAAACTTCAAAGCTTTAACTTCTCACTATTCTATCATCACCTTGAAGTCAATTTTCACCTTTTTCACTGGCTGAATCTGTTACCTTACATTTTGCTTTGGGGCTCATGTGTTCTTGCAATATAGCAGTACTGGATTATGAGAATAATGACAAGCATGTTTGCTAAAAAAATCACAAAGCTCATAGTCTTGGAAGTCAGAAATTGGGTTCTGCAGCAATTCTATACTATTTGGTAAAATGGAAATGTACAATAGAAACCACATATAGAACAAATACATGTTGAGCAATTCAGAGCCATGTGAACGAAGAGTAGAACAGCCAGAGAAAGAGTAACAATTTTAACAGCTTGATATAATGCTCCCTCCTTGATCAGTTTCATTTGACCAGGGTTATCAAAGCCATTACAGAATGACTAATTTAGCTACTGAGAGATAACAGATGAAACAGCCTTTTGGAAAACTACAAACAGTTCATAAAAGAAAACATAGGGAGATTCTGCAATACAGAAACATTTCTTTACTTAAAAAAAAGTTCAATCTATCCACGTCATACAAGCAGACCAAACTAGATCACCTCCACATGCCACAGAAGTTTAGCGCACTGTTGTTGAAGTTTAGGTTAATGATTAACTATAGGTTAAAATGAAAATGTCTCTCCAGTATAGGAACTAGAATCATGGAATCATAGAGTTGGAAGAGACCCCAAGGGCTGTCAAGCCAACCCTCAGCAATGCAGGAACACATAATCAAAGCACTCCTGTCAGATGGCCATCCAGCCTCAATTTAAAAACCTCCAAAGAAGGATACTTCACCACACTCCGAGGTAGTGCATTCCACTGTCCAACAGCCCTTTCTGCCAGGTAGTATTTCCTGATGTTCAGGTGGAATCTCTTTTCCTTCACCTTGAACCGGACTCCTGGACTCATAATTCTTACAAGCTGGTAAGATTTAAACATCACACAGGGCCATCCTAAACATTTATGTTTAGCAGAAAGTCCCACTAAGCTCAATAGTTCTTTTCTCCTAGTGCTTGTAGGCCTGGTGCCATATCTATTCACTTCCCAAGAGTGATCAGTATTAAGGAGAGGAAAGAAATGGAGATAAGTATTCAGAAGAGTGTTAGAAATGGTGCCACTGTTGATTCTCCAACCCATAGTGAGTTTGCGGTTTCCATGAAGTGAATCGTCATGTAGTAATTTTTATTTATTTTGATTCAATTTTTAGTCCATCCTTATCAGACAAAGTTGGGCTCAGAGCAGGTTGCAACATAATTAAAAATTTTACAATTAAAATTTATACACGGAGTATCCTAAAACCTTGAACTTCAACGACACCAAACTTTTCTTACAGAGGCTACGTCAGAGGGGAACAAGAGAAACTACCAACTCATATAGGAAGGAAATCAACATAAAATTTCAATAAAGGAGGGGAAATTGTGGAGGGAAACACAAAAGGGAAAGGGGAAGAGTTTATTTTTACTTTTCATTTATTTTTATTTTTTTATAATACTCCACTTAAAGGTGCTCTGAACCCATTTAAAGTACAAATGCAATGTACAAAATGAAAATAAATGGAGTTAAGGAATAAGATAATGTGCTGCCTTCAACCACAGCTATTAAAAGGCATGTTGGCCCAAGAGGCAGATTTACACACCCCTCAGCATTAATAAATGCAGAAAGAAAACAGTGCAGGGAGAGTAACTCTGGTGGGTCTCTACACTGGGTTGATCAGGTCCCTCCATAATGGTACAAAGGATGCAGATTGACAGACTACATCCCAAAGCTTAGCAGCAGCCTTTGATTATTTCAATGATTTATTTTCTTGTGATGCACTAATTATTTGCTATCTAGTATAGGTTTTTCCCACCCTTTGTCCAAAGAATTTGGAGTATCCTAAATGGTTCTTTCTTCCTCATGGCATCTTTATAACCGTGTGAGTGACTGGCCCAGTGTTACCCAGCAAGTTTCATGGTGGCATGTGGACTTGAACTTGGGTCTCCCAGATTCTATTCCAACACTTCGACTACAACATTGCTGTGGCAGGAAAGATCTCTGAATTCATGCTGACATCCTGGCACCCACTTTGATAATGACTGCAGTAACAAATTTATTGGAACTACCAAGAACATCTAAGAAGTATGGATAGAGGGGAGGGAATAAGACATGGTAAATGAATACGTTCTGGTGTCCAAAATGGTGACTCCAATACTAACAGATGCATTAAGTAAAACTGGGAACAGAAGACAAATAGCCTAATCCTAAACATGCTTACCCAAAATGAGCCTCACTAAATTTAGCAGGACTTACTTCTAGGGAAATGTAGATATGGTTACAGTGCAAATCTATAAGGGTTATAGTAATGATTAAACAAAGTGGAATGAGATTTACAGATAACCGAGAATTTGTTTGGTAAATTACACTACATGCTTGTCCCTGAGCTTCTTAAACCTGGATTTCTCTCTGAAAGATGCGCATAAGCACTGCCACATTCACTGTGACTTCCAACTGATACAAATGACAGCAAAGACAAAGTGGCAACAGCAGTCACTTAAGGAGTTTAACATTGCCAAAGCCAAGCAGCATTTCAGCATCTATCGCTACTAGGAAGAACAGTCCCAGGAGTCGGATCTCTGACAACCACAGACCAGTCATACACTTATTAGCACATCACCAACCACAGGTGAGAATGTGCCTTGACAGAACCTGGCATGTATGCCTCCTCAAAAACAAAGAAGTGTTTTGATAGTGAAGATGAAAACATGATTGAAGGTTTGCACCCCTCTGTATAACAGCCTTGCAGCTGAGGGGGTCATCTCAGACAAACAAGTGAGTTAAGTGATGAACATAAAGCATGTTTCTAGAAACTGGATGAGAAGAATAGGGAACAATGCAGACAGCACGGGAACCTCTAGGGAGCAGCAGCTAGAAGATCTCATGAGTCAGAAGCCTACCCATCTGAGTTCAATGGTTAAAGATTACAACACATACCTATCTAAGCTGTGGTTAATGCTAACCAGAGATTGCTCTGAGCCCAAACTTTGCAACCAGCTTCAACACCATGGTTAGTATTAATCATTACTAAGGGTTGCTATTGACAACATCAAGTTCTGCTTTAGTTTGCATTCTCCGTACTAGAAGTAGGACATTCTTAAATATGGGCAGATTAACAGGAAGTACCACCTAAGTACACAGAAAGTTCTGGTGAATTTTTTTGAGACAAACATTATAACATAGAAAAAGTTAGCCAATGTAGAGCAGTTATATTATGTAGGATTACATGGAGGTACAAATTTCTCAGAAATTCAACCATCAAGAAACCGCAGATGTCCAACAACCTAAACTTACACTTGTTAGGAGAACACAAACAACATTTATTGGGTCCATAAAGCAAACCCATGAGACCATAATGTCATACAAAATCCAATACCTAGTATGGGTAATGATCATGTCTCTTAAAGAACCCATTCAAGTTGAGCAATACAATAAACTTTTGAACCATATTCTGTCAAGAACCAAATGTCTACATAGAAAAGTAACCATTAACCTTCTTGAAATGTAGTGACGCATTAGAAAGAATCATATCATGATTTTATATATATTCAAGGTTATCTTCACCTAGTCACAAATGCTTAAGAGAAAATTTCAAATGGGATTATTCAAAAAAGAGATCTGACATAAAGAACAAAATTCATTTTACAGATTTGTTACCAAATCCCCTCTTCTGCCTGGAATAAATTGGATACTGGGAATATATTTTATTAAACAAACTTTTCTAGTTTAATCCAAGCTAATGAATTGTGCAAACCTCTTCTTCATCTGACACAGAAAGGAGTGTTTGGGCAGTTCAAAAACTTGCAAGTGCTAAGACTAAAAAAGGTTAAGTAAAAGTTACATCTCTTAAAACTGAGCAAGGTACTTGATAGTAGATCTGTTCCAAAAAAACTCATACAAGAAAGCAAATCCTTTGTGTCTACAATGTGAAAATCTGTGTTTAAGCCAGGAATAGACTCAGCGGTTTTCTCAGATGTTCAGGGAACTATAGATTTATCATACCAGCATGGCCAATTGGCCATGCTGACAGAGGCTGATGGGAATTATAGTTCCTGAACATCTGGAGAGCCGCAGGTTCCCTACCCCTGGTTTAAGCAAACAGCACCAAGGTTAAAAACTCAATCACTGCTACCGAAGTTGGGGGAGGGGGGAGGGGGGGAGTGGGGGAGGTTGGGGTGGAGTCTGAAGAAGGTGGGGTTTGGGGAACAATCATTTTCTCTGCATAAACTGACCTCTTTGCCTGAAGATCAGTTGTAATAGTGGGAGATCTCAAGGCACCCCATAGAGGTTGGCAAACCTATACCATCATCTTTCATTTATCATATAGCTCAGGGGTCTGCAACCTGCGGCTCTCCAGATGTCCATGGACTACAATTCTCATCAGTCTCTGCCACCATGGCCAATTGGCCATGTTGGCAGGGGCTGATGTAAATTGTAGTCCATGGACATCTGGAGAGCTGCAGGTTGCAGACCCGATATAGCTGAAGACTTTGGATCACAAGAGGACAAAAAGATCTTTATCAAGTCTATCGCATATACAGCAGCCACAAGACACTCACACAGATCCTACTGTAGCCCCAGCCAGCCACCTGGGCTCCCTAAAGGCTACCACTAACTGACTGGATGAAGTAAAGGACCACCACTTCATCATGAGTCCACTATAAGGGCTCGTACTAATGGTTACAACCTGATTAGACCAGTCAGGACACAAGGACAGTGCCGGAGAGTGGAACAGACTGTTGGGTTTGCATGTGACTAAACATGGCATCACAGTATATTGAAGTCATCTCATTCTCAGTTGCCTGGGATTTTCAGTACATTGTGGAGTTATTTAGTTCCTCAATAATTTGAGACTTCCATAAATTGCTGTGCATACTTACTTATACGTAGCAGCTTTGCACCAGGGGAGTCCTGCTCTGACTTCTGTGCATCCCTGCAGGGTAGGCTGCCTTGTGGGATGAACAGAAGCTGCTGCAAAATGAGGAAGGAAGCCTCCGAAGCCTCCTAGCTTACCTTGCAAGGCTACTGCAAGGTGGGAAAACGGGTTGCCAGCTCCCGACTGGATGTCCCTGGAGATATGAGGTGGAGCATGGGGAGGAACTTTAGCAGCCACTATCTGGTGTAGCCCCTCCCCTCTTTGGGGAATTGTATCTGTCTTACCTGGAGATCAGTTGTAATTCTGGAAGATCTCCTGGCCTCACCTGGAGGTTGGCCTGAAGCAGAGGCATAGCTGGACAAAGCTGCACCCAGGGCGGCCTCCGCATTTTCAGCCCCCCCCCCCCATGGGTCCCTGGGTCGCACCCTGCACCCCCTGCATCACCACTTACCTTATCCTGGAGGTATGATGGTGCCTGGGGGTGGCTGCTGCAAGGGGGCCCATGGGGAGGGCGCAGAAAACGAGGAGGCCACCATCCCCCCTCTGCCCCATGGAGCAGCAGGCCTTCTCTGTCTGGCAGATGAGGTTTGCAGGGCACCACGGCCACCCCCTCTCAGCCCAAAGGAGCAGCAGGCGACTGACTTCTCAATGGGGCAGAGGGGTTTTGTATGCCCGGTGCTGCAGCACTAGGCAGGCTGCCGCCACCGCTGCCATCTCCTCTCTGCCCAACGGAGCAGGCAGCTGCCCTCTCCGTGAGGCAGTGGGGGTTTGCATGCCTGGCGCTGCTGGCTCGCACAGCACAAGAGCCGGCAGCACCAGGCAGGCCACCGCCCGCTCTGCCCAACGGAGGGGGTTCGTATGCCCGGTGCTGCTGGCTTACACAGTGTGAGAGCTGGCACCACTAGGCAGGCCGCCGCCGCCGCCATCTCCTCTCTGCCCAATGGAGCAGGCGGCTGCCCTCTCCGTGCGGCAGTGGGGGTTTGCATGCCTGGCACTGCTGGCTTGCAGGACACAAGAGCCAGCAGCACCAGGCAGGCCACCGCCCGCTCTCTGACCAATGGAGCAGGCGGCTACCTTTTCCATGGGGCAGAGGGGGTTTGTATGCCCGGTGCTGCTGGCTTGCGCAGTGCGAGAGCTGACAACACTAGCCAGGCTGGCTGCTGCTGCCGCCACTATCTCCTCTCTGCCCAATGGAGCAGGCGGCTGCCTTCTCTGCGGGGCAGTGGGGGTTTGCATGCATGGCGCTGCTGGATCACACAGCACGTGGCTGCCGCCACCGCCCCCCCTCTGCCCAACGGAGCAGGCAACTACCTTCTTTGTGGGGCAGAGGGGGTTTGTATGCCCGGTGCTGCTGGCTCGCGCAGTGCGTGAGCCAGCAGCACTAGGCAGGCTGCCGCCGCCACCATCTCTCTGCCCAACGGAGCAGGCGGTTGCCTTCTCCATGGGGCAGAGGGGTTTTGTATGCCTGATGATGATGCTGCTCACACTAGGCAGGCTGCTGCCGCTGCCGTCTCCTCTCTGCCCTATGGAGGAAGCAGCTGCCTTCTTCGTGGGGCAGAGGAGTTTTTCATGCCTGGCATGTTTATCCCGTTCAGCCCCCGACCTAAAGTGTGTTTTGAGTTTAGGCCCCCTGTGCGATTGAGTTTGAAACCCCTGACCTAGAGGAAGCAAAGACAGAAATGAAGGTGGTGATCCAAAAGAGGAGAAAAGAGGAGAAAGAGCACCCAGTGTTGAGCTTCTGCCGCCAGAAACCCCGGCATCCACCTTAGTCATGCATGTCAATGGAAGGAGTAACAACCATCCCTCCTACCTTCCACGCCAGAGCCAGACTCCATTTGCAACTTCCTTACTAGCGCAACTAAAGCAGCAGCAGCAGCAGCAACTTGAACAGCTCCGAAACGCTCGGCGCACGCGCGAACTTGGCAAAACTTCTAGCGCGTGACCCCTGCGTCACAGCCAAAGGCTGGAGTTAAGGCAGCGCCTCCACGCATGCGTTAAAACATCCACTGATCTATGAGACGATACGAGACTGAAGTGAGCGCATGCGTGATACTGAAACCTGAAGAATAATGCTTATGACAGATCCTAGGCTGTTTCCATAGTGGCGCTTTGTTTTTCTTTTCTTTTGTTTTTATGGGAAAAGTCTGAAGGAATGCTGTGTAGTACTATCTTCCTTTTGGATGGAAAGATAACCCTTAGGGTTACCTCAAAAGCAAAGGGGAGGAGTCTGGGTTTATAAACCAATCCTTTCCAGTGTTCTGGTTTGGTCTTGCTACATTCTGGTGTAGTTCCTTCCTTTGGATTTCTTGGCGCTCAAAGTTGTGTGTTCACGAGAACCATACTCGGGTATTTTTTAGGATATGTTCAAAGCACGTTACTCCACTCCACTCCTTTTTTTGCATAGGTGTTCTCACTTTGATTAAGAAACACTGTGGGGGATTGTGCTTTACAAGGATCTCTTTTACTGTGCAAGTGATGCTACTTTCTATTATAGTCAGAGATGTCCTAGGCCTAGGGCAATGGTGACGAACCTATGGCACAGGTGCCAGAGGTGGCACTCAGAGCCCTCTCTGTGGGCACCTGCGCACAGAGTTCATCATGTGGGAGGGGGTGGAAAATCACCCCCCCACACACACACACACATCTAGGCTGGCCTGGGCACGATCCTTTACCTGGGAGTAAGCTCAGTTGCTGGCAATGGGGCTTGCTTCTGAGTAAACCCTCCTATGATTGTGATTCACCCATTTGAAGCATTACACGGTTGTTTCACCAAGCTTACTCCTGAGTAACGCATGCCTTGGAGCCAACCGGTTTTTCTAAACTAAAACCTCATTATTCAGGTTAAATTGCCGTGTTGGCACTTTGCGATAAATAAGTGGGTTTTGGGTTGCAATTTGGGCACACGGTCTTGAAAAGGTTCGCCATCACTGTCCTGGGGGGGTGGTATTCATACAAATAATGCTGTATGCACCAGTTTTGTGCATGTTCAGTGCAGTCCAAAGTGGAGTACTACGAGAAGTCCCCAAACATGGTGGGTGCCAGGGTGCCCACCAAGTGTTTTTAGAAAGTGGGCAAGGCCAGATGGAGGTCATTAGCCATTTGAGAGTTGATTGGCTGTGCATGTTTTTAAAAGCATTGCTTTGGCAGCAGCTACCATGCAACACAATAATGTTAGAGATATATCTGAAGGTAAGCTGCAGCAGTCATTTTGTGGCTGTGCCCACTATGCTGTGTCAACATTCCAGAGGTGCCCACAGGCTCAAAAGAGTGGGGACCCCTGAGTTACACCCTTCCAAGTCTGTTTACAGTCCAATCCAAAAGAGGTGTGTGCTTGCGGCAACCAGAGACAGCACTGCCCCACATTCTCCAAAGAGGCATTCAGCAGCACAGCTGGCAAGAAAAACTCCTGCCAGCCATGAAAAGCCCCATTCAGGGCATCAGCTCAGAAAAGCTGGGCCCAAGGCTTGGGAAGCTGACTAACGTAGGCCCCACCCCAGGGAACACCCCTAGAATGTCCCCATCCGTGCCTGTCAGCCTCCTGTGGCGGAGGACCACCATCACAAGTTTGGATTTTAGCACTCACCTGCTCAGTCACCAATGTAAGTCTGTGCCCATTCAACAACATCTGTGCCCATTTGGGTGGCTCAGGTTGGCAATGATGCCAGTACAGGGGTCAGGCTGCTTCCAGTGTGGCTTTGCCCTCCCCCTCCCCTTCCCTTTGGATTGCCCTGTGGGTCTGTTTAGAAACGGGTTGAAGTGGAATAACTGCCTGAGCGCACGTGGTCTGAAAAAGGAAGAAATATGTTCTCTTGTAGTTGTAACTGGAACCAGAAAAATACAAAAAAGTTTTAGGAACTTCTTGTCAGGACTAAAAAATGCAGTGTATAAATGACAAAGAATAACTTTCTCATGCATAAACTGGCTGTTCACAAATAGCTCCAGCTTGCAGTCATTTCTGTGTTTGTCTACCATTCATATTGTCATTTGATTAGTTAATCACCCATTTTCTATGGTGTGAATGTGTTTTTACACTTCTTCCAAGACAGTGTTAACTATGAAACTATAGATAGCAATAGAGATTAATTATCTATTTCAGAAGTATCCACACCTTCTCCTTCCCAGATAAAGAAAAAGAACTATAACTCTCTGCAAACGTTTAATTCAGCATGCACTATGAACTGTATCTGTGGTCAGTGAGTTAAACAAAACCTGGTAAAATGGCATCTCTTAAAATGTGAACTGTTTTTTCAATATGTTTACAAATGAGTCAGTAGTGAGATAAAAGATGTTGGGGTAATGGTGGCTGGGTCATTGTTCATGTTACATGTTTCACAGCAATGGAATAGGCAGATTCCATGCAAGAAGTTGTTTGGGGAGGGATTGAAAATAAAATAAGCTTTGCATAATGACTTTGTATATAATTATGGTATGGCTGCAATTAAAATATTGTATAAGTTTTGGTTTACCCATCTCAAAGAGGAATCATAGGTATGGGAGCAACTAAAAGTAATGATGCGGGGTGGGTAGGTCAATGGGTGGTGATAAACTTTGATAAGTACATGATGCCTCCACTCCCTTCATATTTCTGAATAACGATTGCTGAAGATCGATAACTAGAGGAAGCCTTGGTGTGTTTGCCCTGTTTCTAGACATTTGGGGGGACATTTGGTTGGCTAATGGGGGAAATTGAATGCCTGGTTAAACAGATTATTGGTCAGATCCAAGCAGGGCACTTGTTTTCTTAAATATGTTCTGCTTTAACACGTTGGAAAGGAACTTTAAATATAAACAAAACTATGTTGAAGTGAGAGGTTGTCAGGGAGCGATAACTTTGATGGTTTCAAAGAGCTGGGCATACCAGTCCTGCACCACCTTGTCAAGGGAACCATCAGAGGATCTAGGGTCTCACAGGGCATTCTGTAAACCAGTTGGATCCATAAGTCTCCACAGGTGGGCATAAATAAGCCCATCGCTTAAGCAGGGCAGGGCAATGGTGTTAGGCACAGGTCAAGAAGAAGGAGGAGGAGGAGGAGGAGGAGGTTAGATTTATATCCCCCCTTTCTCTCCTGCAGGAGACTCAAAGGGGCTTACAATCTCCTTGCCCTTCCCCCCTCACAACAAACACCCTGTGAGGTAGGTAGGACTGAGAGAGCTCCAAGAAGCTGTGACTAGCCCAAGGTCACCCAGCTGGTGTGTGTGGGAGTGTGCAGGGTAATCTGAATCCCCCAGATAAACCTCCATAGCTCAGGCGGCAGAGCTGGGAATCAAACCCGGTTCAAAAGCCCTGCCCTCAAGGCAATAGCCGGTTATAAATAACCATCCCAAAGCTTCTTCAGTGTTCAGAAATTTATTGTTTTCTTTCAATTCTGCGCAGAAGAGGGAACTCTCCTTTTCAAGCAGGACAGAGAGGAGGTTCGGAGTGCTGCCATCTGTGTAACATAATTTATAGCTGTAAAAACATACCTCCTTGTCTTTTGCTCCTTTGTTTGAATCAAGAAGACGTACAGACCTGGTCATTTCATCCCACCTCTTACCACACCTTGCCCACTCCCATTTTTAGTGAAACTTAAGTCAAAAACACCTTCCATAAAAGGTTTCTATAACAACTACTGGTTTCTATACCAACTGAGATTCTACTTCATCTTTATCTGTATTTGTGAGCTTCCGCTAACTTCTTATTTCTACTGAGGGGCCCTGTTTTCCCAAATCAAAGCTTAGTGTCAGGCTGCTCTATGAGTTTCATTTCTTCCAACGAAAGTAAGTTTTTAAAGTGCTTGGTGCCCCAAGAATTACACTCAGATAACTTATATGATTAAATACAATGGCTTAAAACATTATAAGTTTAGCATATTCATATCAACGGGATCGACTCTGTCCTTCAGGACAAAATGATCAGACCATGGCACCTCCTCAGAGGAGATTAAGTCCACATTCACTCCTATGCCAAAGCCGCTATGTGTGTCCTGCTTGGTGTGTGGGGTCCATATTAACCAAGGAGAGTCCCATTGCCCCCATGGAAGACACCAGGTCCGCTGCTTGAATAGATTAGGCTGCATTAATATTGAAGTCGCAATAAGCTTGGGAAACCACCCACTCCACCATGACCTCTAGAAGTTTTGGAAGGTCTTTGCCTGCACACTTGGCAGCTGGTACACCAGCAGAATGCCCAAACTTTCCATGGCACCCCACACCAGACCCACACTATCAATTCGTTGGGACAGAGACTGGCCTAATGGAGAAAGCCTCCCGGATGAGCACTGCCACCCCCTTCCCCTGGCCCCATGTCTGGGACTGTTGGAGGACCAAGAAGCCTGGCGAGGTAAGTTCTTTCAAGGCGACAGTTTCACCCTCCCTTGTTCAGCACAAAGTGCAAAAATGTTGAGCAAAATTATCACAGTGGTTCTGCAGCGCAGTCCACCTTTTCCCATGAGCCTGAACTCAATAGGCTCCTCACAACCCAAATGATGGGCTTCCAAATGCAAAGCTCACTATGATTAGAAATAGAAATGAGTACTTAATGAACTGAAGAAGCTAACTTCTATTGAGAATCATGCTTGAATGATTTTGGTAAACAGAAATTATACTTCAGTATCATCCTTTCATTGGAAGTTTGGGGGATAATGACAGTATAGCGCTAGATGGTTACTTCTGGGGCTGTATTCCCCTTGA
The DNA here is from genome assembly GCF_021028975.2 of Sphaerodactylus townsendi. Taxonomy (NCBI): domain Eukaryota; kingdom Metazoa; phylum Chordata; class Lepidosauria; order Squamata; family Sphaerodactylidae; genus Sphaerodactylus; species Sphaerodactylus townsendi. Next base: position 33,445,938 of record NC_059435.1, read on the forward strand.
GGGGGTTAGCACTGACATTTTCTTTGCCAAATAGCTCGATTTTGGGCATTTTCAGGGGTAAGGTAGACAGCATGCATGCCTTCAGCAATGCTCTCCATCCACTGTTTCTTTGGTCTTCCACATGGGTGGTGGCCTCCAGGGTCAAACGTTAGAGCCATTTTTCCAACAGAAGTCTCCTCCAGGCGCATAATGTACCTGTACCACTGGAGCCGTGTTTCTCTCATTTTCTTTGTAATTGATGTAATTTCAAGTCTTTATCGTATGGCTTTATAACACGATCGGAAAGAGTCAGACCAAGCATCCACCAGAGCATCTTCATTTCCATCACATAGGTCGATTCCGCACTTGTGTTATCGACCTAAGTTCGAGCTGCGTTCGACCTAAGTGCTCCGCACAACCACTGGGATCGACGTGGTTTTGTACCAGCTTCGCCCCATGTAATGGTCAAATTTCTGACTCCAGTTGGGAATGACTACTTTTTCAGGGAACCATGCTCGAACTCAGCTCGATTCCAGTAAAGTGCAGAATCTCTGGTGCCAGGAGTCCCCCATTCAGCCAATCACAGCTGAGTGTTTCGGGCACGCATACAGCTGGCCAATAAAAAAAACACCACCTTCGTCCCTCCATTCCTGTGGCAGTTTTTTTAATAATGTGTGTGGGCATAGACGGAACATGGCCGTAGAACAGTAGCCAATCGGAACGGAGCGGCGAAGAGGCACAGGATGATTCCGCCCTCTGAGCTGGGATCAAGCTGGTTGCAGTGGGGAACAACAATGGCTTCGACCTAGGTTAGTACCCTTCTCAGGGAACTGGGTCGAACCTATTTTACTCGTGTGCGGAATCACCCATAAAGAGTCTGTTCATGTTTCCGAGTTGTTGGCCAGCATTCTGTTCCATATAGGGCCACAGGGTGGATAATTGTGGTGTACACTTTTGTCTTCAGATGTTCAAGTATTCTTGGTGGTTGCACAAGGAACTACCTTCACCTTTTTACTTTGCCATCATAAGCAAAGGTAGATGAACAATCTTTATATTTAATTAGGAATTAGGAATTTTACAGACTTGATTGAGATAGTGAGGAAAAATGCACATATGATTTAAATGTATTATATCAAGAATCCTTTACACAAAACATCCCGGTAGGCTAATCTACCTTCATTTAATCAATGAGAGACAGTACAGGTCTGTAGCAAAATGAAAATTCTGATCTATGTGACTTGCTTTGAAAACAAGAACCAAGCTACATTTACAAATGCTCAAATTAACTGTCTGGCTTTGCAACCATCTCTGCAATTCTGTTCTTGGTCCTGTCTTTTCAAGAACTGCTTGTGCCATTTTAAAACCATGTTTCTGTACGTTCCGTGAGATGTTTGAGGAGGAAGAAACATTAAGCTTTTGTCGGAAGGTATTTGAATAGCTCAAAGAAGATAAAATCTTAACGTTATTTCTGAAGTTCGTGTTAAACAGAGAAAAGTTTAGAATATTTTTGGAGGAGGGTTACAATACATTATGAAAAAAGTGAAATAGCATCAATCCAGTTTGTAAATCATGTTTTGCAGGTTACCTTTATGGGTAATTGATACTGAGCTAAACCCCATCACCATTCAAATCTATTTTTCTTGTGCATTGTCTGAACAGTGCAAACATGTAAATCTGTTTTCAGCATCTTAATCTGTATTCAGATAAGAACCAAAGACTGATTGCAGTATGATGATGAATCAATTCCCATGATGAGAGGAATAAGCTTGCGGATGCCTGAGTTTCATCATTGTCTGAAATGCAACATCAGATTATGAAGAAGCATCTAGATTTTAACCCATACATTTTTAAGTCAAGTAATTTCGATTCTACTTTAATAAAATTCACATAATCCCTGCCTTGAAACTTGTAATAACTCTTTTCTTAGAGCATCTGCTGTATCCATGACGGTTATGTAGCAGTTATTTTGGGAGTGGGCGGGGAGGTTAGACTAAGAGAAAGAAGGTGATATTGCATTATTTGAGTTATTCAATTCTAAATAAACTGATTTCAGTGGTTTGGGCTAGAGCAGGTGTAACCTCTGCTTGTGGGTTCTGTGGGGCAGAACTTGGAAGGAGTTTGCAACAACTAATTTTAAAACAAAATGGTTTACTTTTCCTTAACATGTGACACTTATTAAATATTAACTGTTTATATAACACTTCAAGGTCCTGTTCAAGTTTCAATTCCAAGTCCTTATATTTACAGTCCATTGATAATGCCAAGTCCAATTCTTCCTGCTGGTGGTTGGCTTATGAAGACTTCAGAGGCTTGGTGAACTGGATTCAAGATGATGAAGGTCCCCAAAAGAACTCCCATCAACTACATACACAGAAAGCCATGAAACAATAAATTCTAACATTTACAATACAGCAAAAATAAACAACTCCCTTCCCACTAGTTCCCAACAACTTTGCAGTTACCTTAAACAAGGTGTTAAGAGCTTATAAAGAAATAAATCAAGGTCCCAGCCTAATACCCTTGCTTCCTCCAGCTTCATGAGTTTTTTGCAGTCTCCTGCTGCTTTGAGTCTCCACCCCTTTCTGGTTCAAACCCATTCTGAACATAGGGGTTACTGAGTAACTCTGTACAGGATTCCATCATTAGCCCTGCCAGAAAACCGGAAGCTGTTTGTCATTATTGGCGAGTTTAATGCACTCTGTACATGTTTTGAAGTAGTTTCTTTAGCTCTGTCAGTCTGTCTATAGATCATGCTTTCTGCTTTTTGCTGTATTCCTTTGACATCTGTTCTCTCCGTTGCCTATACTTAAGTCCTACTACATCCTTTGTTGGTCTGGCTGTCACATGCACACGTGCATGCACACATGGACACAGAGACACACACACAGTTCCTTAACACACAGGGACCTCCTTATGCATCTTTCTCTTTGGGGTTCTCAAGGGGCTATTTTGGAATCTTGAAGCCTCTCCATGATTGCTTTTGAGACACTGTTTTTACCAAGTGTATGATGTACTCCTCTACTAATCTTAGATTTTTTTCTCCAAGGGCATTTATTCCCCATATGGCATGGGCAGTGAGACACCCCTGCAGCATTCCATATTTTCCTCCTTGAAGTCAGATTAAATGTCTAACTTTTTTGCCATCGAGCTAATGATCTCCCATCCAGGTACTCACCAGGGCTGACCCATCTTCGCTTCCAATATCTGATGACATCAAGCTAGCCTAGACTATTTAGGTCAGGACTCAGGACAAATCCCTCTCAAAGGAGAACTGTGGAGTGCCTGCCGCCAGTGTGGAGAAGGAGTGGAGATTTGTAAAGGCTTCTTTCTCTTCCCATCTTACCATTTGTAGTAAAGAAAAGCTTTATCTGATTCAGAATAGTTTTTTTTTTTTGAAAGAAGTCATTCTTTCCTGGGAGAAGGCTTGGTGGAAAGGAGTCAGAGGATCCAACAGTGGAAATGCCTGCTCCTGCTCTTGCCTATGCTCATCTGACAAAGATGTTTGACTTAATTTTGGCAAAACAAAATAAGCCTTTGTGTTATTTTTCATGCTATGCCTTCCCAATACAAGTTTGACCTTTGAGAACATCTATAGCATCCATGTGCCAAGCAAGGTGTTTACTGTGAGAGCCCAACTGGTAAGTCTGAGAGGAGAATTTAGCCCATGAGTTTCCATTCCTCTGGGTGATATTTCGCAATTGGGTCCTACTCATAATCATAATAGAAAGTCCAATTACCAGACCCAGAGCTTCTCTCAGCATCCTCTGCTGTGGTACCCAGACCCGTACCAGCTCCTTAACAGCAGCCACAGCCAGCTGTACCAGTATGTTGTCTGTGCATGTGCAGACTTTTTAACTTGGGGAAAATTTAAATCCCCAATGTACTTTTTAAAAATTTCAGATTTTTCTGCAAACCTGTGGACTCTTCCAAGTTTGCAGAAAGAACAATTTAGTGTTCATGTGGCCCTGATCTGTACATTTAGGTATCCGCAAATGGGGGCCACTTGTTGCTGTTAAATATATAGATTTGAGAGCTATTTTATAATCTGATGATGTATGTGTCCAGCACGTTACTGAAGTCTTCTTTCTCAGAGAAGCCTAAATCAAAGAAAGGGGAAAATCAAAACAACTGAGCCTCAAAACAGAGTGGCAGGCGAGGCTGAGTAAATAAAGTGGCTGGCTATTTGTATTCCCCCATGAACCTAGTCCAAATGGACCAGATGAGTTGAGTGCATAATACAACACATGTGCCACAGTTTGAAAATCTCTGGGAATACTGAGATGCCTTGTGTCACCCCTGATGGAGCTGAAATTGTAGTGAACAGAATGCTGGAACCATGTTGTATTATCAAAGGACATGGAACTACTTATTTCAACTAAACACTTAGTGCTGTCATGCTGGTGTGACAGAAAATGGCACTAAAGCACAGACAAGCTGCTATTTTAGTATGAATAAATACACCAATTTGGCAAGCCCCGTCCTTAGGGTCTACAGAAGTGTTGGGAGATTCGTAAATATAAAAATTAGATCTTCAAACTTTGTCTATAACCAATTGACCTCAGTATTGGGAGAGTATTAATTATTTGCATTTCTCCCTTACCATTTTGAAACCATGTATCTTGGATATGGTTGTATGACAACATGTATGATCCATTTTGAGGGTTTCGTTGGTAATTTTAAAATTTTCCACTTGGCTTCCGTAAGAACTTTACTCCAGATGTATGGCTGGATTTCTGTGCTGGGAACTTAGTTCACAGGCATGAAGGATTATGACTGAGATCAGGACCGCTGTGCATGAGGAGAAGGACTTTAAGTCCCTTTGGAAGCAGTCAGAATCCTCCTCCCACTAAGGGATGCCATAACAGCCCAAGGGCCAAAGACTGGCATAAGAACAAGATACAAAATGGATGCCTCTCAGAAGTGTTTGGGATCCATTTTGTATGTCAAGCCTGGACATTTCCTCTGGCCTGAAGGTGTGCCTGGCTAGATGATGGAGCTAGCTAATCATCATTGTTTCACCCTATCAGCACTCTGAGCAGATCATTTTACTTACCCTATCTGTATCCATCCCAGTAATCAGCTAGTATTCGAATAGTCCAGCTATTCTCTTGGACAATTCTCTGACAATTCATCAAGCCTACCTCAAAAGCAATTGATTCTATGTCTCTGGCTTTCCTCTCCGCTTACCTCATACTGCTTTAGGACCCATTCTGGAGTATAAATATTGGTCCTTTGGCCATTCATATTGTGCGTATGTGTGTTTTCTGGATCCCTGCAATTTCCCCTTCTGCACTACTTTCCCTGGACATTCCTTCAAGAATGGTAACTATCATCCATTGAAATATATTTATCCTGAAACCCTATCCAACTTCCTCCCTTTTCTATTAGGCTGATTTTGCAGTTTCTAAATGCTCCGTGGCTTAGCCGGGAAGTGTACCTGCTGCGGGGCTTCTCACCCTGCTTGTAGTTCCCCACTGCTGCCCGGCTCTTTCCTTATCTCGAGTCAGGACCGATGAGGGAAGCCCTGAATGAGGGAAGCCACACTGCAGCACCAGGGGCTGTGCAAAACTCCCGATTGCATTGGGGCATTCCTTGTGCCAACAGAGGAGTAATTTTGGTGTACAAAATCAGCCTTAGTCAGCCGTTGTATGCTTTATGTGTATGTACTCACTGGCTGAAATATATTTCTTGTTTTACTATTTTTATTCTTCTCTTAAAACTCATTTCAATTATACAGCCACTTGCTCATTTGAGAATTTTCACCAAGGACTATCCCGATATACATAGGTTATCAATCCCAGCTACCATCTCTGCATTTACCTAATTTCCCCAACTGATGTGGAGATTGCCTACTTAGGGTAACACCTTCTGCCATTTGCCTGACCTGAAATGCCTCCAAAAGCCATTATTTGCCACACTGAGGAAATTTACAAGTACTGATGGTCACACATAACTTTTCCTCAGTAGTTCCCAAAGGCATTTCAGGTCAAGAAAAGATAACAAGGAGGAAGATTTAAGCACCATCTCTTCACTCATGATTTTCCTTATCTGAACCATGCCCCCATTCTCCGGCTAATAGAGTTTCCATTATTTAATTCCAGGTACACATCTGTTGACAGTCATGTGCTTTGTTGTGACTCTTTTAACCACAAGCGGGGCCCCACAAAAAAGGCGAAATATCATGTCCCCTTCATTGGGGAGAAAATTCCATCTCTCCTCATGGCAGCTCCAATTTTTGCAAAAACATCTGATGGGGTACATGCAGAGGTGGGATCCAGCAGGTTCTCACCAGTTCCCGAGAGTGGGTTACTAATTATTTGTGTGTGCCGAGAGGGGGTTACTAATGGGGTCCGCTTTTCCGCCTCCACGCCCTCGCCTCCCCGAGAGGCATCCTGCCTTTGAACGTGAAGGTTCCATATAGCAATTGCGACTAATAATGTCACTCCCTGAACTGGGTTAATCCCTTTCAGGTCCTGCAATTCATTGATTCTCAGCCTTTCGTACCTTTTATCTCACCAGTCTCTATCAAAGCACCTGTGTGTTTCACCATTGCTGTGTTCAGATTTGTGAGTTGGGGCATTTTCTATAATGTGATGATGATTTAGAAATGACCTGGTGCAAAAAAATTTTGGGGGGGTTGTGATGGGGTGGCTGCCCATGGGGGGGGCATCCAACTCAGGTTTTGCCCAGGGCTCAGGTTTGCCTAGGTCTGCCCCTTTTGCTGAGGGGGGGGGGCTGGCAAGGGAACCTGTTACTAAAATTTTTGGATCCCACCACTGGGTACATGTGCTCCCTATCTGTGGATTTAAGTATCCACAGGCAGGCAGCACACTTGGAAGTTAGCTATATAGATAATGGGTGGAAGGGAGCTTCCAGGATCTTTGCATGATACGTTTTAATTACCTGAGCAATGCAGTTCTCTGAACCAATTATATAAAATATCAATTCATGCCTAAATTGCTGCATTCTGTACTGAGGGACAATTATCCTGTACTTATTTACTTACTGTTGGGAGTCCCAAAAAGTGGTTTAGAACTCTTTTTTTTTCAAATTTATATTCCGCCCTATCCCTGCAGGGCTCAGGGCAGGTCACAACAAAGTCAATAATAATTCATTAAAAACATTTAAAATAAAACCATGAAAAATTAAAAAAACAGTTCTACAAAATACCCAATAACAGTTGTACAATGTTAAGTTGTTAAAAAACAGATGGCAGGACATAATCCCCTCCAAATCATCCTATTCCCCCACTCACCAACCCCCCGGAGGTTGAAAGACTCTGGCTCTGATTGTGGTGAACCTCCAAGCAAAGATGTTCAAAATATTTCTTTTTAGTATCATTTTTGAAATAATATAAAATTAAAATCTTTGGCCCAACAGCGTTAATAGCTGCCTATGAAACTGTGCTGCAACTGAAAATGTGAAACCAGTTATGCATAAGTTCTGTTGCCTTGCTAGCAACTTTTGAGAGATTTCTGTTCAGAATTATTGTATTGTCCCCAGAACAAATCCAGAGCAAGTGTAATCTTAATTTAAATATGTGTGCTTGGTGCACACAAACAGCTTTTCCACGGGCTATGTAGACATTTCAGAATGAATTCACTCTGATGGAACACTGGAGAGTAACATGATGCCAACCAAGAGAATTGACAGAGGGGCTTATATTCAGATTCCTTTAAATTTTTAATTTTTTAAGAACATTGTTATGTATTTTCCTACTAGGGTAGGATGAAGTATTTTGCCAGCAGTGCTGGAATGCCCTTAGGATGCCCAACAGCATTTTAAATTATATTTTATGCACTGGGAGGAAGGCTGGAGGTCAACGTTTTAGGTGTCTGCACTATCTATAATGTGAGGGGGAAAGCTCAAAATGGCTGTTATTTTTATTTCAAACTTCCTAGAAACTTTATGTTTACTTGCTAATTAGCAGTGCGAGTAGCAACAGTGATGTCATGATTAAGTGCAACATGCAAGTTTATTTCCATTTGGTTCAGAAATGCTTTCAGCCTTTCCACGCAAACAGATAAAACACAACCCAGCAGGATTTTGTAGTTTGCATGGCGCTCCCTGAAGCCTGAATCACTGAAAGTAGTGTAACATGCTTCTTACATCTAACTCACAGAGTGGAGGACTAGCATGGCTGTATTGCTGCCCTCCACATTTTATAAAGCCAGTCTGGGTGTGTGTTGCCAGACAGGAGACAACTTCCAGAAAGAAATTTTAATGGTCATAAAAGACAATGGGCAGCTGCTGGTAGCTTTGGCATTTTCGACACTTAACAATAGATGAATATGAACCTGAAAAAAATGCTGAAGACATTTTGTGAAAACTGTGTTTCACTTCACGAATTGTTCTACAGAAAAGAAAGCCACAGTTCCATTTGGTTCAGAAATAGTTCAGGCTAGAAGCCACTTCAAGGGTCGTTAAAGCAGGATATAAATACTTTATAAACATAAATAAAAACTTGAATAAATAAATGTAAGTTTTAATATGGAAAAGATCAGCCCATTAATTAAAAATTTGAGTTAAAAAAGGAACATTTTAGCCTAGTGACTAAAGAATAGAGTAGACATCAGGGGGTGGACAATTCCACAAGTGAGATGCCACCACTGAAAACTGCCTGTGTCTCATCACCATCTGCCTCATCACCTCTGCCAGTCAGATTTCAGTAGAGCATGTGAGAAGGATTTCAACCAATGGGCTAGATAGGACAGAAGGAGGAGTTTCTTCAAGAACCATAGCCCCAATTCATTTATGGCCTTAGAGCTAAGAACCAACAGTTTAAAGTACCCAGAAACGAATGGGCAGCTGAAACAGACTTTTGTGCAAAGTGGTGATACAATCCCTGTATCCCACCCATCAGTAGCCTGGTTGCCGCATTCTGAATCAGCTGAAGTTTATGGACTGTTTTCAAAGGCAGCCCCTTGTAGAGCACATCGCAGTGATCTAACCTTCATTTAATCAGAGCATGGATCACCATGTAGGCCATGAAGAAAACAATTATGCAGAAAGAGCCTTTGTTAGTGTAAGTCATGAGGGTGTTATGGGAGGGGTACAGACCCATAATGGCATTTAAAGATGTCATTGGATGGAAATGGCATGATCCAGTCTATGTGGGCTGAATCTCATAAAGGCTCAAAATGCCTTTGTGTACTTCCCATCAATGCCCATTCCACATAATACCATCGCCAACATTTGTTATGGTCAAAAGATCAGTCAGTCAACATCAATTTAATCCACAGAAGACACACCTTTAGTAATACAGACCATTATTTACAGAGAGGAGATGGACATGTGAAAACTGATTCCCTGGCATTCACAAGATGTTACTGCTTGGTGAGGCCCACTGCAATTTCTTCTTCAAGTCTTATGCACCACCTTCTCTCCCCTTCCCCCATCAACAATTCAAGAAACGAGGACAGGGTAAATGCAAGCACAGCGTTATGAAGTGGACCACAGACCACAGACACACGGATGTTAAAATATACAGTCTGAGTAAGCTGCTTCGTGTGTATCAAAGCAGAATATAAATATTAAAAATAAATAAATGTAAAATTAAATAGGGCATTTCTGGAGGATAGTTTGCTCTTCATAATTATTTGGTAGCTTTGTTTCTAATAAATGGTAATTTTTATTTTATTTTATTAAAACGACTGCTTTCTATTCTGGTTAAAATCTCTAATATGCTTATTTGCATCTTTGCAGTCTCTATGAGAATAAGGGTTTTTCCCCCAAAAAAGCTAATTTTCAAAACAAAGACATGCTGACCCACTCTGTACACATGCTCTATGCAGCATATGGCTGAAGCATAGAACACCATCTCTACTGTTCAGCTGTGAGAGGGGTTTTTTTTTTACTTCTTTCTGGTCCTTTTACTTCTCTGGTCTTCAAATAAAGCTAATTACAAAGGGAAAAAGTTGGAACTGGTGGAGAGTGATCATTTAAAGCCATTTCTTTTGCAGAACAGAACAAAAAGAAGTACCGAGGGCATGGATAGGCCTTGGAAAAAAGAAAAGAGAAAACCCATCTAATGAGGATGTTGAGATAAGTGCTTGTGAAGAAAACTGGCAAAAAAAGAGCTTTTAGTCTAAAATCCATAAATAAGTGGATATCAGATGAGTACTAGAACATTTATAACAAGGGAGGCCACTGAGCCTGCATCCTTCTATGCAAGAACCGCAACCTTAGAAATCTTCTTTCTTAACAAGCTACTTTTCCGTCCTTTTCAAATATTAATTTTAAAAAAAGAAATACTTGAAAATTAAGGAGTTATATTCATGTCTTTGAATCCATTATAGAGGAAGTCACCATCAGTAGTAGGTCTGCCTGAGGTATAATTACGAAAGCCAGCAAGCCTGTCGCCCTATACATACATAGAGGCTCCCCAGACCTCCATTCCCTTTGGTGATCTTGAAACTTGGACGAAATGTGGGCACATCTTTAGGGAGGGGGCTGGAGCAGTCTTCACTTTCCTGCTGCTGCTCCCACCCTTGCTCTAAATATCTGAGGACTTTCATCTGCTTGGTATACAAAGATGTCTGCAGGCCAGGTATTTGAGTCTCAGTGTCTAATTCACTAAGGACTTTATCCTCAAGCATTATCTGTATTCAGAGTTCAATACTGCTCTCACAAAAGAGAAGGGGGAAAAACAACTCTGAAAGGGAAATGAGAAAAAAAGAGGAAGAAGAGAAAAAAACACCTTTTGTAGTTCTGGTCTGTTTTGATGTCTGCCATCCATTGTGAACTTTTCATTCTGAGTGGAGAGTATGATGCTGCTTGGTGGGGGGACTGATAAAATCAGCTAGGCAACTGGCTATCCTGGCCCAGTTTTGTTGCAACTAAAGCTACGTGTTCTGTTACAAACTATTTGATTTGTCTGTCCCGTTCTGCCCTGGGTGAGATAAGTGAGGAGTTTGGGGCCAGGCTTTAACTTAACTTGTATCCTGTTTCCAAGTACCCTGTGTCCAAGTTCATTTTATTTAGTCTCCATGTCAGGAACTGAAGGGGCAAGTATCATGGGCTTAGTGAAGGGAGCCAGGAACCCGAGGTTGCACTCCTGAGGGTCATGTGGAGGATGTGTTCAGATGTCTGTCCTTCCCTCCCCCTCAAGAGCAGCAAGGAGCTGGAGGGGCATTGCACTGCTTGATGCCTCCTCTTCCTGAACTCCCCATCAATTTTCCCATTGGTACCCCCCCCCCCTCCCTGACTCTGCTGCCATGCTGGGCAGAGGAATCCTCTGTTGCTCATAATCTCTGCCACAGCAACCATACAGGCTTTTGCAGGGGGCAGTAGCGGGGGCTGGGGTGAAGAATGTTTCCCCGGCCCCTTGCTGTCGCCGCCAAAGCTGTCTCTTCTCCCTTTCTTCCCCCTTCTCCCTTTCTTTCCCTCTTTCTCTCACCCCTTTCTCTCTCACCCCTTGGAGGCCATTGCTTTCACATCCTGCATGTGAGCTCCCACAGGCACCTGGTGGGCCACTGCGAGTAGCAGAATGCTGGACTAGATGGACTCTGGTCTGATCCAGCAGGCTAGTTCTTATGTTCTTATTCACTCTCTTCCCCCTTTCTCTCTGTTGCTCCTTTCTTCTACCTTTCCCTCTCTTCACACTTTCCCCTTCTGTCTTTATCTTCCTTCCTTTCTTCCCTCCTTCCTTCCTCTCCTTCCTTCCTTCCTTCCTTCCTTCCTTCCACACACAATTAAGGCTACTCAGGGGGAACACAATTTCAGTGCTTGTCCTGGGCACCATTTTCTGTAGCTACACCCCTGGCAGGCATTGTCACTCATAGTTATGGAATGTTTTAGATTATGTTGTAACCCTCCCAGAACCCTTTGGGAATAGGGCAGGATATAAATCCAAAATCAATCAATCAATAAATTTAAAGTCTGGATTTGATCCTAGGCCCTCCTAAGGAATTGTCCCCACTTCTTCATGAATTTCCCAAGCTGGGATTCATAATATAATAACTGTACTTTACAACTAACATTAGTATTTATTTGGACATCCATACCACACTTTAGCTCAAGATGGTTTACAGCATCTTTTAAATCTTTTACAAAATAGTCACATTTTAAAGTGAAATTAAAGTGAAATCTGCTTCTTTTCTTTCAGGTGGATACTGGGAAAGCTTAAAATGATAGTGTCACATTATGAATTATATGTGACTCGCAGAAAAAAATAAACGTTCTTTTTGATGGCCCCAAGGTGTCTTCTCTGTGAGTAATACATGCTTTGTCACATCCAATTAACTAATTAAAACATAATATTGATGGGTGAAACATTTCAAAATTTTAAAATGTAGAACATTTACTTCGTAAAAATATTTGTATATTGGACTCCCAACAAAAGGCTCGTTGTGGTTTTCAACATTAGTTCAGGCCAAGAAAACTACAAAATATGCAATACTGCCATGCTTTTGAAAGAGGAAAATTAAAATTAGACCAAAAGTTTAGCTAAGAACCAGCATCAAAATATTAAAATGACTGTAAACAATTGCTAGTACTATTTTCGAGGCTTTCACATCTGGAATCACTAGGAAGTTGTGGGTTTTCTAAGTTGCATGGCCATGTTCCAGTAGTATTTTCTCCTGATGTTTCGCCTCATCTGTGGCTGGCATCTTGAAGGAGAAAATGCTACTGGAACACGGCCATACAACCTGGAATACCCACAACATCCTAATTGATAGTAGCCATGAAACACAGCAGATATCCAAGGCTGAGTGTGCATCATTAAGAGACTATGAAGGAAACAATAAATATTTAACAAATCAATAAAAACTGGGTTTTTCCTATTCCCTTCACTATAAGGAGAAAAAACTCTTCCTTTGGCTGCTGAGCAAGTGAGGGAAAACCAGGTCATGGCAGTAGAAAACTGGGCAGTAGGCCACCCTGCATGTGGTTGTGTGTGCATTGAAATGGTTCCAGTGTGGGCTTTAAACACCATTGCTGCAATTAAGCTGTAAGAGTACCTGTGAGTGCCTGTAAAATATACCAAATGTTTGTCTCCATGCTGAATTGAGAGAATGAGCCCAGGGAAGGTATAAACTAGTTCAGAGTTAAAGCTCTAGGCTGCTTTATAAAATATAAATATAAAAGCTTGAAAAGCAAGCACCGTTCATCAAGCATTGTCACACATGTCTGATTAATTTCAGAAGGACTTTGGGATTAATGGCGTTGGGCAGATGACAAATTTTGGGGGTCCATGGCACCAGCATGGTGTAGTGGTAAACAGGTGTCAGATTAGGTCTTTGGAAATAGAGGTCCCAATCCCCAGGCACACCATGGAAGCTTGCTAAGTGACCTTGAACCAGTTACCCACACTCAGCCCTGATCTTGGCTGGATGGGATGTCACCAAAAAATACCAGGGTTCTAAGGCAGAGGCAGGAAACAGCAAACCACTTCTGAACGTCTCTTGCCTTGAAAACCCAACAGGATCAATATGAGTCAGCTGTGACTTGATGCCCCCCCCAAATGACACTGACCAATTCATGTGATTTCATATGAGAATAGTTGGATATGGGGAGGGGCAGAGAGGAACTTTATCGGGGGTGGGAAATGTTGCATCTTGGCACTTCTTCATTTAATCACGTAATCTTAAAGGGAGCTGCATCCTTCAATGTATGTAAAAAGTAGTTAAATAGGTACTGTGAGTAAGGTTCACTGGGCAATGCAACAATGCTTTATAAAGTCCATTATGAGGGCAGAGTTCTTATAGATTCTGATCACATTCCTGGAGATTAGTTAATATTGTCTATTAAATGAGTTATAAATTATAATTATAAGTCACAGCACTTTAATCAAGCAATCATTTGGGGGAAAGCAATGTTCAGGCAAGAAATCACAAAATATATTCCTTGGAGGTGTCAAGAATGATGACAGATTAAATCGATTAATGTTGTTTCCTTTCCAGGTTTTTAAAAAGTTTTTTTTTAAATCTGATCTTATTTTGATGCCAGAAAACACACATGTATACTTCTGCATATTCCGTGATTGAAACTAGCAATAACAACATGCAAATCAGTACTGCATGTTGCACTTTGAAACTCAGTCCTGATCACATAACTAATGGGTTAGTATTTAAAATGTGCATATGTGAAATAGTGCATTAAAAGTTGTATGTAAAAGAGGTCTTGTCTCACTTTCAGTCTGCCTTTTCATTTTGTCAAGGACATTTCTCTGTAGTAGGGGTGTGCACTTGATTTTTTTTTGTTAAGTAATTTTCAGATTTGAATTCCAGAAATGATTTCCATACCAATATTCTAGAGCAGCCGTACCGCCCCCCCCCCCCCAAATAGCATTCCAGGATTCAAATTCAGTCTTTTTTAAAATGGAATTCCAAATGTCCATTATTCCTTTTTTGTAATGAATTTTTATTTTCTCAACATAAAAAGATATATATCACTATACACTCCACATCTACCATTACATTAATACAAAATAAAAGTAAAACATACAAAAAAATGCAGAGAATCTTGAAGTGTCAGTGGAACGTATAACAGCCCCATCCAAAGCCACCTGCAGCAGGATGCAGCATTGCAACAGCGCCAGAGGCGTATCTAGGCAAACTGGAGCTTGGGGACAAAACCTGAGTTTGGCGCCCCCCCATGGGCGGCCACCCTCCCCCACCATAACCAAACAATGATTTTTTACACCAGCTCACAAAACACCTCCCACCCCCAGAAAAACATACATGGCTCTCTCCCCACCAATTTTCTTTCCTAATTTTGTCCTCACACCAACCCTATGAGATAGAGTATTAGTCTGAGAAACAGCTCCACGCCAGTGCAAATGGGTATTAAGCATGTAAATCTCTCACAAGCCACCCCCAGCAAAACATTTACCAAACAAATGTCAGCATCATCTCTCACAAAACACCTCCAGGGGAATCCATCCCCAAACAATGTTTAAATTGGGGACTTCACATTCTCCCTTTAAATCCATGCCAAAGGGGGTGGATTAAAAAGGAGAATCTGGGGACATTTGGAGAGTGCCTGCTGTCAGGGGTGCAATTGTTAAGCTAACAGCATCAAAATTTCAGGGTATCTTTAGGAAACTCTCCTGATGATACCACCCAGGTTTGGTGAAGTTTGGTTCAGGGGGTCCAAAGTTATGGACCCTCAAAGGTATAGCCCCCATCTCCTATTAGCTCCCATTGGAAACAATGGGGGATGGGGGCACCACACTTTGAACCAAACCTCACATAACTTGGTTGGTACCAAACCTCACATAACTTGGTTGGTATCATCAGGAGGGCCTCCTGAAAAATCCCTGAAATTTTGGTGCTGCTAGCCTAAAAACTGCCCCCCCTGCAGGCCGAAAACTGAAAAAACACCAAAAAGCCTCCCTCCTTTGGATGGAACTGTAAGATACCTTTTACTTTACAAAGCAATATTTTGAAAATCATGTGGAATTTCAGTGAATGCCACTGATATAAAATCTGTTGACTAGTTTCTAGGAATATGTAGGGAGGGTTCCATAATACATAGACATATTTGGCTTGATCTGCTCAAAACAGGAGCTGAAGAAAATTATAAGTGAAAGCGCTGATCTAAAAAAAATTTTTCATGATCTTTCTTCATTGCTTTGCTGGTGGTTTTTAAACAGTACCTATACATTTTTGTTGTTTTTCACCCCTATGGTCAGCCATATCCCGTGGTCAGAATTGTCAGTTTAAATTTATTTTGCATCCTAGCTTCTTAGGATCAAAATAAATATTTTTGTAGCAGTTCCATGTAGAGAACTCTCAAGAATTTAACAAAAGCAGGCTCACAAAATCTTGACTCCAGTCAGCATCATAGTCAATGGAGGGGCTAACCCTTTCCCCTGTCTAGTTTTCCAGTCTGGAAGGTCCATGTAGCTCTGTCCATAATCACTGCATATTTACCCTCATGGAGCAAACAGCAGCTCCACAGAGCTTCAGGGAGAACAGCAGGGCTAGTTCAGCTTTTATTACCCTTCTCCCATGCACGGTTCTATTCTGAATTGACTCTCTTTTAGCTTGGGACCATCAGATACACAAACCATGGCACCTATTTTGAACTTCAGAAATTACAAATTAGAATTACAAATTAGAATTATTTTTGCAATGTTTTATGTTAGTCCCATTTGTAGCAAAAACAAACAAAAAACATCTCCAACAACCTTTTAATCTGTTTTCATGCCAACATCATGTTAGTCCAGATAACCTTTTTGCCTATTTGAAGCTTTTGTTCTCTGTGTTCAGCACAACAGCAGCAATATGGACCAAACAATTTTCATGGTCATCTCTAAGCATTATTTATTGATCATTTATCTATTGGTTTTTGGCCAATGAATGGATATGACTCTGCTTACTTGGCCCTTGCAGTGGCTTAGCTACAAAAAATGTATTTCACTTTCTTCTTACTTTTCTTTTCCAGTCTGCTTTTTCCTGCTGTGACTGGACATTAAAAAATGTGTCACACCATCATGTGCACGTCCATAAAGCAATTAATGTGTGGAGTGAATGATATGTATTAGATTGGAACTCGATTTGCATCTGGCTCATTATATTCACCAATATGAAAAAACGTCCTTGTTTAAAACTACATAGTTGTATTAATTCAAAGAGAGGACCTTTGATAGTTGCCATTTATTTTAAGTCCACCTCTTATCCCGTGATCACCATTTCATTAGCTTGACAGTATTCTTGTGCTGTGGCTATCCTCTGTGACAAACATGATATCTAAAAAAATGTGTGACATAAAAACCACTGTGTGATGTGGCATCATGCATTTATCTTGCTGATTAAGTTTTGAATTTTAAATTTAAGAAATGGGGTAAGAGCCAGAGCAAATGAAATTACAAATAAAACTTCAGTTATACCCTTATGTGCATACACCATAGAAAAGTTGGCACTATAGGAAAGCAAACACACGAACAGGGAGAAATAGCTATTGTAGTGAGAATTAGAAAAGCATTTGTCAACTTAGATGTAAAATGAGTATTGCTGTCAATTATATCCATCTAACAAGCTTTCCCTCCATAAACCATTTTGCACCTTTAATCACACATTCAGCCATTGTCATACAATGGTACAGAACAGATATACTAAAAACAGTTGAATTCTGAGCAACAAACTGAAAATATGTAAGAGGTTGCTGACAAAGGGTAACTTCACTTTAAATTTTTTAAAACTTGCACTGCTTTAGTTCTAAAGGATGTAATACTGTTTCCCTTGATGTGCACTCAGAGAGTAACACAAATTTGACTCAAATAGACCTTATTCATTATTACAATTCCTAGATCTATTTTAAATAGAAAAAGTGACTACATTTAGAATTAATGAAGGAACTTTATTAATCCTCTGTCTATTTTCTGCTGCTTTGCTAACACTGCCTCTGTTTCATTTCCATGAAGCACAAGGGATAAAGGGGAGGGGAAGACGGGAAAATAATTCAGCAGATAGGTGCATTGCAGGGAGTCCTCCGACCAGCAGTTTGTCAGTGTTCTCATTCAACCAGATCATCCCAACTGGTATTTCTCTACATAGTGTTTTCACTTTCCATATAAGTACCCTTACATTTTCCTCTGGGGTGTAAAAACAGCTTGGAAAATGGGCAAACTGGGAGGTAGGCAGGTGTCACAGACCTTGGCGGTGCCTGACCCCAGAGCTATGTTGGCATCAAGGCCAGTGTGACTGGGCTCATTCTGGGGGAGCTCTTAGCAGTGGAGCTGACTTTAGTCAACTTCCACAAGGATTTGTAGCTGGGAATGCATCTGGCTTAGCCCTCAGTCTTATGCCACCTAAAATGGGGGCATAAGTCCATTTTACCCTATGGAGGTTTTTCAGGTGACTGGGGATTTTGCTGCTTCCCCCACGGTGCCGAAAGCCCTCTGGAGGTGGAACAGCAGCACTGCCTGAGCCTTGTGGATTGGGTTGTTGGGAAGAAGCAGGACAGATGTCATTTTGGTTTCAGCACTCCCTCTATATCTATAGCCCCTTCCGCACACGCAAAATAATGCGTTTTCAAACCACTTTCACAACTGTTTGTGAGTGGATTTTGCCATTCCGCACAGCTTCAAAGAGCACTGAAAGCAGTTTGAAAGTGCATTATTCTGCATGTGCGGAATGAGCCTATGATAAAGGTTTTCCTATTCAGTTTTAAGGAACATCATCATGATTAAGACAGTCCCAGAAGAAAATCTTTTGTTCTTAATTTCAAAATATTTCAAATATATATATATTTTTCTTGAAATGCTCTCTTTAAGCTAAATGGAACCTGTTGCAGTTTTGTCATTATTCATTTGGCCATGTTTGTTTAAAGTGCAACGAACAGTATAAAACATTATTTTGATTTAGCCAACCATAAGCCTGCCACACTTGAGGTTAGGACGATAGAGATAAAGACCACCAAAAGATCATCATACCTAAGCACTAGTGTTAATTTTTTGGAGGGGTGGAGATTATTACTACTACAGAGTTTGAGGAACTGCATGATGGAATCCATCATTCTAGCAAATTTCAGAAAGTTTTACCAGGCTTAGTCTCTTGTGCAACACAGAACTATCAGTTTGAAGCAGATCTCTGCTGACTTTGCATAAAACAGAGAATGTGACTGAAAAATACATATGTCCTGAATTTCTGATCCAAGTGGAATATTCTGTTACATTCATTTAATCCTTATTAAAATAAAACCTACAATACATTTTCATGTATCGTTTCCCACCTTAATAAAGCATGTGTTAATAACTTAGTAGAGACTGAGTACTGCGCGTAAGATACTTAGGATGATTTAAGCTGCTGGGTGCCTAACACTTGGAAATTCAGCCATTTAATTACATCACTTAATAGAGATACAAGAATTCAATTCCATAGACCAACGAAAAACCAGCTTAGTCCTTATGGTCAAGGTCATGCTGAGATGGTGGGACTTCAATGTTAGCGTCAGTCAAAATGTGGCAGAAGGCATGCCTGTAACAGAACAGATCCAAAACTCAGAGCCACATCATATGTACTTGATGTGCATATAGCATTTTATAATCTGCCCTGTATCTTGTAGTGGCTTTTGTTTTAGTTTAGTTTTAGAGACAGCATGATGTAGTGAATAAGATCTAGTGAACTCTAGCCTGGAGAACCAAGTTTGTTTCCCACACCTCCACAGGAAGGCCCACTCTGCACGGGCCAATAAAGCCGGGTTGGGGGTGGTATAAACACCATGTTGGGCGGTAACATCACACAGTTCCCACCCCAGCATGACTCCAACCCGCCCCTAACCCATGCCATCAGCCTCAGAGCAGGCTATACAAGAATCACTCAATGAGTGATTTTTTTTTGTTTTATGGTGGTGCACAACTGGGGCCGAGCTAACAGCTGCGGCTGTCAACTGTGTTTAAACCCACTTTGAGGCCTATGAAAAACCAATCACTCATTGAGCGATTCTCATATAACCTCCTCCCTGGCTCCCATTTGCAGAGCCACCAGGGGAGAGGGGCTGACCCATGGCCCAAGGGGTTGGCCCTGCCTGCCTGCGAAGCAGGGATGAGGTGGCAGGGAAGGGAACAACCCTTGTCACAGTTCTCACAGAACTCTCTCACCCCTACCTACTTCTAAATTCAAAGTGGTGAGCTATTAGAGAAAATTTTAGGCATGGTCTCTAAAAACATTTCTTTTGTTTTCTGACCTCCTTCTACTTACCTTTCACTGAACTATAGACCTCATGAGAAACCCAATGTTATATCTATTTTTTAAAGTGAAGCTTTTGGTCACTTGATTAAAGAGTTTTTGACTGGAAATGTCTGATGGAGTACTAGCTTTTTGAGGAGGCTGCTGGGGTTGGATTTTTTTTTAAAGCTCACGGTGCTGGAAACCATACCAATCTTGGGAAATCAAGCTAATATCTCCCAGCTGTGCAGGAAAAGTGTGAACAGCCCTGTCAAAGGAGCGACCCCCTTCTTCCTCTCTCTCTTTTCCTTAGACAGCATCTTATACTTGAGCAGTCCCTTCACATTTGCCTCTCAAACATTTGTGAGATAGCTGCTGTTTAACTGCTGATAGGAAAGTTACTGTGAAGAATGAGAAACTGGTTTTTTAGGATCCAATGGTAAAAAAAAATTAGGGGGAAGAAGGTTTTGGTTTTAGGCTCATTTTTTTCTGCTGAGTGTCTAGGAAAAGCTGGAGGGGAAAAAGGGATACACACATGCACACACAGTTCCATTTATTGGTTGTTAATTGACTAAGTGGTAAATTTGAGAGGAAGTTTTCCCCAGCCTTGAAATACTTTAGCCAGGTGTACATTGAATACAGTGACCAAGTGCTCATGTGGACATCTGCTAACCTAGTATCACACACTGCCTACATTATTGGTGATGTAGCAAGTATAGTTACAAAACAAAGCAAGTGCTGGTTTGTTCAAGGAAAAAATACTCAGGGAATTGAAAAGGTTACAGACAATATTTTAAGGTCATAGAGATTACTACATGCAATACAGATCTTTCACAGCCATGTACTGGAAAAGCTGGCGCTGGGGTGTGGTGGTGGAAGAACAGGGACATTTAGGCTGAAATTAAACATTCAGAAGATGTAAAAGGAAGAGTTTTTCCAGCATTCAAAAGATATTTTGCCTCAAATTTGTCAGAATTCTTAACTATGAGTTGAGATCTAAAAGTCCACACCTTAAAACAGTCCACATCTGTTACACTGATACAATTCAGCACCTTTGGTTTTGGACAGAGTTTTTAAAGGAGTTTTGAATGACTGGAGGGACAGAATTGCTCAGCTGATACACCAAGTGCAGGATGCCACTTTAACCATGATAAAATGTCTTTGTGGGATTCCACAGATAGTACTATGGATGAGGGGCCACCCAAGACATCCAGAATTGCTACACAACGGCAAACCATCTCTTGCCTTGAGAATACTATAGAGTAGCCTTAAGTCAGCTGCAATTGGATGGTGCTTTACACACACACACACACACAGAGAGAGAGAGAGAGAGATGTGATTATATATTATGACACTTTTTTCAGACTATGGCTTATATCCAGCGAGCCACAAACAAGACAAAGCTTGTGCCACAGGACTTTTTCATCTCTGCAGTCCTGCTGTAGCCTTCTGAAACTTTGGTTCTGTGTGTCAGGGGGCCCTCACAAACTGGATGAGGGACAGTGTCTGTGTCTGTAATGGAAGAAAGGTATTGACAAAGCACCCCATTTCCCATGGGAGAGTCTCCTGTCAACAGCATTTTCATACCTTTAGTTAGGGCTTTGTTACTGGCTGAAGTTGTACTGTTGTTGCATTCCAGGTGTGTTAACACCACTGATCTCTGACTTTAACTATTGCTGTAGGAGTGGTGTTGGAGATGGAGTCAGATTCCCAATCACTGGATAGTGCTGGTTATATTCAGCACGAAGTTCACAGTAGTTTGTTAGTGGTAGGCTCCCAGGTGGATGTATTTTACCATAAAGTTTTGTCTGGATCCTTGAGCTTCAGAGCTACATCATGCCAACAATGTGATGTCACTTGCAGGTAGTTGCTGAAAGTGAAGATGTGCCACTGGCATGGTCTCTGCTAACAGCCATTAACTGGCAACCCTATGCTTGTCAATAATCTTTTCAGTTGCTGGTGTCATCGCCCAGGGAATATATCTATTTGCAAACAGTAGCAATCAGGCTCCCTTTGTATACAGGCTCTCTATGGTCCCTTTCATACATGCAGAATAATACACTTTCAATCCACTTTCAATCCACTTTGCAGCTGGATTTTACTGTGTGAAATAGCAAAATCCACTTGCAAACAATTGTGAAAGTGGATTGAAAGTGCTTTATTCTGCATGTGTGGAGGGAGCCTATGGATTGTATTCTATAGCAATCTGCCCTAACACACACTAAAGTAAGTTAACAATGCATAGCTAGATTGTGACTTACCAAATCTACTTTAAAAGACAACTCTAAACATTAGAAAACTGCCTTAAAAACATTATATGCAAAAGAGTAAATTAAAATAATTGTACATCTGTAACTTTTCTGTGACTGTAGGATGACCCCCCTGTGAAACAACCTAGTCTTGCATTTGAGTAAATATTGTAAATGTAGAGCTAGCCTGATCTTCTCAGAAACTAAGCAGGATCAACCCTGACAAGTACTTGGATGGGAGACCTCCAAGGAATACTAGGGATGTAAAGCAAACCACCTCTGAATGTCTCTTACCTTGAAAACCCCACTGCAGGTTCTCGTAAGTCAGATGTGACTTGATGGCACGATAAAATGAAATAGGGCATTTGCTATTACCTCTGGATTTGTGACCGGTGATTAAGTATTTCCTCCTTTTTTATTTCACCTAGTAAATGCTCTTAAATAATGTTAAGAGTGTCTTTGGGCCACTAACGGCTTCTTTCCAAATAACGCTACTGAGGTTTACAGCCATATTTTAAGCACCTTCTCCTGAAAGTAAATCTGACAAAAGTATACTTAGAATAAGAGTCAAATGCAGAAACTGAATGGAACTTTAACTTATTGGCCGACAATGTGAGCCCTACTGGCTCTGCAGTGTGGGAGATAGTGAATGGTGAATTTACACCCATTGTCATTGCCACCACTGGTCACATCCAAACTGAGTGGTCCTAAGAGTGGGCTGTTCTGCTTGGTTTGCTCCTGGGCTATTGTAATGCCCTAGTCACCCTGTGAGTCTCTAAATTAAAAAGCCTATCTTTACAGAAGTTATATGCACCAGAAGAAGAGTTGGATTTATACCCCACTTTTCTCTACCTCAAGGAGTCTCAAAGCAGCTTACAACTCCTTCCCTTCCCCACTCCACAACAGACACCATGTGAGGTAGGTGAGACTGAGAGAGTTAGGAGAGAAGTCTGAACTAGCCCAGGATCACCCAGCAGGCTTCATGTGTAGGAGTGGAGAAACAAATCCAGCTCACCGGATTACAGTCCATCACTCATGTCTAGGAGTGAGAATCAAACCCCTTCCTCCAGGTTAGAATCTACTGCTCTTAATCACCTCACTATGCTGGCTCAGTATCATCCTATACTTTGATTTACAGGTTCTGAAAATGTTTATATATATTTAATATATTGTTTATTAAAAACAACTTGCCCTTGCTGATTGAAAGACAATATCAGCCTCCGCTTCAGTTTTTGGAGCACTACTGCCATTCCTTGCACAGTACTAGTTGTGTGGCAGTGCTTTGAAGAGTGAAAACTGAAGTGACCTCTTCAACATCCCTGTAACTTGTGGGCCCGTGCAAACAGCTTGGCATCTGCCGGCACATCTTTAGCGAATTGGCAGCCCCAGTGCCCTTTGCAGGTTGCAATCAAACCTGCCTTCTACAGAATCCTCTTTCTGGCTGATTAACTTTAATGTAATTTTAATTAAAAACCACAGTGTCAAAGGGTTTAGCTGCTCGAGAAATAAGCACAGATTGTGGCACAGTGGCAGCAGTCACTTGGAAAATGGAAATGCATCCTGACAATATTGTGTAGGGGCCAGATAAACAAAGCTGCAGCTATCTTACCTTGCAGAGACTGGGAAGCATCACAATAGCAAGGACCATGTTCAAATCACATATCCCGTTACAAATCTGATATTCAGACTCTTGACACTTTATCGTTTCAGTGTTTTATAACACCACTTCATTTTAAAAAATGAAACAAAACCTTTCTACCTTAACTGTAAGCATCACATCTTTAAAATATTAAAAATGAATGGATAAATGTGCAGTATTTTGAATGGTTTTATAAACTGCTGAGCGGTTTTTTATTCTTAGGCTAAGAAGAAGAAAAATTCTCCCCCTTCAAGTGTGAATGAGAGTTATGCTTATGAAATATTTGACTTCTTGTTGTCTTGTGCAGCAAAGCAAGCATATTTCTTTTCCATTTCATTATATGAAATGGGAGAGAAAAGAAGTGTCATTAATATTTCAACTGCAGATTCAGCCCTTTGCTTATAGTACCAAACACACTTGTATGAAACACCTTTATTTTATACCTAATTTATGATTGCATGGAAATATCTTGCACTCCACTTCCACGGACGTGTGCTGCTATGTAAACATATGCTGCCATATCTTGTGAATAGGGAAATAGCACCTTTCGATGCTTTCTTTTATGGGCTAGATTCAGTAAGCTTCCCCAGCCCATTTCACCCAGTTTTCCTCCCTGCTGCAGCCTCTGTTCTATATGGTTTTTATCCATGGAGGTCCTATGATTCCCAGCCTAGTCTTTCTGATGAGCAAAACTGACTCCTCCTTATCTTTCTCAACAGTGGTGGAATACAAACTGTTTCGGATTTAACATAGAACTTATCCAAATGCATAAATTTCCAGTACTTGGGTTTCTGTACCTGTTCCTTTCATTAGGTCTTGCCAGGTGTACATTCACTCCTTTCCCCCCCTTCCCCTCCCCCCATACACATATATCTTTTGCTCACTCCTTTCCTTAGGCAGGCAGACAGTTTCTAAGATGATATAGAAACTGATATGGTGTTTGGATGTAGTGTTTGGAAACTTATGGACTCTCAAACTCTGAACTCAGAACATGGCTTTGGAATAAGCAGTTGGCTTGCCTACCTTAAGCAAACAGTAGCCTTTTTGTGTTGTGAATTTTGCTTTTTTGTAGCCACTTCTTTATAGGCTGATGATGGACCAGTTAAATGATGCTACATATTTTTTGAGTGGCATGCTTTAATTGCTATTTAATGTTCGCAAAATACTTGAGTGCAAGCAGTTGAAAATCTAATCTGTCAGCTAAGGAATACCAAAAACTTAGCAGAGTGTAATTCACCATGTAATAGAAATCCAGATGACAAAATATAACATCTGCTGCAGACGAAAGCACGCAAATGTAGCCTGTGAGCAGGAAAAGATGGAGTAAGTTGGTAAACATTCTGATTTAACCTTATTCATAAAAAAAAATCTTGCAGTAGTCACAAGTAGTCACATTAGAACAGCTACTAAATCTTCAGATTGGAGAATTCCAGTCAGTTTTGTAGAGGAGAATTTTCTCCAGCAGATTGCTGGGGCATTTTAGAACAGATGGAGCCTGTACAGGTGGGAGAGTTTCCATCTGAACAGAAGGGTCACAAATGTACTCACTGAGAGGACAGACAGATCTATGGGGGAGAGTTTAAAGCTGTAGGCAAGGAGATGAGAAGTCTATACAATATTCAGCAGTAAGGAAGAGATTGCGCAAATAAGCAGATGGATAGGCAGGGGAAAAATAATCAGCGTTGAAATATACAACACCCCTTCCATATTCTGAGAAGAGTAAGGTAGAGCGGCTTGAAAGCATCCAGATGATGGGTAGAACTATTATAAAGTGCCACGCCAAAGAAGAAAAATGAAAATCCTGTGCATTCCACATTACCCTGAACTTGCCAATTAAGAATAGCCTGTCAAAGAGAAGAGAGCGACTGAGGGGGATGCTATTCAACATAGATCCCATTGATTAAAGGCAAGTTCATATATTAATCTTTCTTTTGTGCATGGAGATCACCTGGAAGTCTGCATCTTGCAGGAATAATATTGTGGGACACGGTAATGACAAAACTACCTTTAAAAAATAACTGTGGCCACAATTAATTAATACTAATTAATACTAAGAAAACAAAAGTAAAAACTGGGGAATTACAAAAAGTAAAAACTACTGGGGAATTACAAAGGTGTTAAAGGTGTACTGAGGTGTTACAAATGTGTTAAAGCTGTGCCATCCAATACTGGGAGCTGGATACCCCGTCCCAGCTACAGGACCCAGTCTTCACTGGATTTAGTTTCAGCCTGCTCTGATGTAACCATCCTGCCATGGCCCCCAAACATTGGGCCAAAACATCTGGGGTGGCAGCCAGCTGACCCTCCATCAACAGAAAAAGCTTGGTGTCATCTGCTAATAAATGGCAACCCAGCCCAAAGCTCTGAACCAGTGGTTCCAGGGGTCACATATAGATGTTAAATAATATGGGGAAAGGATACATAAGCAAATATGATTATGAATCCCTTTACAGCACATACAAAAACTACACTTGAAACTAGCTATTTTGCATTCTTTTTTGTAACAGGATGAAAAGCAAAAATAAAATGTTGTTTATAGATAATGAGAGCATTCATCTCCCCTCACATACTCTTCAAAGTTTATCAGAATATTTCTTACTCATGAAAATAAAGCTTGTCAAATAAGTTTCAGCGAATTATTTTTTTTTAAAAAAATCATTACTAAAACAGGAAATAATAAATGCATTGCCTGAACACCATTTCACAGAAGGTAACTTCCTAGTTTAAACATGATTGAAAATCTGTGTTTCATCTGTGACTAATGAATGTGACTGATTAATCAGACTGATTCAATCAGTCAATGGTTTCATGCACCTAAAGTAAATTAAACTATTCATCTGAACATATCCAAAACACTGGGATTTTGTGGCTGCCCTTCATGTCACAGGATGCAATTCAAGTCAGTTCCCCAGAAATTTCAGGGGGATGTAAATTGATTTGAAGTCAAAGTAGTTTTACCCTGAATCTGGCCACTGCTGGCCTCTTAGGAATCTGACTGTAACCCCTGCATTTACACCCAATTTATCCATCCAGAGAATCTGGCCCTCCTGTTTGGCATCCCTGTATCTGAAATCCTTTGGGCATCGCAACCACTCAGCTTTGCCTCTCAGTTCTCTCTGAGCTTGTGAACAAGGTTCTAAGGATATTCCAGGTGGAAATATGTAAGTGCTGCTTTTATGATCACCAAGGGAAGATGTTTCCCTGAAGCCTTTTTATGTTTCCAGGATAAAGCTGAGCAACTGCCTCCAGCCCATTCAAATCATATATGCAATTCCCTTCCTTGACAATGTTTCATTGTAGATCTGGAGGGTAATGCCCAAGGGTCTCTGCCACACAACAGTGTAGCATGTGCAGTGCTTCATTGCACTTATGTAAGCCTCTCCTTGACGAATCAAGCCTTAGGTGTTCAGCCATTACTGAAGGTATCTAATTGCAAGCTGAATTCAAATCAGTAAGAAATTCTTTGAGAAGATGAACGTTGTATGAAAAGGATACAATATATTTGAAATTTAAATGCTATTATAAGGTACAAGCAGGAACCTGCAAGCACTTATGGGAAGCATCTCATTTCCTCCTGCCCCACTTTTTTCCTTTTCCTGAAAGACCCTCTGCCCATTCCTTTTTCAGTCCCTTCTTCCCACCCATCTACCAATTTAACTTTATCAGTCCCCTCTGTCTTCAGTTTTTTCTCTTCCTGGCAGCCTTCTCTGGGAAAACTATGGCCTCGTTGCAAGGTACCGGCTGAATTTATACCCCGCTTTTCTCTACCTCAAGGAGTCTCAAAGCAGCTTACAACTCCTTCCCTTCCCCTCTCCACAACAGACATCATGTGAAGTAGGTGAGACTGAGAGAGTTGCAGGTAGAGGTGTGGCCCTTCCTGCTCGGTGACCTGGTACACAGAATAATACGCCAGACAATATATGTAGTGTGGGTAAGGAAGCTGGCCATAGCCAAAGAATTTATTAACAGAAAACACAGGAAAGCAAATTGGCGCAGCATGGGAGGTGATCCAAGCATCTGGGCAGCCCGAGTGCTGTCCCCCAGAGGATGACTAGTTTGCAGAAGATTGGAGTGAGACATTCCAGACCAGCGAAATGCCCATGACTGGAGCCCCTTCTCCATCCTTCGCTAGGGGCGCAAGCTCCTTGGCCCCCCACGGGGCATTCCAACCGTGGGCTTGTTCCACCCCTACCTCTTAAGGAGATGTAATAAACAGGGGAGCTCTCCCAGCTCCCCCTGCCAGAGAATCATCCCCCATGCGCAACCCACAAACATCTATGACAATAATAATAACATTTAAACATTTCCAAAAAACAGGGATTGGGTGGGTGGGAAAATCCCTCGACGTTCTGATGCGAAGTGGGCCATGGACCATGAGGCAGGGCCTTTTATAGGCCCTACCTCTGGCCCACTCTGATGACGTGCTTCCGCACATCGCGAGAGCATGCCACCAATCGTCTCGGGCCCTCCGCGCTTGCACAGAATGGGCCCGAGCCGCCTGGCCCTCTGCGCATGCACAGATTGGCCATGCACGCGCAGAACGGGCCTAAAGCCTTCGCCAGGCCCCTCTTCCCTCCTGCAACGGCAGTCGCGCTTTCTGAGAGAAGTGTGACTGCTGTTTTTGGAAACTAGGCCAACATTCGTCAACTTAATTCCATTGTTTTTACTGCAACTTACTTGCAACTTAATCCCACAAAGCAAGTGGCAGTGTTCAGTGACTGGTTTAAAAACAGCAGTTTGATCCCAATAATGTCCTAAACTGTATTGTGTGTTAAGTACTATCAAGTCGCTTCCAACTCATGGTGACCCTATAAATTAACAGCCTCCAAAAACCCCTATTTTGCTCAGGTTTCGCAAACAGAGGGCAGTGGCTTCCTTTATAGAGTAAATCCAGTTTAAGTTGGATCTTTCTCTTTTCCTGCTGCCTTTAACTTTTCCTAGCATTATTGCCTTTTCCAGTGACTCTGGTCTTGTCATAATGTGACCAGTATAATACCCTCAGTTTAGTAATTTTAATAAAAATGTGTGTGTGGTTGAAGGAGGGTTGCCCGCCTTCCACCAGAAAATATCAGGAAGCGTTTGGAGCAGAAATAGCAGAAAATCTGAGAGAGAAATTACATTATGCATACAATTTCAGAAACCCTTTTAAAAGTGAATTAAAGCCACCACACATAGCATGGGAACCCTCAGGCATAACTCTACATAATTACTAATATAGCCCATTAAATATTCAGTATTTTTTCTCCTAAAAGCACAGTTTTTCAACTGTTAAAACATAGCCAGGTCTCCAGTTTGACCTAAGCCTATTTTGACCTTGTTCTTCTTCCACACTGTCAACACAAGACTGTTCATACTCATCATTCATGCTTGTGAGTGAAAGAGAAAGTATTTAGATGGGGAATGTTTGGGGCTCATTGGCTTCTCTATGTATTAAACTTTTAAGTGATTTTCATATATATTTAGAAAAGTGCCCTTTTTCATGCTGTTTTGCCGCATGTGAATATTGTTTAAATGCAACAGAGAGTGCAAAGGCGCCACTTTAAGTAAAATGTAAATTATAACAACTGTAGGTTTTACTGATTTAAGCTTCAAGTGAAGAAACAAAATGAACAGTGCAATATTAACCAGAATTACTCTCTTCTAAATCCAGAATTACCCTCTTCTAGATTTAGAAGGAATAGCTCTGTTTAAAATTGTGTGAAAACTCCTTACTTACTCTCATATCAGTCATTATTGTGTAAATATTGAGAACATTTGTCAACACCACAGGATATACTCAAATGAGAAAACAAAATATCCATACTGGGAAAAATGGGATATAGGCATGGCCAGCAATCAGAGGTGTAGCAAGGGGTGAAAACGCCCGGTGCACTGGTGCATCCGCCCTGGAACGCCCTCACTGCACCCCCATAGGGGGTTCCAAATCTTTTTTTCTGCTAAATAGCATTTTTTTCTGTTCAGAAGTTAAAACAAAAGGGTTGAAGGCAATGACAGCACTGTTAGAGCTGTTACTAGTAATTAAAAAACTGAAATTCCTTTGGAAGTATAATGACTCTTCTAGTGCGGCTATTATACTTGCTGGCAGAATGGAACAGAAGAGAGTACAGCAGTTCCATGCCAGGCAAGGCAAGTGGTGAAACACCAGCTTGAGTGTGCCATTTGGTTTGTGTAGCTGCAAGAGCTACAAATTACTCAAAATCTGAGGATTTTGTCATCGGCAAAGATGCACACATCAGCAGATGTTATTCCCTGGGCTATACAGGACAGATTTTGGAGGGAAAGTGATGCCCTTATTCTGACAGGTATAAATCCTGAATCACCCTCCTCTTTAAGCACACTGCCATCTTAAACACTTGAAGACAAATCAAATAAATATTTTAGTCTGCGTGCACCATATGGCTAACACTTCACATTGCAATGCCAGCTGCCGATTTGTTTGTTGGTGTTTGGCTTTTGAGTTTCTGCCTGATGGGAATGAAAGCATGCACTTCCCATTTTTGTCAAAGTTGGGGGTGAGTTGGGGGATGAACCCTTTGTGCGATCAATCAAAGGTAGTAACTTCATTTCCTTTTATACTGTTTAGAAAATTTGCCAGTTGTCCTCTAAATTCAGTTGATGTTGCACATTTTATCTCTTTTTTGTTCTAATGACTAAAACGTTTTGATTTTGTCAAATAAAATATTCCTTGAATAGTTTGGCAGCATCCTTACCATGCTTATATACCCCAATTCCAGTCAGCCTGCTTGCCAGGCTGTTTGTCCACCTCCTGAAGGCCTCAACTGTGGAAAGGGAAGGGCTACAAGCAGTGGTGGGATTCAAATAATTTAACAACCGGTTCCGGTGGTGGGATTCAAATAATTTAACAACTGGTTCTTTACACGCACCATTTTAACAACCTGTTCTGCTGAAGTGGTGCGAACCTGCTGAATCCCACCACTGGCTACAAGGTTTCCTATTGTGACAGGAGACTTCACATTGGCAGCCTGGGTTGCTCACCAGCACCGAACAGAATGGTGGAGGAATATGCAGTGTTCCAACACTGAAATGTCACTTCCGGCGCAATCCCAGAAGTAATGTCATTACATAGTACTTGGCAGGAATCCTAGAGCATCGTGCCAATGTGATCATGTCACATCTAGGTTCAACACCACTTGTTTACATGTACCTGCCCTGTCTAGCTCTGGTTGGCTGCTACCATTCAAGTGGTAACCCAACTCTATCCTCCTCCTTTCCCCTTGCTATTCTTCTACTGTCTGGATCAAAGGCCTTCTGGTGCTCAAAGGTTTTTCTCCTGCTTTAAAGGGTCAACCCTTAATAGGGGTAGATTCATTGTTTTTACTTTGTAACTGCCTTCCCACCTGACAGGCAAGACAATCCTATTCCTGCCAAAAGGAGAAGTGGTGTCTGTGTTAATGTTGCCCAACTAAACAATGGGCAGTTTCTCTATCATGCTCAGAACATGGCCTCCAGCAGAGTGAGTAGCCAGCCCTCCAGGACTCATAGTCATCCTCAGTGAGTGGTGGGGGTGCTTCCATCCTTTGCCAATTGTGTATCTCATTTTACACTGCTCTTCTACAAAGGAAACTTCTTCCAATTTGTCTCCTCAAAAACCTGTATTGAAATAAAGTAATTGGATCTAGGTCACCCAATTTGTTTCATGGGTGGGGATTTGAACCTCAGTCTCAGGTTCAACTCATATGCAGTATAGCAAACTGGTTCACTAATTGGTCCACTAACACAAGAATGGCCACCACATCACTCCTCACGTTAACTGAATGCATCACGGCGATATTCTCACTGGCGATTAATCATGGGATAGTCACTCGAAATATTTAGGTTCCTTTGAGATCTCCTCACAGCTGAATTGCGGAACACAGATCAGTCCTCCTGTTTCTGGTGCTCCCCCCCCCCCCCACTTTATCACGGGATTTTCCTGGAGCTGCTTGAATATGCACCTTTTTGGAAAAACACGCCGGCAATCCGTATCAGTGGGCAGGTTCGGGGGTCTGATGCAGTTTCCAATGTCCCACCGTAGACAGTGATGCAAATACTTCCAGCCAATCAGAGCATGGCAGCCTGTGCACGATGCACACACAGCTTTTTTAGTTTCATTTTGCTCGACTTCTTCTGCTTGGTCATCTGCAGGAGAGAATGTTAACCACTCTAACATGAAAGAACGTTAACGTAGGGCTACCCTTTTGAGTGTCCATAACTTTGGAATACCTGAACCAAACTTCACTAAACCTAGGCGGTATCAGGTTTTATGGATGAAAAGGTGCCAGTTCTTTTGAAACTTGATTGTATCTAGATTAAATTTTCAGTGGGAATTCAGCCCGCATGTACACCACATGTACTGGCTTGTGAAATGGACTGAGGAACTTTCTTCTCTCTGGTCTCCTGTCACTGATCTCCTGTCATTACTCTCCAGAGCCAGAGAAGCACTGGGACCAAATATTTGCATGAGAACAATATTAAAAAGTACTAATGTCCAGGAAACTTCAGCAGTATTGAATGAGTATTTGTATTTCAGAAGATCCTGGGAAGTCTTAAATACCATTTTTTTTTCTGGTAATGTGTCAGAAGAACTGAATAACAGCTCTATCCCTTTCTGTGTCATCAGGACCAACGGGAAGGGGGTTTACTATAGTTGCTTCCTCCATCTTCTCTCTTTGGAATCTGTGTCTTGATGAGACTTCATCCTTGGCTTAAATCCTCGGTATATGGCTGTGCTTCCCAAGCATCTATCAGTAAAAACAGTATAAGTACTATAAGGTTGACTTTCCCATGTGTCAAACCTGCTGCTTTTCTGTAAGGCCATGTACAAAATGCATGGACCAAGGAAGGTTCCAAGAAAGCTCACCTTTTCTTCTCAAATAAAGTCAGAAGCTTTTGCAAACCTGGAAGTGGACTGCTGAGGCTGGAGTCCCATTTCTATGGGAGAAGAGAGAACCAACAACAATGGGGCAGGATATACCAGTACTGCAGAGAAAATAGCACATTCTTTCACCATCTCTCCTGCTCATAGCAAAGCAGAAGGTGGAATCCTGCTGTCCATATTGAGCAGGACAGAGGTGTGAGCACAGCACAGGTAAGTCACTCTCAATTCCCAGTTGGACACATTGATTCCTTAATTGCACAGGAGTGACTAGTGCTCTGGTCCAAACACTTGCAGCAGTTCAAAGAAGGCAAAAGAACAGAATACATTTGCATGTTCCTTTTGCTCAGCATTGCAGACATTTCAGTTGGCATTGATAGTATCTCTGGGTGCACAAATGCATCATCATGGGCAGAGCTTTGCATGACACTGCACTTGGCGGTTCCAGGCTTTTCACTTGGCATATACTGTTTTGTGAGCCTTTTTTTCTGCATCAAGCATGGTGTAATAGGCTTTAAGTTTGTTAAGCTGCTCTGCTAGCCCCCCTCCTGGTGCCCTGCTGTTCTATTATATTGAACTTGTAAGCGGGAACGCTCTGCCAGCTTCACCCAGATTACGGCTGCAATAAGGGCCCTGCTGAGTGACTGGTGTCATGATAAGTGCTAGGGAGGGAGCTCACCATCTTGGCATACTGTTCTCATCTTATTAAATTCAGCTTTGTGGAAACAGGGAGCCTGCCTCTCGTCTGGCTGGCTCTACCTCAGTCCAACTGCTACTGTCAGACAATATGAAATGAGGAACCACCACAGCTAATGGCAGGTGCTACTACACAGCTGAGGAGTACCAGGGCAGGGGAGGGGGGAGCAGGAGAGAAATAAAGGGATCTCTGTGTGTGTTTTAGAAGGCTTTGACTGGACAGATTCAGAATCTCCAGCTTTGCCTGTTGGACTGACTGGCTCTCTCTCAGTCAGATTGGGTGGATCTTTGCATGTCAATTCCCCCCTTGTTCTTTAAAAAGATGCTTCATGAAGTAATTTAGGCATTAAATGGCCGAGACATGGTTATGATGGTTTAGCTACTTTTGAAAGATATTGTTAAGGAAGTTTTCTGGACAGCTTTGATGCTGTGTGAGGTAAAGCAAGGGGCAGCGGCATCTCACATTGTCAGCTGGTCCTCTCTTTGTCTTAAGCAAATGAAGAGGATATTTTGAAAATGAAAAAAAAACCCAGCATATTTTCTGCAAACTCATCATACACCCTGTCATGCCACCTTCAGAATGGTTAGGTAGACTGATGGGGAGAAGCAGGGGAGTCAAAATATTTATTAACAATGCTAACTGATGATGTCACACAGTTGCTGGAAAATGCTTCTTTCCATTCTCCCTTTCACTTCCTTCCTCCAGAGCACAGGTGTCAAACTTGTGGCCCTCCAGATGTTATGAACTACAGTTCCCATGCTGGCAGGGGATGATGGGAACTGTAGTCCATGACATCTGGAGGGCCGCGAGTTTGACACCTGTGCTCCAGAGGGACCCTTGGTGGTTCTTGAAAGATTCTCCATCAACCCTGCTACTGTTGCTTCCATGTTTCACAGTAGAACGTATACTGTTTTTTGCATCCTCCAGTTCTACTGAAATTTGAGAAACAAGGAAAGGAAATCCAACAAGCTCTGTACGTGCAGTTTGATATCTCAGTAACTAAAAAGTCTGTTCTAGTTTGCATGTTAGGCACAGGGCAGAGCCCTGTGTTCAGAGCTAAAACTCTGTCCGGTTACTCACAAATAACCATCCATAAGCTTCTTCAGTGTTAAGAGTTTTATTGTTCAATTCTGCGCAGAAGAGGGAACTCTCCTCTGTCAGCAACAGGGAGGAGGTTCAAAGGGGCTGTTGCTTGTGTAACATAATTTATACCCTCTTACAAACATCCCTCCTTGTCTTCTGACTATTGGTTTGAGTCAAGAAGACGTACAGACCTGGTCATTTTATTCCACCTTTTACCACACCTTTTCTTCTCATATTTTTAATGTAACTTGAGTCTAAAACACCTCATGTATAAAAATTCTATAACAACTACTGGTTTCTATAGCAATCAAGTCTTCTGCTAATTTCTTATCTCCTTGATGGAGCCCTATTTCTTTTAACTTAAGGCCAGTGTCAGGCTGCTCTGAGTTTCGTTTCTCGGTGCCCTTTAAATTACCTTTCTGTTTATCAGACTTTCAGCCAACTCAATAGTACAGGCCCCATCAGTTTCGTTAGCTAAAATGAGTTTATGTAACATGCTCCACCCTTTGTGCAGGCTACTATATGTGTATATATATATATATATGGCTTAAAACACTGTGAACTATATATGTGTACATATCATGCAGACTAAGTTTGCAGACTAAGTTCTAGTTTACAGACTTCGTTTGCAGACTAAGTAACACATTTGTAAATTGTATTTTGCCTGGGATGTGAAATATCAGTGTTATGACCAAAGTACTGATGTAGAAAGCTCAACAGGCCATTGTATGTCGAAGCCAAACTATCAATACCAAATCCAGATTTAAAAATCCAGCCTCTTCTGGCAGGAATTGCTAAAATCTGGCAGGTTGCTGTTCAGCAGCACATTTCCTGGCCCCGTCAGTCTTCATAAGAGTGACAGATTTGATTAGATCCTTTGAGAGTGGCTGATTTAAAAAAAAACATACACCAAATCCCCAAACAAGGTCTTTTTGCCAATTTGTGGCATCCCGTGAACAACTCATTTCAGATTAATCAAAGATTAAGATTCACCATTTTTTATCAGTGTGTGACTCTTTTCACAGCTAAAAAATAACCATTGGGAATTTCATTCGAAACTGACTCTCACAATGTGAAATATATAATACATAGAACAAGACTACCAGTTCCCAAATAATGTAAATACATGTTCCTCTTCTATATTTATAATTATTTTTAAAGATTTTATACCCAATATTTTTAAGCTCATTTAATATATTTACAGAATATTTATTTCAAGAGTGGAGTAGAAGGCTAGAAAACTGAATTGTGAACAAGGAACCCATTCAGTTTCCTTAGAATTCAGTTTTTGTAACAGCATTGTTCTAATACATTTTATAAAATGGCTTTAGTAAAGAGAAAATTGCCTTAAGCAATGTATGGTGAAAATATTCTGAGCCAGAGTGGTGTATGGAGACCTAGGAGTTATCTGCCACATAGCCCACCCTGGGATGCTGTGAGAATTAAACATCAGAAGAACCGTATAAATTGGCTTAAGTTTCTTGTTAAAATTCAGATGTGACACTTTAGTTCATTATTTAAAAGCTATTTTACTATTAACCTTCCCGTTGCTTTATGTGGTTGTGTAGCTGCTTCAATACCAGTTTAGTTTTACTGGGTATGTTTTCTCTTACATTATATTGAATATTTAAGTTACTTGGAGGAATAGGCTTTGACACTAATTAAAATAATTCTCAACAATAGAAATCTAATATTGCAAGTATGCCGAAATCATGGGTAACAACATCAGTACAGGATAGATATTGCTCATCCTCTATGTTATCAAGCAGACTCCTTAAAAGATTTTGTGACCTGCTATGTAATTTGGGCTGCCCGCCCCACCCTGGAATGCCCCTGGAACGCCCCTGCCTCTGCTGCGGCTCCACCCAGGGCCTTGTGCCCCCCCCCCACCCCGTGGGCACTATGCCACTTATTACAACTGATCTTCAGACTACAGTGATAAGTTTCCCTAAAGAAAATGGCTGCTTTGGAGGGTGATCCCCCTGCCTAAACCTTGCCTTCTCCATGTTCCAGCCCAAATTCTCCACAAATTTCTCAACTTCTGCATAATGAAGAGGCTGGTCTTTGTAATGAATACCCAGTGATCTTGAGCTTGGAGGTTCTAGCAGGGAAGTTTGGAGGTTCTAGCAGGGAAGTGCATACCCTTGACTGAAGAATGGTACACTCCTATCTGGGATGATCGTCCTCTTCCACTGAGAGTGCAGCTTCGGGAGGGACGCAAATGGAGCAGTGAGGGAGGTTGGGGACACCCGCCTAGCCAGCCAGATCAGCCAAATCAACCCTGGCAATCAATGGGGTGACAGATGTCGCAGCCAGATCTCCCTCACATCCTAAATACACAGTAAGTTTATTCAGGGGAGCTAAATAAGAAAACACGAGGCCTACCAGAGAGAGACCTTCACAGCAGTTCCCCAGTGAATTTACCCAGAGCTCTGAGTAACACCTGGACTGGAATTACCCCAGATTCTAGTATCCCAGAACTAATGTAAAACACAAAACAAATTACTGACCATTACAGTGTCATTATTGGGGGTTGGCTATTCCTTGTTTACACAAATTGCTCCTTCCTACCACCCTCTTCCTACCTTTGTTCCTTGTTTCCATATCTGTTGCTTAAGCTGCAGCAGAGGGAATTTTAAAGGAAGGAAATGGGACTCGAAGCCTCAACCAATCATATTTTTAAAAGTCTGCTAAAACCTTAATAATTACTATGAAAAAGGGTATTATATAAACAGGTAAGAACACTAAACTTCGTGCTATCTCTTTTTTCTGCCCCCATAAACAACAGTGTTATTTCTGGCAAACTTGAAAACTCTATCTGTATAGACAAGGAAACTGGGTCAAAACCAGAATTTTCAAATTTGCATTGGTATCTGTTAAACATTGTAGCATTCTTTCTACACAAGGTGTGAAGGATGCTGCAATCAGCCACAATATACGTGCCTCATGCATGCTCCGTTTTGTTGCCTCAGCTCAGCAACTGAAGGTGTGAAGTTTTCAGACCACACAGGCCATCATCGTGTAGCACACAAGGTAACTTTCCCACTGTCTTGCAAATATTCTTTTCTGTTTGATTGTTTAATGCTAACTTTTGAGATATTAAATAGAGGTTCCTGGAAGCAAACACCAAAGTTTTGAGGATTCATACAGGCTCCACAAAACCATGAGAAAAATATGAAAAAGGAGTACATGAAAAAAACTTTTTATAAAGATAAATTTACATCTTTAGGTATTATTTACTCAAGGTTTTTTCTCAGTTTTTACTATTATAAAATTATAGAAACTGAACCCAGGAACTTGCTGATGAGTTGGCTTCAGATTAAGCTTTCCAAGAGTGGAAGGTGTTTTGTCTATGGACACAGTCCTACTCCTATCCACCAGGAAGCTCCAGGAACAGGTTTTGGGGGGGACTTTGAGTGAGGGGAGGGAATAAATTGTGTTCTGTGGGGAGGTCCTTGCACCTGTGAAAACGTTATTTTGGATTCAAGCCATTATACCCTTCAGGATACCGTTTCATAAGCATGTGTTATAATAAGACCCCTATTTGCAATATGATCCTTGTAATGTCAGCCTGATGTCTCAGGAATACCTGCCCAGCAAATCATCTGACTGGATGACATGAAATGATACATGAAATTGCCAGCTCTCGTTGACCAAATCTTGGTTCTAAGTCAAATCCACCTGAACCAAAAGGATCATATTTGCCAACGGTCTCTGTGTTCTGTAAATCAGCATTCTGATTTATCAGGAATGTAGTACAGCTGGCAGGTGTGTGTACTATGACAATAGTGTCAAGCAATTGCTTGTTGACATGGGCTTAATTTCAGCCTTGGCTTCAGAGGTGCTAAGGTTTACTTTTGGAAGATGTGAAGATCTAAATAAATAATGTATCATTGATCACGTCTTTGTAACCCCTACTACTGTGTAAGCGCTATCAATCCCTACA
Organism: Sphaerodactylus townsendi; assembly: GCF_021028975.2. NCBI lineage: Eukaryota > Metazoa > Chordata > Lepidosauria > Squamata > Sphaerodactylidae > Sphaerodactylus > Sphaerodactylus townsendi. The sequence goes on from NC_059435.1 coordinate 33,484,022, forward strand.
AATCTGGGATAATTTCAGGCTCAGAAGTAATAACTTCTCATAGCAGGCTAGAGTAATGGGCTCTCTCGTCAAATCACTATCCAGCACAGAAATAATTGGGCTGTCTTTGGTGCAAAATTTTGGCTTACACTATGAGGAAAAACATAAAAAGCTGCTTGTGTTAAGGCAAACTTATTCTGTCGTAAAATCATAAAATTGGAAGGGCCATCAAGTCCAACCCCCTGTAATGCCAGAGAAGAAAACAAAGCATGCCAATGAAGACAACAATGGGTAACTTGCAAGTCTGGAATCTCCTTTTTCATCAATGCAGAAAAGCCAGATTTATTTCCAAATATTGAAGGTGCCCTGTCAGTGCACACAGAATCAGTGACTTTCATCTCCAGATCATCTTTGGCAAAGAAGTCTTTCTGCAGCTGCATCACTTCCTTTGCGGTTGTGCTTGTTTTCAGATCTTTACAAAACAGAAATCTTTCTTCACATCACTGTCATTGACAAACCTCCTTAATGTTATGAGTTGACTATGACTGGAGACATCAGTTACCTCATCCAACTGAATAGAGATTTTAAGAGGACTAGCTCTGACATCTGAGATGCTTTGGTCCAAAATATCTTCACTCAAATCACTGATTCAGTTGTGAATGACATTATTTGATAGGGGCACCTGTTCAAATTTGTTTCTTGTTTTTTTGCCCAGGATAACTGTTGCCATTTCCAGTGCACGTGGCTTGACGAGATCTTCTGCAATTGTATGGGGCTTCCTGGATTTGGCCACTTGGTATGAAGCAACAAGTGGTGGTTTTTCAACAGAAATGAAACCGAATTTTGGAAGATTTTGGAGTTCCTTGTGAATCAAAACGAGCTCTTTTGATTTTCAATGACCCAACATCATGTCCTTCAACATCAGCTCCACCATGCTTATTCTGAAGTGCTCTTGAAGCCTGGATTGGCTTCAGATTTGAATTGGAAAACACAACGCTACAAAGAATGCACGGGGTTTTTGCAAGCCATCATTTCCCACTATGCAAGCGAAACCAAAGCGTGCATAATCAGCGTTACATTTCCTTCTTTTTGACATGATGAAGGGTTAAACTGCAAAACAGAAAGAAAAAATATATGAGCTAATATGAAAAGAACTAAGTCAGGGATGACCACTTTACTCAGACACACCTATAGCCTATAGCAAAGTATCGTAAGAAATATGCTTTCAAATATGATATTATGATATTATCTGCATCACTCCAAGATAAATCATCAGGTAGAAGTGCTGTAGGGACATGATATGATTTATTAGGCTATTCTTTTATCTCCCAACACTCCTGATAATTATGAGAAAAGTTCATACTGCGCATATTGTATCTCCCTCTTGACTCAGGCAGCAGTAGACTGGAGTGTGCTTGGGACAAACTTTACCTCCTGTCATCTTCCCTGTGCTCCTCAGTCCTTCGCATTATATATGGAGAAGTCAGTGGCAGTGAGGGAGGTGTCTAGCTGGACAAAGCAGGGATAAGCACAGGATTGGCCAAGTGAATTCAAGTGATGGTGGGAGACACCCCCCGTGTACGTGAGCAGAGGTGATGGGCAAACTGAGAGGTGAAACAGTGAATTCTCACAACCATGAATTGATGAGTGAAACAACACACAATTATTGTGTCAGATGTTGTGTTACAATGATTCTAAAAGCAATACTCTGACCATCAGTTATTTTACGTACATGTTAATTTTTTTTATTCTATGCTTTTGATTAAATAAACAACACGACTACTATCTATGCAACACGACCACCTACTACCACTGCAGTTGGCTGAGTGGCAGTTGGGTGAGTGATGATTCGTGACTTGTCCCTAAGGGACACAAGCCACTCTTTGTTGCTCTGTTGTTCTGAAGTTCCATCTCGCACTGCCTGGGCTGCCGGCACCCCAGGTTAGAACCCTGCTTTAAAAAGGCAATTGTGGGATTTGGCTTCCTTTGCAGGGTTAACATGGCTTCCTTCCACAACCCTTTCCTTCTGCAAGACAGCTAAACCTAGAATGAAATACAAAGTTGTTCTGGGAAGGAAAGAAAGAATAATTTTGTTTTCACACCTTTTGACATCCAGGCCTGCTGCTGAAAATATCCGCTGCTTGGGACAGAGGGCATAGGCGATTCCTGTCACTACTTCTTTCTCCCACTGACTGAGCACAGATATTGGAAGTCTTTCCTGTCTCCCCCTTGTCTGATGTTGAATTCAGATGCCATCTTTAACAGCTGCAGCAGCCACAGTGTGACAGCAAAAGGAAAAACAATGGCAGACAAAGCCAAAATGTGGAGGTCCCTGCTTCCCTCCACAGGGCAGGCATGGTATGCGGAAACCAGCCGTCTGAACTTGGGACACAGCTGTTAAGAGCACTTTAGTCTTCTAACCTGGATCCTGGGGACACTTGATGACCAGTGACTCAGATAATCAGTTTTCTCCTCCTTGAAACACAGCCAAAATGCAGTTTGGAGAGTTGTGAGCTGACAGCATTGAATAAGGGCAGCTGGATTCTCAAGTTCCTGAAGTACTTTCACATACATTTACTTTTAAAAATCCTTGATCAGGAGGAAGACATGGTGCATTAAGCTGGGGGTTTTGTGTGTTACAACTGATATCAAGAGCCCCACTCACTCAGTCAGCAAAACAGGGAACCCTTTAGGGAGACAGATTGTTGTTCCCCCAGCCATGCTTCTGACCCTGTGTGGTTATTCCACAAATTCATCTGCATTTCTGACTTAATTCATTTTGCAGGTTGAGGGGCTGTTGGAAGACACTATGCTCTGTGTTACCTAAGCGTGCCAAAGGAACACATCCCTTTACTCAAAAAATAGGAAGGATGAGTTGTGTTGATAAAATTAGTCATTATTAGTTGATATTAAAACAGCCAAAAATGCTCGTGACACTGCTGGCAATTGTGGGCAAACAGAGAGAGAGAGAGAGAGAGAGTGAGAGAGAGAGTGAGAGAGAGAGAGAGAGAGGCAAATCACAAGAAGGGTAAAACAAAGGGTGTCTTATAAATCATGTTGTTCTTTTAGCTTTTAAACTGGGAGTGCCACACACACACACACACAAACACACACACACATTGGAGATAGGATCACCAGGCAAGAAGGCATCCATCCCCTCATTTAGTTATCTGCAGGTGGCCACCTTGCATTTATTTTTCCCTAATCCACAACAAGAGTTACCATCTCCAGGTGTGGTCTGGAGAACTCCTGGAATTACAACTAATCTCCAGGGGTCGGTTTCCTGGAGAAAATGGCTGCTTTGGAGGGTGAACTCCATGGCATTCTGCCCTGCTGAAGTCCCTCCTCTCCCCCAAACTCCACCCTCATATTTCCAGGAATTTCTCAACCCAGAACTGGTAGGCCTGAAAGCAACAAGCATTCTTCATCTAAAACCAAAGATCTGGCCTAGGGACACCACACTGGGGCGGGGAGGGGATCAGTTTCACACCTCTCTTAGTTTAATTGGAAGTGGACACATCAAGCCAAAGTGGCATGCCACCTCCGTTAGATGAGCAGAAGTTGCTCCCTGTATATGCTAGAAGATAGAGATGCCTGACGAAGGCAGCAGGACTGACAAGATCATGGACCAACCTCCCACTGTGATGGTTAGGTTGTCCAGTGGAGAGCCCTGTAGCTTACTTTGTGGGAGCTTCTCTGATTGACTATAGAGGAATTCCTGTCTAGCAGACACTACAAAAGGCAAACACTGCAACTTCCTCTGAGCTTCCATACAATGTAAGGAGGCTCCTGGTCCAAGAAGCATCAGTCCAGAGATTAATTTACCCATGACCCCTGTAAAGGAAATAAAATGAGAGCCTGTGATAACTATGCATGTAGATCCTGCCCACAAGCCAGAGAGAAATTCAGGGTATGTGGCTTCCTCTTCCTCCTCACATCCAAGGGTTGGCTTTCACATCATTATACAAGTTGGAAGAGATTAAAAGCAAGAAGCAAAGATTATACTTCTGGCTCCTGGACTTCAATCTGCACCTTGCCTCCACTATGTCCCTCTTCTCATCAATCGTCCTCATTCCAGTGCAGTTCACCAACTGGTCAGCTCCTATCGAAGTGAGAAAATATGATGGCATTAGCTCTATTAACACATTTGCTGAAGTGAAATGGAGGACTGATGAGCCAAGGCCTTATCAGAGTTTGCATCAAGCTGAGGCAACAAAGTCTTCTGGGGCCTTGGGCTTCTGGAGCAGAATCTGGCCATGAGCAATTAGAACCAACCAGCCACATAGTCAGCCATGGCTCTTAGTTCAGTGGGAGAAGTCTGGGCTTGTCAGCTAGAATCCCAACTTAATTATCCCTATTTGGGGGCCGCAGCAATCAATATGGATCATTTTGTAGCTTCAGCTGTAAGTGACAAGGAAAACAATTTGTGTGTGTGTGGGTCAGCATAGATTTGACTTCAAACCCGGCAATAAGCAAATTAGAAATAAAAGCCAAGAGCTTTATTAGTCCATTTCTTCCAAATGTTTTTTTCTCAACCTGTAATCAAAATAATCATTTAAATATCTTTAAAATATGCTTGAAAATAAGAAAACTTCGGGCTGCGCATAGAAAACCATCTGCTCTTGCTTTTATTTTCACCAAGAATCAGAAGACAGTTACTTCATAACCACTAGTGGAAAATAATGCAAAGAAATGACAGGTCTACTAAAGTCTGCACAGTGGGGCTTACTGCCTGGCAACCAGAGGCAGTTTGGGGGCTTTAGCAATGGGGATGTATTGCAATCTTATGTGTTATGATATCACTTCCAGGGGAAATCGGAAGCGATGTCATAGTGCTTTAGAAATTGTTGGACACTCTATGATAAAAGCATAAGTCTCCAGTGATTCCAAGAGTGATGTCATGACACAGGCAATGCCAGCATATAAAAACAATTCTGCTGCTGCTCCAATCTCCAGTCTTCTGGGGCCTTGGGCTTCTGGAGCAGAATCTGGCAGGGAGTCCCACCATGAGGTGTGCTGCCATAGGAAGAGGATTGGCAACTTCACAGAGAGTGTGTTTAGGATTGTACAGTAAATCATGAATGAAACTGGAGTCCAGTGCAGAAGTGTAGCTGGGCAGAAGTGCACCCAGGGCGCACTCTGTGTTTTCTGCCTCCCATTGCCCCCACTGTGGCCCCAGCCCCAGCCCCTCCCCCTTCCCCTCCTCTTCCCCCCTCCCACTTACCTTTTCCAGCTGGCAGAAAACAGCTTTCAGCCGGCTGAAAACTGGCCAGGCTCAGAGGTGGGATCCAACCAGTTCTCACCACTTCTCTAGAAGTGGTTACTAATTTTTTCTGAGTGCTGAGAAGGGGTTACTAAAGCAACCTCCCTGCCCAATAGGGACTGGAGGTGCATGTGTGCGGCGGCGCCACTGTTTGAATCCGACCACCATCGGAACCTGTTATTAAAATTTTTGGATCCCACCACTGGCCAGGCTGGTGAGATGGGGCCAGGCCTGGCAAGGTGGAGTGGGGCAGGGTGAGGACAGAAGGGGGTCGGGAGTGATTTTTGTGCCCCCCAGGCACACGCCTGGTAAAACATGCAAACCCCCCTCCTGTCCTCTTGTAGCTCTGCCACTGGTCCACTGGCACATGGAAGACTAACGAAATTTATTCAAGTGCACATTTGTAAATGTATACTGGAATAAGTTTAGTTAATCTTTAAACTACCACTAGATCCCTGTTTTATTTTGCTGCTTCAGGTTAACAGAACAACTCACCTTAAATTTTCTAAAAACCATTTATGGGGGGAAGGGGTAGCCCTGGAAGGAATGTGTATTTTTAAACTTCGAACTTCACTGAGAACAAATTTTACAATTACTCAAAATATTACAATTACACAACAATTAATGCCATATTTTTATTGGCATGCTGTACAGGTTTTTGTCAGTGCACTTGAAATCATGCTATAAGTGGTTTAGCTTACCCTGAAGAGAGTGGAAAGTGAAAGTGAGGCTCCAGAATATACGTCCATACAAGAAATCTTGCTGTGGCAAACACTAGCCTCCACTATGTTGCAAAGACCTTTTGCATAATTTGCCATTGTCTCACTGCTGAAATGGCTTGGATCCTTGCTGAACAGCCTCATTCTAAGTAGAGTTGCAGAACTTTCTGAAATTTTGAAACCACAGAGAACCTCCCCTCTCGCATGTTTTCCAATGAAGGGGTTCGAATGTTTTGGAAAAACTGAGACATGCTATATGCAATACTTCCTTGTTAAATCAAAACCTACTTTGCTGCTTTAAAGTTTAAACATAAAATTCATCCACAGTTACGCTGATGTAAATTGTGCACTCAAGCAGAAGTCTGAGTGGGACTTTGTTGGATTCTCAAGTCATGGCCCCACATTCAACTCTGCCATACCATTGCACCATCGGAAACTATGGCTTATTCTGAAATATTGCATAGGTGTTCAAGTGTCTCCTTCCCACTCCACCCCAGTGCACAACCACCAAGAATCTTAGGATACTAACAGTTAATTTCTAAGCAGAGTTATACCCTTCGAAATGCATTACAGTTAGAAAAGCGTAACTATGCTCATGATTGTACCAAAGGTCAGCAGCCCATCACAGTCCTCTGATTCTATACAAACTGCAAACGCTCCAACCAGAACACCATAGCCGAGATGACAGGGCATGCAGATGGGGCTACATCGCTCTGGCATGCTGCTCTAATCTGTGCTAGTCTTGCTCAAACACCTGTAATTCCTATTGCTTTGCAGAATCAGAGACCCATGGAGCAGCCCCTGCAGACATGCAGACACAATCCCAGTGCAACTCCTTACAAGAGATGTAGGTCAGCATGGACTTGATGGTTACACAACATTCCCTACTAGGAACACCCTCCCTTATAGGAGCCACCAAAGTGGATAGGACCACTGTAAGGTCTGCCAGAGACCCGCTCAAAGCTTTGTTTTAAAGTTTTTGTCTTCCTATGGTGATGTTAGGGTATTAGTTCTGCAAAAGCTGCTTTGCGGAATGAGGACAGAAATAGAAATGCAGATACATCTACATGCATTTTTTTCTGCCTTATATGTTAATTCATGTGTCTCTAGGGTTTGTTCACACTCCTGTGGCTACTGACCACTCTTCAGTTAAATGTGGGGCTGTACATCTTGAACTTACACGGAGATCCATTTCAGAGCCAAGCTAGACATGATGTATTTAAACAAATCCAAACCTAGCTTTCTTTCCCACCAGTCACAAATCAGCTGCAAGAAGCTTATTATAAAGCACTGCAGGGACCCAGCTTGGATCAGGACGGTGGCACAAGAGGGAGAGGGGCTTCTGAATTCCCTCCGAACCATTTTCCACAAACTGAAATGCCCCTGGGAAAGCACCGTTTGTGGTGTTTTAAAAATATGTTCCTAGCAGCTGCTGAATGGACCCGGTGGACCTGACTTGTTTAAAAAGGCATGTCTGGTCTGGTTCTCATTGGTCTTTTCTGCATGGTAGAAATATAACATCTTGAGAGTGTTATAAAAAGTGTATTGGGGAAAGAAGTTCGCACAGCAATCTTTCTTCCTGAAGATGGGCTGAAGATGTCTCCTGCTTGCCTGTGTAAACAAAAGCGGGCAGGAGATGTTTTATTTCTCCCACCTCCCAGCTCTTACTTTCATTTTCACTGCAGTTACGTCTGCCATTTTCTGCCCTCTTCAGGAGCCTCCTGCCTCCACCATTGGATGAAGGTTTCCCATGGAAGTTTCCTCTGCTTGCAGCTCATCTGCATATGATTTCACAATAAAAAGCACATGAATAAAGTTTGTTTTGCCTGGCAGTGACGCGCATGTATCATTTTTCCTTTTTTGTTCATTGTTTTGAGCGTGATGTCTGTGAAGCTATAACACAACACAAGAATCTGCAATATGCACGTACTTAAGTCTTCATAGCTTCGCAGAAATCGCCCTCAAAACAAAACAAGATAAAATGACACATGTGGAGGATCGCCAGGCAAAACAAACTTTGTTTGTGTACATTTTTCACAGAAATTGCACGTGGATGAGCTGCAAGCAGAGAAAACCTCCATGGGAAACCTTACCAAACGGCGGAGGCACGGAGAATCTCTGCAGCAGCACACAAAATGGCAGGGGCAGCTATGAAACTGACAAGAGCTCAGTCGGGTGGCAGATGGGGAAAAAGACCCATTTTGCTGGCAACACTTTTTTATCCATGCAGAGCAAACACAAAAAGCCAAAATGGATCTTTTAAGAACATCTGCAGGATGTTTTATTTCTGCTGTGCAGTAAAGGCCATTGTTATATAAAACTCTGGCTTTTCCCAAAATGTAAACAGAAATGGTCCTCCAACTTTATCCTTTTAGAACATTGTTATCTGCACATTAATAAACAGTGTCCCCAGCAGTGGCCTAGCGCCCAAAGGACGGGGGGGGGGATCTTGCACAGGGTGTGCACCAGTGTGGGGGCATGGTGGGGATGTAGTGGGGGTGGGGAAGGGGTGTTCCAGTGTGGGGCGGGGGCGCAGGGCACACCCGTGCCCCAGGCACAGTTCCCCTCACTACGGCTCTGGTCCCCAGAGTATACCCACTGCTTCTTTCTTTTTGAGAGGCAAAGTGCTAAAGCATGCAGAAGGTCTTAGTTTCAGTCCCAACTCCCCTGACAATTAAAGGGATCAGGTAGTTGGTAATGTAAAAGACCTTGACCTGAGATTGTAGAGAGCAACTATCAATCATAGACAATACTGAGCTTCATAGACCAACAAAACAGCTTCAACAGAAACCACCTGGGGCACAGAACAGCCCCCCAAAAGTCTGTTTTTGACATTGGGGTACCTTTTTCAGTGTAGTGAGGTTTTTTAGAATGTCCCATTAGTTTTTGCAAAGCAAAATGAATCCAACAAGGTGCTGAAATAAAGAATTATACCCAAATATTGGTGATTAATAAAGACAAATGTTTAGGGCAGGCTCTGGGTATTGTGAAATACAAGGGGAAATGTAAAGGTGCTGTCAGTTATTCAGTCAGCTCGAATGAAGTGGAGCTGTGATTTCAATAAATAAGTATAAGGAAATTCATGAACCAAACAAACAACATAATATCTTCTCTTGATTTTCTTGAACCAAACATACTCAAAGGACAGCCACATGGAAGCAAACCCTAACTTTGGCCTCACGCTTGCTTCTGATGTACCTTCCTGAAGCAGCAGCATGAAACTGTACCATAGGAAAATGGCACTTTCTGCTACAGATAAAAGTGAATTGGTCCTAAACGTCAACCATGTGGGGGGGACATTTCCCATTTGATAGATATCTTTCTTCCAGGCCTCCTCTGTGATTCTTTTTTTAACCCACAGGTTTGGGAAGACTCTTCTTTTGTTCTTCCAGCTGATGACCTGCTGGAAGTAAAATTCATTTCCAAGCTTTATTTTCTTGGTTTATTTTGCTTCCTCTAATCTCAAAGGATTCTTGCATTTTCTATTCTCTCAAGTTTTATTTGAAACATGCATTTGCTTTCCATGGTTCTTGTAAGCTTGGCTCTACCCAAAATGGCTCATTGACCAGGATCCAGTGAGGAAGAAATAACAGATTTCTCCTTTGCTTGCTCTTTACGAATCTATAACTTCAACCAAAGGAAAAAATCCCCATATTCTTAAAGTGCCTCCCGTTCAGTCCTTGCCACGTGAGTGTAAGATTTATGAGTTGAGATGTTTACTTCTTTTATGGTGTCTAGCTTTGTGTCACTGTTGATTTCACTATTTGCAAACTGGCTTTGTCATTTTATTGATAGCGCTTGAGTTTTTTAAAAAAACCCTCTCTGTTAATATATGCAAACTCACAGCTCTCAACAAGCTTTACAGTTCCGTTAATGAGGGGATTAACAGGAGCACGGCAATGTATTTAACCTGCGGCACTAGCTCTGTTTCAATAAGGCTTCAACAGCCTATTAAATGGAGTGGGGGCTCAATTAACCCAGACAAAGGCCACTCTACAGAACATGGCAGGGAGGACCACAGTTAGCATCTGCCTAAGCAGCTTGTTCGGAGCTGGAAATAAAGAGGGTGACATGTTCTCGCCCGGAGCTATGATATAACTGAAATGGTGATTCTAGTTAATCTGGGCTGACTGAATAGGTGACAGCATCAAAACCCACTACTATCTCGCCATATGACAGTTTTGTAAAATCTGAGCACACTCAACAGTCACCCCAGAGCCTCCTGCACTAAGGTATTGTGACCGTGCCGTGGAGGTACAGCACAGGAAGGTGCCGGTGCCAATCAGTTGTGGGGCACGCTGTAGGAAAAGGTCTTTCAGGATACGTGTTAGGTTTAAATAGTTCCCAGTATGAATATCTCCTGGGTATAAAGATGTTACTGGTCTTCCATCAACGTGTTGCTAAAGCTAATGTCTCAACTGTGACATTGTGTGGTGTTTATAGAAAGCTGCTATCTAAAATGAATGGGGAGAAGAGTCAATAAAAGAAAACAACTGGTTGGTTTTGTCTTCTGCAAAACGTGCCTCTAGTTACAAGCAAGCAAAAGCTAGCCTTCCCCCTATTTTCCTTAATAAGGTACACATATGAGCAATTAGGAGCAGACAAGGGAAACTGCCAGCGCAGGCAACCTTTATAGCATCATCCTAAACATAATTATATGCTTCTAAGTCCATTGACCTCAAGGGACTTAGAAGAGCATAGCAGCTTAGGATAGTATTGATAATGTCTGAATGGTCTGATGTTGGAACTTGTGGATCATCTTTGCAAGCTCTTGCTAATATTCACATCATCAACTAGTGTGCAGAGACATGGCAGCTTCTTAGAGGCACTAGAAGTGGGAAAATGTTTTGTCTCCAGGTTCTATACTTGGCTTGCCTCAGGTTGCACATGGCGGTCCTGGTTGTCTGTAAATTCTTGGTTTTTTGTCTGAACAGCAGGTAGTGTCTCACTGGCTTTCTTTGTTTTGCTTCTGGCTTCCTGGCTGACTCAGCCTTGAAAAGCTCCCGCTCCTGACACAGTCCCTCCTAACGCATCCTCATTCTTGATTTCTGTGGACAGGATCTGGAGCAGTCGGTGTTGGTCCATTCAGTGTGGGTGCATTGCTCTTACAATTTGCTGATAAGTTTTTGAAAGTTTCCATGGCAAGGGTGTTCTCAAGATCTGCTTCTTGTGCCGGGAGCCCCTGTATTTCAGGATGGTATCCTGACAAGACTGCACATTGTCTGACACAGTTCCATTTATTGTATCTGACAACAAGCCAGCCATTTCCTCCCTGGCTTCTATGCTCATGTCTTAAAGCAGTGGTTTACAATATCAGAAGTGACTTGATGGCACATCACCCACATGAACAGGGCCTCCATTTTTGTCCTTCCCCTTTCCCAAGGTGTATAATCAGGCTCTTTGGGGAAGGCCACACCTATTAGATGAGGGGTCAGGTTTACTCTTGCCCCCTGGAAAAGCCAAGCATAACACAGTTCCCAATTTTAAAACAGCAGGATGGGGAGAGAACCCATCTTCTTCCCCTCCGGGCTTCTTGCAGTGCCTCTGCAGAGCATAAGGCAGGAATGGGAAGCAGGAAGGTTCATCAGACATTCTAAACTGTTCATGGTCACCAGTCCCCAAAACACTTCTCCCCACTGTGAGTGTTTAGAATGTGTCCTAAGCGCCCCTTCCTAAGAAGTCTTGTGTAGCAAATGCCTACCTTGCCCACTGTTAATGCATGCCCCTTGGAAAGGGGAAGTGGGAAACCAAAGAACTGGAAGATCCTGCAGGTCAAAGAGTGGAGGGAGAAGGAGGGAGATTAAGGTATAATTAAGTCACTCTATCTTTCCTTTCTCAAGGGATACCAGTCCAACAGTGTTTTCTCAAATTGAGAGGAATGTCCTTGTCCATATTATCCACAATTAGCTCTGAGAGTGATAGTACCACCATCTGATAATACCATTGATAGTACCACCATCTGATGCTGAACACTTTCACTGGCCCATCTTTTTGAAAATATACCTACAAAATCATCTTTGAATCAGCTTCTTCCTGACCTTAAGCCAAGAACTTCTGGGCCTATACCAGCATTACTGGTGCCCCAACACCCAGGACTTGGACTGACCATCTAGTAATGAGAAAAATGTATTATCTCCTTCTGACTAATGTATAAGGAGTAAAGCTTTCATAATCTCGATGGGAAAGTCTTCAATAACTGATTATCCATAATACACTATCAATAAAGTATTGCTTCCTTACTTTGAAACTAATAATTGAGCTAAAACACCCCTTAGTGGTTCATTTCTGTAAGTAAAACCTGTGATTATCCTCAGGCATTTTCTGTACCACCTTTACGACTAGTTTATTTGAAAATATTTCACTAGACTTTCCTTTTCTATGCTATCTGAGAGGCCTTTAAATATCTGGTTCCTCTTCCTTATCTGCCTTGCAATTTTGTTGAACGTGTCTCTGCTTTTATTAATATCACCCTCAAGGTCTCTGTTTTTAGCTTTCAGTTGTTCTCAGACTATTTGAGTTTTGCATAAACTTAACAGTTTCAAGTAGCTTATGTTCCTCACTATCTAATTTGTGTTCTGTTGTTCCCAATTTTGTTTCAAATGTAGAGGGCTTTTATTTGGGCTGTTACAATATGAGCAGCCCAGTCCACAGGGCTGAGGTGGTTGAGGATACTGCCTCCACATGCCACCTCCAGGGATTTTTCAGATGGTGCAGGGAGGCAACAGCAAAGATAAATCCCCTGGCTGCCTGCAAAGTCCTCCACAGCTTAAAATGGAGTTACAGCACCCAAAATACAAGCCCCTAACTGCAATGTACCTGGCTTCAAAGCCTGGGTGAGTCGAGTCAAGGGGCACCTGATAGACCCGTGGCAAACTTCAGTGTGTGTGCCCAGGGACAAGTGGCAGGTACGCCCCCGGTTGGAGCCAACTTTCCTGCTCTGGTGTCCACACAGATTCCAGTGTAGCTCTGTGGCAATGCCCAGATGCTAGCGTCTTTTATCCTCTCTCCTGGAGAGAATGCCTTTTACACTGGTCAGGGGGACAAAGATGCTGATGCAATTTTCCACCACTCCCAAAAGCTTTTTTACCCCCTCTGGCTGTTCTCTAATCTTTCTCAAACCTGCTTTGCTCTGAAGTTTTGGGGGAAATTGCAGGAACACCAGGTGGGAAAGTTCAGATTTTCTTGGCCCATCTACACCACAACTTTTTTTCCCATGGTAACCATTTCCTCTTCCTACTTCAGTAGACATATTGTTTTAAATCATTGTGTTCCTTTAAAAAAAGAAAAGAAAATCCCTTTGCTATTCTTTTTCTCTTTTTTAGAAATTAGCAATTTAATGGCATTATATTGTATACCATTATGCTAAATTCCTACTTTAATTCTTTAAAATGTAAATATCTATCCCTATTTCTTGGGGAGATCATTGGTAAAAAACATATCTCCCCAATGAAATGGGCTAGAGACTTACTTTTTTAAAAAAACATATTTTATTTTGTTGCATATTTTGGTATAATGATATGTCAGTATAATGCTATTAAATTTTGAAAAAACACCCTACCAATCAACCCTGCTCCATGGAAGCTCCATTGTTTCTCCAATCCCAGGATGCTCAACAGACCAGGAACCACCTGGAAGAAACTACACTTCCTTTGCAAGAATTTAATTGGCAAGTGGCATCCTTCTACTGAGGTGTGTACACCTGGTTGAATGTACAATGAAGAAAGAGAAAGTCCTGATCTCTTGCGTGCCAGTTTGAAAAAGGTAGTTGATTTCTCTAACTGGGGCGTAAGCACAGAGCTAATATTTCTGCTATCTTGGCAGAAGAAGTGTGGATAAAATAGTTATGACAAGCAATTTTACCACTACTCTGAAATGGTAGTATATTTGTGAACATATTATAAATGCATAGAAAGTTGAGGATGGAAGCTGAGGTCACACATCAGGTTAACTGCTGAAGGAAAACTACCAACAGTATCTGGTGTAAAATCCAAAACAAGTGTCAGAGAACATCTGTGTAGGGAAAGAAGCATGAAAGGGCACTTTGGTGAGTGGAAAATTGAGAAGGTGAAAGGGTGACAAAGGAATATATCCACGGGAGACTCAAAAGGTAGCAAAATGGTTAAATAGATACCTTGAAGGTGCAAACTCAGCACTCGTGTCTTAACATGTATTGACTTGGAAATAGATCCCATTGATTTCACTTGTACCTTGACATGCATCGTGATGCAACTGGAGCTGCTACTGTCATATCCTGTGTGAAGCAAGAGGTGAAGGCCTGTGCTGTTGTGCTGTATATCTATTCCAAGTGCATTTTAATATTGCATGACCATGTGAGCAATGCTGGAAGTTAGGATGGCTTTAGAATGGGATGCAGGAGAGTCATCTGCTGAGTCCAACCACTGTTTTCAGTTCTGCGGAGCATTGCAACAACATACCTGATCATAGTGTGTTCCACACAACTGCATTAGAACACACACAGGTAGATGGAACTGGTGTTGACCTACCACTGTGCTACTGGTACACAAGAATGCAGTACATATATCTGTAGAAAATTCCTCATGCGAAATGCACATGTGGCAGTGAATGGATAGTCCATGCAAGAAATACATGACTCTAGTAATGGAAATGTCAGTATAGTCTTAAGCAGAGTTGAGGCCCTACTAATCCATTGACTTCAATGGGCTTAGAAGGAAGGAGCCTTACTTGGGACGACACTGCTGATCGGCCGTGTATTGAATAAATCCATGTTTGTAGCCTTCCATGTGAAAAGTGTGTTGACTCAGTTGATGCAACATTGGAACATGTTGGCTCAGGAGGGTGCCTGGCTGAACTTTAGGAGCTAAAACTAAGCTGTGATTAGGGGAATTTCACACAATCTCACCTTCTATTCAGTAGCAAAATGACATGGAGCCAAACCCAGGAGCCAAACCCAAGAAAGCAGGGGGCAAGTTCAGCACTGTGGCAGCATGTGGAAATCAGGACCTCAGAAAGCATCCATAAAGCAATCATGCAATATTGTATGCCATTTCCCATGTTCTGAAAGGAATGCAGTAAACAACAGTTTTTAAAAAACTTAAATGCATACTGGAATCCAGTAAATAAAAATGCATAACAGTTGGACAAAAATCTAAACTAGACAACAGAGGACATTAGGGAGGTTTAAAACTATTATGGGGTGGGACCAAGAAGGAAAAAAAATAGGAGCTTGTGTGTTCTCATATTCCTTTCAACGATCATTTTGTTTCTGAATCATTTTTGAAAACATTCTATGCTAGGGAGCTCTGATGTTAGAACTCCAGCTTGAGTTATGCTAAAAGGATGTAGGACTGATGTTTCATGTTTGGTTGCAAGCTTTAATTGAGCACTCTGGGCACTGTTGCACATGCAGAATAATGCCCTTTCAATCCACTTTCACAATTGTTTGCAAGTGGATTTTGCTATTTTGCACAGTGAAATACAGCTGCAAAGTTCATTGAAAGTGGATTGAAAGTGCATTATTCTGCATGTGCAAAAGTGCCCTCTGTTAAGAAATAGACATTCTTAAGATGAGTAGGCCAAATTATTATTTTCATTTATTTCTCTTTGAGTACTGATGGCGTCATCCTAAGGTAAGGTGACCAGATGGTCACCTTTGTGATCTGGGATGGGGGAGGCGGCCGCACGCGCGCAGCCACAGGAGCACACTGCCTCCTGGGGTTTGCCGTTTCCTGCCCTGTCACAGGGTGGCAAAAGGCAAGCCCCAGAAGGCAGTGCACGTGGCCGCAGGAGCTCACGGCCTTCTGGGGCTTGCCTTTTGACGCCCTGTGACAGGGCGGCAAATGGCAAGCCCCAGAAGGCCGTGCGCTCCTGTGGCCGCGTGCGCATGCGCTCCTGCGGCCAGGCGCGTGGGAGGCTGCCACACTGCCTTGCGCCCCAGAAGGCAGTGCGGCAGCCTCCCAAAAATTGTGACAATTTGAAGAACCTGCGGGACGCGGGACAAGTTGTTTAAAGGCGGGATGGTCCCGCCAAAAGCAGGATGTTTGGTCAGCCTATCCTAAGGAGGTCTACTCAGAATCCAAATGAGATCTATTAAATGGGGATTTCTCCCAGGAAGGCAGTCTCAGAATTATTTATTAAGGTATTTCTATTCCACCTTTCCGTTGGGCTCAAGATGGCATACAATTCTTGATCAAAATCATATAAAATATAGTAAAACCTTGCTAACTCCCTCTCCCTCAGAAAATTCCTGTTGTTTAAACCCTGTTAAAACTTCTCAGAAATTATTGTATTAGACTTCTTTCTTCTGGACAACAATAGCCTACTGACCACAGTAGTTGCAAAAAACTCTACAGCTGAAGTAGAGAAATGCAGATGTTATGTTACTTGCCTGCCATCAAGGGAAAACAGACTGACACTCTATAACGTTTAGACAAAAATGTCAGAGTCTACTGGAAATAATGAACCCTGACAGTTCTAGAGTTAATACAAGGACTATTGGGCCTGTAAATTTCAATTAGGCCTGACAGCAATAGGGTTTAATGTGACATTTATGTGAAGTGGTAGGTTGGTAGCTTTCCTTCACACTTCCAAAGACAAGGATCTCAGTTTTTAAAAAATAGGGTTCATCCACAGTCCTCTGCTATTTTGCCATGGATCAACATAACTGCTTGGGACAAAATGTCTACAGTACTAGAGACTGGAGTTAGTCATTGATATACATATTTATGCTATCCATTACATTAGTTATTTTACAGAGATCTCATTGTCCTCTGCTGCCCTTCATCAAAAAATGGAATGGGAAGTATTTGGCATCTTTCATGAAGCAGCCATTTAGGGCTGGTTTATACTTTCGGCATCTATGCCACCAGATTATGTAGGGGTTGTGAGGGAAAAGATATATTTTGTAACCTGAGTTCCAAAATAATCTGGTTCTCATTAATGAGGTGCCTTTTTTAAAAAAATGGATATGTGAACATTATTTCATACAATGCACTTCTATCAGTCTCCTTTTCCCAGTGCCAGTGCAGGTTAAGAGGAATCACATATTGCATGTGTGAAGTAGTCTTGTGAGGCACAAAACATACTACACTTCAAGTGTAGAACATCCTATGTGGCTATTCATATTGCATGAGACCATAGACTATAGACTTTCTCATAGTTATGGCTGTCTAGTAATGAGAGGAGAGATGTGATTACCTTAAGCTCTAGTAATGTTTGAGTCAGGAATCCAGATGAGGGCAATGGCTTTTGAGTGTACCCTAACAATCAGGAGCCTGGAGTTACAGGAAGAGTATTATAATTCTGGACAGAATACAGTAGAAACGGATACAACTCAAGGCAAGGGTTATTGGAAGACTAGGAAAATGCGCTCCAAAGAACATTTTAATGTCACTACAAGACAGGCATGCCATTTGCCCACTTCTGGTGGGCATTCTCTGTCCAATTGGACTCTCCCACCCACCCTTGTGTGTGCACCAGCAGGAAAGTAGTGAGGGGTCAGAAATGATTCTGCACAGTGCATCAATGTCACTTCTATGTGAAAATCCAGACATCACATCAGCCAGTGTTCTGGACACTCTATGATAATGTCATAAAGTTTCCAGAGCATCGGTGGACTTACTGACATTACATCTGTGATTTTGTTCAGGCATTATGGCCGACACATTGCACAATGTCACATCCAACCCTTTCCCTGCCCATGAAACTCTTATGGGTGCCGGGTGGCAGCCAGGCATTCCTGCTACAAGAGCTAGTTTTCCTTTGGGAAAAAAAGCAGGAATTTAATAGCACCTTTAAAAATGACAAGAATTTCAGTATAACTGCAGCCCAGTTCATTAGATACATGCAGTATTCTTCCGTGAACTGACACCACCATTACCTCCACAGGCTGTTGGTTAAAAAGATTTGGAAAATTCCCCACTGTTTTTTGTCAGGATACATTGAAAGGCATGGACCTAAAATGGTTTTTGCACCTAACCATTTAAGAATTTATAGCTCTAACTTTTATACTTTCCCTTTCCAATTTTGGGCCAGGAAGGCTCAAAATGAATGGAAGACATCCATAATGTACTGGAGTGAAGAATGCAGCATCTGAGTGTGACTGGGGAGACTCAGATGCAAATCCATAATCTGTTATGGAACTCACTGTGCAACTTTGGAACTGATATTTAATATGGCATGCAAAACAGAGTGATTATCGCACAATTTCCCCCATTTAGCCTATTAGCTGAAAAACCAGTATTCTAAGGCGAAATGTTATCTACCTTTTACCTGTGCCTATCAGTTCTCTGCATCATGATTTCTTGCAGATATGTGCGTGCATCATTTTTATGCAGTGCAAAGTAGATTGAGAACAAATGTACAAATATTTACAGTCAATATTTACAAGCATGTTGCTGCATGGATAAAAATTTACAAATAACTAAAGTATTAGTGCTAATAGGAAAAAGAAGGTCTCGGTAATGTTACCTCCCTCCAAATTACCCCAGTCCAGTTATCAGACAATATCTAATAACACAAGAAATAGGGGAAAATATATGTATAGTATGCTAAAGATGGGCCAAAGCTCAGTCTTGACACTACCACCCTGAAAAATAAGACATGTAAAGGCATGCCTGCATTCAAAAAGAGGTGTTTCCAAGCAACTGGATAACATCACAGCAGGTGGCAGACTGGGGGTAAAGGTAGCCTTGGAGGTAAAAGCAGCAAGGGCCCCAACCCCTGGCCAGCCTGGTCCCAATGAAAGGAGGAAGAAGAGAGCCTGTCAGACCACATAGGGAGAATGGAAAGAACAATGTGCCACAGCTTCCATCCACCTCACTCCCATCTGCACTGTGCCTAGCAGGGGCAGACAGCTTGAGCCAGCACAGCTTCTGCTGGCTCCCACAAGGCAGAGGTCACCAGATTGGCTGGCAACTCTTAGCTGCCTCACATGGGGCCAGACTGCTGGTACTGGTGCTTCATATTCACCTCACATGGAGCAGAGTCACTGACTCCCACAAGGAGGGGGCCACTAGCTTGCCCTGGCAGTAGTTCCCACATCCTTTGGGGGAGGCAGATGTTGTGGCTATTGCTTTTGTTGCATAGGGCTGCCCCATGGCAAGTGCCTTGCATGTAGACAGCTCTCTAGGTTATCAGCCTACTGAGATTTTCCCATGAAGTCTCAATGGCCAAACCAGCAGGTTGAGTGATATATGCTGTATGAGAAGAGCAAATGACAGCTTGTGCTAGGTAGCTCAGCAAAAATCACAAATGCTTTGTGAAGTCCAGGAAGGTGGAAACACAACAGCAATCGGTTCAGAAACCTGATACAAATGCATTTATACCTGCCAGAGCGGCTGAAAAGCACTTTAGGTGGCATATGTGATTTCATTCTAAGAATGTTTCTTTAGCAGTGGTCAGAAGCCTATAGAGAATTGATCTGGCATATATTAATCTGGCATACATGTATACTAGTGTTTTATTCTCTCTGTTCTGAAACTCATTACAGTATCATTTGCTTGGAATCTTCAGTAAAACATGCAGGGACTATAAAATATATTGATGATTATAATTATATAGCAGACTATATTCCAGAGTGATTTACTGTGGTTTAAAAGATCTTCAGTTTGTAATTCTTTGATTTAGATTAGATAGTGAATATAAGATATTTGTTCCTTTGGCCACACATCTTGGAAACATAAGGCAGCGTTTTGTGTAAGGATGCTTGGAAACAGACCAGGACAGGATGAAGTTGTGTAGGCTTTGAACATTTTATGTTCAAGACAACTGGGGATAATTAGATTTTTATTTATTTACAGGTTTTAGACAAAACCATTGAAATATAAGTCACTTGCAAGAATGAAAAGACTGGTTGTAACAGCGTGCTATTGATATATTAGAATACTACTATATTTGCTTCTTTTCCCCCATGTTAATTTAGCCAAATCCCCACCAGGGAGACAACATGAACTAACAATTCGCAGTCAATAACCACACTGTTCAATCAATGTGCCAAAACCCTACTCAAATTTATTTGATCAGCCATCTTCCTCCACATTATGTTTCATATCTATAGCCCTCTAAGTCGCCAACATAGGCTTTCAAGGTAAACTAACAAAATTAATACTATTAAAATCAAAAGAAAGATTTACAACATCACAAAATCCAATAAAACATTTCCACACATCTTAGCGTGGCGTAGGCTATTGGGCGGTTTCAGAGTGGCCTGGGGTTTTTTCCCAGGTTTTATGTTTTCTGAGCTGCCTGATGCTCCTTAAGAGGTGGTGCCCTCCCTGGCTGCTGCAGGTTTATTCCATCTTGTATTTATTTAAAGTACCAAACTTAAATATCTTTGAGGAGATAAAATTTCAGATCTCTTTTTGATAAATACTGGGCACTCATTTCTTTTAAAAATTAGCAAGTTTTAAGTCTCATTGAACACAACAATGCTGACAGAAAGAACTTCATCCAAGACTTGTCCCACTGGGATGCCAAACATACTCCTGGCTAAGCAAGACACACGGTTTCTTGGAATCTCTTCCTTTTCCTCATGCTATAAATGCTTGTCTGCTCCATGCCCTGGTTGGCGAGTTTCTCTTGTCAGCTGCCAGCACATGATGGATGTGCAACCTCCTCTGACACCATTCAGTCTTATTTCTGCCAATCCCTTGCTGTAAAAAAGAGACATTTTCCAGCACCTGTGTTTTCAATGGTGCCTCCAGCAAAGCCCTGCAAATGAACCATCCCAAATGTAGGCTGACCTTAACGAAGAAGGAGCCGACATACTTCACTCATAGCATTCAGCGAGCAATCAGACTGCATCCCGGTGACATTCATCACAGCTACTGGCCACGGCCTTTAATTCATCTGGTATTTAACCAGGGTGAAAACCCCTGGGCTATATCATGTTTGTTGGTGTTAGATGAACCCGGCTTATCTTTTGCTCACTAAAGTTCAGGATTTAACACCAATCCAGGATTTTCAGGCACTTCAATGTCTGCACAAAACACTTGTCTTTTCCTTGTCCTTCCTTCTATTTTGTTTTCTTCGTCTTAATTTAAAAAGCATCCACATACACCCTACCAGCACCTCTGATATTACAACTATGGCACATTAAAGCTGTAGAGCACCAGTAAAATAATTAGGGCCAGCAATTATAAGAATCTTCCCAGTTTCTCCAAATTAAATGTCGTGAAAGACATGAGTGTGCTTTTCCAGCACGGTAGGGCAATAAGTGAGTGTGAATATGCCTGGTTTTCTACAAAATAAGAGTGCTAATGGCTGTGTGTGCTTGGAATTGATAAGTGGTGGAGAGTCGGAACTGTAGTGGCTTCCAAAGTAAGCATGCTTAGCAAGAAATGACCCAGGTAAGTGTACATTTAAGGCCCACTGATTTCATTGTGCAAAGCAGATGGGTGTCACTGAAACCACTGAAAATGCTTGAAAGCAGTTGGAGTATGAGCATAAGAGTGTGGATCGTTGAAGAGCTGTGACTATAATGGGGCTTGCAGAGAGGACCTTCCCTGCCTTCCTCTTGCAGCCCACCGAGCCACCTGAAATTCTTCTCCTGGGGGCATTTGGATCCTCACTGACAGCATGAAAGACAAAGTGAGCACATGAAGCTGCCTTATTCTGAATGAGACCATGGGTCCTTCAAGGTTAGCACTGTCTACTGAGACTGGCAGTGGCTCTCCAAAGTCTCAAGGCAATCTTTCATATTACCTAATGCCAGGTTCTTTAACCTTGGATGCTCCGCTCACCAAGGGGATTCTCTACCATTGAGCCATGGCTCACCTCTCGTTTTCTGAAGTGAGAGGGGGAAATCAGCAGGAATTACCCTTCCATCATCTGAAGAAGGTTATAAGATTCCAGTGGCCCCTTCTGCACACGCAAAATAATGCATTTTCAAACCACTTTTACAACTGTTTGCAAGTGGATTTTGCTATTCCGCACAGCTTCAAAGAGCACTGAAAGCAGTTTGAAAGTGCATATTCTGCATGTGTGGAATGAGCCAGAGACTATCTGATCTAAAGAGAATACCTTTAGTTGATCCATTGAAGAGCAGGGTTGCAGATGGTCAGAGACAGTCACAGATGCATACATGTGAATATCAAAGGCTGGTGTCAGGCAGCTGGTATACATACATGTCCCATGTTGTCTGCATTGAAACATTAGGTGTTGATAGCATCATCATCCTGAAAACCCTGCTGTCCTGAGTTGGGGAATGGTTACCCCACTTTAATTTGCCAGGCAATAAAAATCTATAGTCTGTATCTATTCCAGTCTTTCAACCAAAATCTTTGGATGAAAATGATAGGGGCTTGAAACATTCCTTCCTGGACCAACGTTTGACCACTATGTTTTATTTTTATTTATTTATGGAGATAATTTGCATTATGGCTTTCTGTATTAAGAGGAAACTTATACTCTCAGAATAAAGAATTCCAAAACACCTATACATCGAATCAGGTTTTCTAAACAGGATGGTTCAATAGCTTTCAGTTGGCTGTAGTAGTCAAAGGCAGTGGCTTTTTAAAAACCTTCTCCTTCCTTTGTTTTCTGAACAATCACTATCTCTACAGAACATTTGCAGAATATTTGTTTAATTTATAACCCAGTGGTTTCAGAAATCCCAGATGTAGCTCAATGCTGCCATTTGTTTTGATCATTCCACATTGCGAACAGTCTTGCTCCTTTCAGGATGACAGTCTTGGGATCTAGATGCCATCCTGTGGAAAAAGGATTAAGAGATGCAGCATCTGGCTCCATGTACAAGTCCAAAGGCAGCTGGTGGTGTGGTGACCGTGGCATTGCCTCTGGCTTTAACATGTGGTAGAGTTAGTCACTTGAAGTCTCTTTCTCTCCTGACTGCTGCCTTATTATAAACATACCTTTCAATCAGGGTCTGTTTGACTTCTTAATGAACTTTCTAGACAAAATTATTCTAGCAACAACTCCATAGCTGAACATAGTTGAAAGTTCTCTTCCATTTCAGCACATTAATGTTCAAGGTGACTTTGGTTATTAGGTCCTGTAGGGAAACACAGATGGTGTGAACCCACAGAAACATGGATTGTGTGAATTTGCTATACATGCAACTAATAACAATGCTGCCGTCAGGATCCAGAATGAGAAACTCCTTGGACTTGGGCTCCTTACTATTTTATTTAATACTATCTGGCAAGACTGAGACTTGAGGTTATTTTTTTAAGCTACTGATCTTACCAGTAATTAAATTAAAGATACTGAATAAATCATGAATACATGATTTTAAATAATCATCTGTAGTTAATGTTCAGATATTTTAACTAAAGCAATTTCTGTCAACCAATATACATAATTGGGTTTTGGATCTGTCAATCTGGAAACAGAAAGGTAGTCAAGAATTACTGCTTTTCATGTTATAACTTTATGATATTTATAAATTAACAAACATAAGCTTACACCCAGAATGGAAGCTAGGACAAATTGCGTAATAGAGGCAAGTTATTTCAAAATCAGGCTATAGTTCAAAGCAGATGTTCAGATCCCGGAACAAATATATTACAGCTTTAGAATAATTAACAGAATATGGTACAATCCGATAGAGATATCTAGTTTGTTTTTAGTAATTAGCAAATAACAAGCATTATTAAGGGTGGTGTATGTTACCAAAGCAACAGAACATAATAATAAAACTAAAAATGCTTACCTGGAGCAACTGAATTATACAATGCTGTCGTATGAGGTAACAGACTGCGTGCACGATCCAAGCTTATTTTATGTGGGCATAGTGCCTACTCAATGCTGTCATCCATAAAGGCAGTGGTGAGATTCAGCAGGTTCGCACCACTTTGGCAGAACCGGTTGTTAAAATGGTGCTTGTAAACAACCAGTTGTTAAATTATTTGAATCCCACCACTGGAACCAGTTGTTACATTATTTGAATCCCGCCACTGCATAAAGGTATATCTTTTCAACAACTGATTGGCCATTGGCAGCAGATACTTATGAAAACTGTTCTATACTTTGGGCTGGCCAATGATACATCACAGGAATCTGGCTGAATGTTTGTGGTGTAATTAAACTAGTATTAATTTACTGGCTGTTGTGAATTTCCTGGGCTGTGCAGCTGTGGTTTGGTTTAGTATTAGCAGAATTTTACTGATGTCCTCTCCCATTACACCAATTAGTGGTTTATGGGTCTGCAAACTGTAATTATTGGGATTGTCTTTTCATCTGGGGATGCTCAGACACTTGCCAGTTCAACTTATACCTTGTTCACCAGTTGTGAACAAGGAGCTGACTTTTCCCTGATCAGTTTGACTGTTCATCAACCTGTTCATGGCTGTTCAGCTAATGGCTTCCTGGTATTCCTTCCTAACAATACAAAGGAGCCCAGCTGGCTTTTCACTTAAGAACATTCTCACACAGCTTCATAGAGTGCTAGCTGCATAACTGCTTCACTCAACAAGCAATTGTTTAAATAAACAATTAAATCAGAGATCATATAACTCAGCTGTGCTTTAATAAAATCCTATCCTTCAGTGTTCATCTAAGTAGCCCCTAGTGATGCAAATGTCTGCCAGTCAGTTTGATTCAGACAGGCGCAGTTTTGCAAAAGCCCAATGTAACCTGTTCAGCAGGGGTTTGCAGCTCTTCAGCATGAACCCAGCTGGCTGGGAGTCTGGCTCACATCTGACAGACACATTCCAAGATAGTAAGTTTGACTGTCAAACACATTCAAAGCAAAATTTGCAGCATCCCTACTGTCATGATCCAGGGCAGAGCAGATGCTCTTATGTCTGGCTTTTCTTGGCTTGATTGGGGGAAACAGGGTTCTGTCATCTCTTTTGCTAAGTTAAATCACTAGGCAAATTCTTAATAAATGATACATTTTAATTAGCATTGTAATTCTTGCAGCATTTCTCATAGGGTATGGATTGTCTGCCATGCTGTATATTAGGAGTTCCCTTCCTCCTTTGATACAAATAACTCCATTTCTGAGTTCACTGACTGGCCATTAACATCCCATCTACTCAGCCATGAATTAGGCCTAGAGTTTCTTAGCTTAAAGGAGGCCTAGAGTTTCTTAGCTTAAAGGAGAGTAATCATGCTGATCTATCATCTAGGACTGTTTTAAGGATGATTAAGACAATGCTTGTGATTTGGGGGGGAGGGGGCAGAAAAATTGTCTGTATCCAGATATTCCCTCCAAACTGTTTGCTATAACATCTGAACAGCAATAACAGCAATTTCCAGAATATTTATTCATTAACTATATATTACTGGGCTGCTTTTCCATACAAGTTCATAAAGCAGCATATAAGGTAAAGATGCAAAAAAACAGAAATAAATCTAATTTAGACCATTTTAAAAAGTTGCTTGCAGAAACTGATGCCTGTAAGCTTGTGCTGAATTATCAGGCTTAACTCCCCAGCGTACTAAGTAATAATAGAGGATTATGCCCTTGAGCATATTCAGAATGCATTTCCTTCATTAGCAAGAAATTGCAGTCTCTGCACATTGGCACATAGGCGCAAGAGATGGTTCAATCAACCTTGGCATATATTTTTCTCTTTTAAAAACCCTCTGCCAATGCCATTCTATGCCATGGCTGCTGTTAACGTCCTGCTGTCTTTCCTCCTTGGCTTTGATTTTATGAAGTAAAGTGATTCTACAGTTCCTTATAAATGCTCCCTCCATTTCCCCCTTCCTCGTTTCTGAGCAGAAATAATCAGCTTTGTGCCACATTGTGCTGAGCCCTTTACTAGAAAAGAGTTTGAGGTAGTCATGTGGGCTACTTTCCATTAGAGCACCAAGCTGAGATATGAACCCAATTCACAGGAGGCCGGCCTTGAATTCCCTGAAGTGAAAGCCTAGTCCTTTTACCGCCAAGCTGCTTCTTTCGGTATTTAATCAACTGCTGAATCCTCTGAAGTGAAAAAATGCACATTTTGTCTTCAATGACTCGCTGGCGCTGGCTGCTTCTCACAACCAGCAAGGTCTATGAAACTAGTATTTATTAAGGATGACTGATTTCTCACACTTATTCTGTTTCTATCTGAGACTGCCAAGTTGGTCCACCTGGGCCTCAGAACTGAGATATCACATTTCCCACATCTCATGCCTTTCCTCTCTATTTGGCCTGCATTATTTATTACAAAGTGGAGTGCTCCTGGGGATGTTTGTCGGCTGGGGTCAGGGCTGCTTTGGCCTCACCTCTGTGGTAGCTGGGATTGAAAGGCACCCGCACCAGCAAGTCTGAGGAATGGATCAGTGCATCGCTTGACAATTTCTTGTGAACAAATGGGAGCTCAAAATGCTGAGGGGATCACTTGACAGAGAATTGCACTTCCCATTTGAGGTCCAAAGTGGCCAGAGTGACCTCATAGGTTTGCAGCTCAAATGAAACACAGTTTGCATAGTGTTCCAATGGGAATTTCTCCCCTTTCAGCGGAATCCATGGTTTCTTCTGAGAGAAGAAGGAACTGATGAAATATTTTCCTCTCTGCTGGGAAGTGGCTGGACTCAACATCTCTGCTGTTTTACCTGAGGGCCAAATGGAACTTGCTGATGAGGATCCATGATCAGATCCCCACAGATTCAATTTAGCTGCAAAAGTATCCTGTTATATGTGTTTGCTATGGATTAGGGGCCACAGCGTGGGGAGAACAGGCTGTCACATCTATGCAGACGCATATGGGGACATCTGGGGCAGCTTGTCCCGGGTGGCGCCATTGCAGTCAAGTGTGGAGGTGGGCCCAGGGGTATGTTGGAGGCGTTTCGAGGGTGGGGCGTTTCGAGGGTGTTTCGGGAGTGGGGAGGGCATGCCGGGCAGTTCATGCCCCAGGCACAGTTCCCCCTCCCATTGTCACTGCCTCTATGCCCATTCCCCTATCAAAATGCCTCGCTAGGCAGCTATGAGCACCAGGGAGGAAAAGGATAGGTTCTCATATTTTTATTGTTATTTCCCTTTGCCTTGGCTTAAAGAGGACATTTTTGCCAAGGTATCTGTGTAGGGCAAAGAATTGAGCCCCCTTTCCCCAGAGCCCTTTTACAGGGACATTGACCCTTGCCCACAGCTGCTTTTTACAACTAAATTACACATCTGTGGAGCAAAATGGATCCTCAGTATTACATGTAGTTTGGCCCCATGTGCTTGCAGCAGATGGACATGCTCATCAGAGGAGGAAATATTTCCTGAACTCTTCTATGCTTTGGAATACAAGACCAGCATATTCTATACCTGATCAAAACTTGGACCTGAAACATCTGAAAGGGACCATTATTACTTCTGACTACTTAAAAACAAAACAAAACTCCTCATTGTACCCAGATCCAGTTCAAGCTATTTTTTGCTCAGAGCAAAGTGCAACCATTAACTCCCCTAGTGCTGCCAACAGCCAACTGAATCCCTGCAGGGTATCAACACCTTCTGCACTGTGCTGCTGCCAACAGACATGTGGGGGCTTGGCCAGAGAGCCGGCCCATTCGACCCCCAAGACAAAAAGAGAGAAATAATGCAACACACATCAATATTTGTATGTTCTTTTTTGCCGAACATCTGACAGTCTCCAGCAGAACGGAGCTCTTGAATCCACAGCGCCTCCAATAGAAATAAAAGACCAGATTGAGGAGTAAAAAAAAAACAGCTGAGGCTTCAGGGAAAAATCTTCATGAAAAATAAATGGAAATGAAGTTTAAATGCAGGGGGGTTAGAAAGAAAAAAAAAGTTAAAATGTCTGGCAACGCTATAGAACCTAATTTTAAATGCCAAATAAAGGTGGTTGTTGTTGTTGTGAAAAAAAAGTGTATCTGCAGATGCCATGACAACATGACAGTTTCTCTGGCTGCTTGTTTTCATGGGCATCAATAATTCTGCTCCCATATAGGCAGATTTCATTTTAAAACTTTCTAGAAGACAAGCAATGGATATGAGAGAAATACAAGGTAGATAGCGATCACCATTCTTGTATCATTTTTCCAGGTACAAGCATTATGCCAAATGCCTTTACCTTGGCTGCTGTGCTGCCTGCAGTTTAAAGCTAACCCAAGCCTCGCTGATACCAGCAGCAAACTGAGTACTGTTGGCTCCACACACCCCCAAGCTCCTCCTGACAAGAGGTGGAGCTTGGGGTGGGCAGAGCTAATAGTATAAAACCAGAGCCAGTCAGCCTTCCACTTCAGTTTGCTGCTGACCTCAATGAGGAAGCTAGACCTGGCTAGCTGAAGCCAGCACCTAATAGGCCTCTACAAACCGTATGTGGATCAGGGCTGGGCAGCTGACCTTGCACTTGAACACCTCATGGAGTTTGGGGGTGGGGACAGTTGTGCCCTATGGGGTGCAGCTGGGGGGGTCGCAGTGCTGGGGTGAACTTCAGGGAAATAGTTCCCTGTTCCATTATTCGCTTTTCTCTTGCAGGGGACTATTTCCAGAGAGTGTAGATGTGTGATTAGGCATTGTCCAAATATTGTTTTGGGGTGCATTTGTGCTGAGAGCTCCAATTTAGAGCAGTTGGCACAAAAACTGGGCTCTGGACCAAGAAACAACCTACATCCACTTGAGGGCCGGAGTCACCAGAATGTGGGGTGGGGTTTGGGGTGGTCTGAGCTTCTTTTGAGGTTCAGAGCTTTTGTCTTATTTGCTATTGGATTTTTGAATACGGAACTGGGAAATGTGAATAAGGAGCTGGGAACGAACTTCAGCCTCCTACGAAATTCTCAGTAGGCTGTGAATTTTCTATGTGTATATTTCCATTTGATTATCCCACAACCATGCCTGCAAATGTGCATTCAGCCAAGCAGAACTGTAATCTCCTAAATGTTAAAGTAAGCCCTGTCCCTTTAAAAGCCAGATACTTCACACAGCCCATATGTTAACCAGCCTCAGCCTTTGAAAAAGACAAAAAGGCACAATTCAGTACTGAGTTTATGATAACCCTAAAACTACCAGTATCTCCTTCTTTATAGAAAGAGACTAAGGAGTACCCTTTCTAAGAGTTATGCAGTATGCAGCAATCTGAAAGTTTACAAGGTCAGAAACCCTTCTCACCCAGAACACAAACTGCGAACCACGTTTGGAAATAATGTTTTTAATTAAAAGTAGCATTTATTTTAGACTGTTGGCAGTGGCTATGGGGCATGAGTGAGGAGATGACTTTTGACAGTAGATGGTTGGGACTCGGATGTAAGAGACTACCAACCAGTTTCAGCCCTGCTTTGCTAATCAAATCGAGCACTTTCATTCTTAGCAGAGTGCCTTCAACGTGGCACTTGCGGCTTGGGTGGAAAGCTCTCATTATCACCCATAAAATAAATTGGGCTTGCCTGTGTCAGGAAAATTTGGTAATTGTGCCAGCACAGACTGGGCACACCGACATGCGGCAGTCCCACGCAAACAGGGCTCTCTGATGGTCTGTATTTGCATGCGGTGGGGAGGGGGGAGCCAAAAAGCACCAGTGCTAACTACCCTAATGTAGACAAGGGCCTGCTTGGAAATGTGATTGGGAGGATCTGATTGCTGAGTACCCTCTGGCTTCAAGTAATGTACTGTGTTAAGACAGCGGACTTTCAAAGAAAGGTTGAGGATCCTAAAGGACATCAACGTAATCCCATCAGCATGACTTCAGATGGCCTATTTGTTTTTTCCCTTCAAACAGGAGTGTAGCAGCAACTGACCATAGCCCCCCTCCCCCATTACAAAGGTTGTCTCCTTTTCTTTGCCTGGATCCTTCTCCTCCAGCCAGCCTAATTCTCCTTGTTTGATTAAGTGAGAGATCTGTTTACTCACATTTCCCCCTCACTTGACCTTCCCTCTCCCCTGCAGCTTCTCCAACATTTAGCAAGTTAAGTAGCTGATAATGAGAGCTATTGTCTGGGGCCCTCTCTAGACTTTTCAAGCAAAGGTGGTGATGGTGGTGGTGGTAATTCTCTAAATAATTGACTTTATAATCATTTCTGTTGTTGTTGTTGTTATTATTATTAAATGTTGTTTGCTATAACATCTGCCAGTTCTTTAGCTGGTTGTTGGCCTTTCATTAGTGTTTTTGGACTGATGCCCAGGGTGCCAAGTACCACTGGGACTGGTTTGTGCCATTGTTGCTGAATCTCTATGTTCAAATCATGATATTTAGTGACATTCTCACATTCTTTTTCATTGACCCTGCTGTCACCAGGTATTTCTATGTCAATGATGGTCACTTTCTTGTCCTCAATCACTGTGATGTCCAATGTTATTCAATAGACATGGCCTTTAATTAGTTTTCAAAAGCTCACCATGGCCTAGAGCGCTTGCAAACTTCTGCGTTTTTCATCAGTGTTCATTTTTAAATGGTTTAATGCTGCCTCTGATTGCCAAGTGCTAAAATATGAATCTTCACACATCTGAGTCATCAGCTTAACCAAGCTGCAACCTGACTTCAGAGAGCTTCCTGGGAGTAAAGCAAATGGTACCCACAGAACAAGGTTTGAGTCACAATTTCCAGGGCAAACTCCGGCCCACCCTTGTGAAAACCCATTCGGCCTCTGCTTTCTGTCACCTTACCCCATTTCCTACTCCCGCCCACAGCTGCTGAAAACTTCAATAACAATAGCACAGGTTGAACATTTGTTTAAGAGTGTTTAAATCTCTGTGTTGTTTATTTGTTTGTTCCTTTGACCCAGGGTGCTTTTGTAACTTGCCTTCTCCTATTTATTAACTATTTCACGTCTGAAAGATCTGCAGGCTCACGCCACTGTAATGTAGTTCCTCCTCATTTGCAAAAGTACATTTTTTTCCTGGCAGGTCTCATGGATGCCATTAGGCTTGGAGAAAAAATCTTGTCCCTTTAACAGAGATGTCACGTGTTTAAATAGCTAAAGCTTTTCATGGCTTGAAAATAAATAACATCACCTGGTTAACAGCAGCCCCTTAAGCCTCTATGAAAGAGACAGGAATTTAATAGAGGCAGTTTTTAATCCTACTAGCAGGTGATTGGGCACTTAAGAGTATACAATACTCAGCAATTATCACTCAGGACTTTCACTTTTTGCTCTTTTCAACAGGACTGTGGACTTTTCTACATGCAGAGCTTACTACGGATTTTCCCAGAGGTCAAACTTTGTGTCTTGGAAACATTTTTCGGTGAAATCATTCCACACAACTTCTCCTCCTCTCATCATTTTGGGTCTGACCCCCTGTCTCTTCAGTTGCATTTATTCCACATACTTCAGCTGAAAACATATTATTCCTAATGGTGGTGGGATGTCATCCATAACACAGAAGAACAACCCCTCCCCTATTTTTGTTTTGTGTTGGTGATCTAGTATTACTGCACAGTTACATTTTAAAGTGGCAATTCAAAAATGTCTCAGCCTCTATTTCTACTATTGAGAACCACTAACCCAACTACCAACTACCTGAAGAAACCGAAACATTCAGCCCTCCCCCCCCCCCGCCCCACTGCCCCACTGCCCCAAGAACTGCAATTTTTGGCTGAATTTGATCTGCAGTAATGCACAGTCCCCACCCCCGGTTACATGATGTAATTACTATTAGTACTCTTTTCAATTGCCCCCAACTTCAAAATCACTCTCTGCCCCAATTATCGCTCAGGTCTTTCACTTTTTGCTCTTTTTTAATAGGACTGTGAGAGGAGCAGGAATTGTGATGAAGCTTTTCTCGCCATAAAAGTGCAGTCATGGGAGAAACCTCGCCTACAACATTCCTTGTTTGTCTAACTAATACAAAGACAGAAGAGAGAAAAATACGGCAAACCTACCCTTTTCTTCCCAGAATTTCTCCCTAGTATGTATTTGTACTGTGAAAAAAATGTCTGCCTGTCCTGTGCTTGGGTATAGAAGATGCTGTATTGGACAGGATGTTTGCAAGAATTTGTTGTGACGCAGGTTTGACTAAAGCACTGTGCCTCTCAGAGAAGCAGCTTGCAATTTTTAGAAAATATTTCAATTTGATGAAATCTCATTGAAATTCAAATCCCGCTGTTGATAAAATTGGCAAAAACTTTAGGCATGACTATGTCAGAGACACAGAGTTAAGCACATTCAGAGTACTTAAGTGCATTGAATTCTGTGTTCGAGAGGACAACATGTTTAACACATGTTGTCTTTATATCTTTAATATATCTAATTCTGAACTGGGTCATATGGTATGGATTACCAGATCTGCAAAATAGAGCTAGGGACAGATTCTTTGTGGATCTGAAGAAAACCCCAGTTTACGCAAAAATCTGAAATCTATAAATGACACACCCCCCCCCAAGATTTCACCAAAATAAACTTTTTAAGTTGTATTTTTATCTTGCACCTTTCCCAGGCTGGGTTCAGTATAGCTACATGCTTGTAGCTTGAAGAAAAGAATGCCCATTGAGCTTACAGTTGCCATTATGAAGGTTGCTAGGCAACCACAACATTACTGAACTTTCCAAGCCTTTGGCGGATTTCGCATAGGCCAAAAACAGCGGTGTGAAATGGTGTAAAATGGTTTAAAACGGTGTAAAAGGGTTTACACCATTTTCACACTGTTTTTACACCACTGTTTTGGGCCCATGTGGAATCCGCCTTTGTTTCTGTAAAACAAAGCCATGGGAGCCAGCAGGTGTGGACTAGGAGACCAAAGCAATCCTGGAAAAGGTCCTTCTCCTTCTCCATCATATTTCCTGATGGGGGATGATTTGCTAGGGCAGTGATGGCGAACCTTTGGCGCTCCAGATGTTACGGACTACAATTCCCATCAGCCCCTGCCAGCATGGCCAATTGGGAATTGTAGTCCATAACATCTGGAGTGCCAAAGGTTCACCACCACGGCGCTAGGGACAGGCTTAACAACAACAACCAGAGACCAACAGCCCCACCAATGGGCTTGGCCTGTGAGCCGCCACATCACTGGAACCAATTTTTCTTGGGGAGAGGCTCCCTGAGGGAAGGAAGGAAGGAAAGCTGAAGACAGGAAGGGCAGCTATAGATAGGTTGTCTGGCCAGTGGGAAACACAGTTATTCTTACTATGCAGTGTTTATATTTTCTTCCTTGGTTTTTTGTACTGTTTTACAAAACAAAGCCATGCAATAGCATTTTATTATTTTTGTCACCCTGGAAAGAAATAGTGGCTTCTAGCAAGCCTTCCATTTTATTCTCACAGTTTGATTACTCAGTGTGATGGGTAAGATTAATTTTGTTGGAGACAGAAGCATCAGGAAAAAAAGCAGTTCACTCTATACTAGAGTAAGAGTGTAACCATGGAAGTTCTTTAACAGTGCAATTATTTTATGGCAACGATAACAGTGGTTTGAAAATACAAGCAAGAAAGCATCCTGTTGGAGCTGTCTATGATGTTTGTTAACAGTTCTTCTGGGATTCACAGATCTGCCAGATCTTACAGCACTAATTAATTCTACTTTAACACTGAACTGTAACAGGTGAAGTGAGGTCCCTGAAGTGTATTCAGCAGTAGTTCCAGAGTTTTGGTGGTAGCAAATGTAACTGCAGCCAGCATCTGCATCCTGACATTCACTGACAAGTCTCATTGGATTGAATATCCTAGAAAGATGTCATCTGCCACTCAAGGCTAGCAATTGGGAAGTTAATGATGATGCTGAACAAAATGGCAAACTTCAATGTAAATCAAATATTTAAGATACCAACAGCCCCATCCAAAGGGGAATCTGCAGGTGGGAGCAGTGCAGGGCCTTGCTGGTGGATCTGCCCTCCCTGGGGCACTTGCCCTGCTGGAGGGGCGAAACTGCTGGCAGGTGGCCACCACAGCTCTCCCCGACAGTGGGACACAGTGCTGAATGCTGCTCCAGCATCCCTGCACCCTTTACACCACTGCTGACATCATGAGGATGGTCTGGGGCAGAGGTGGCAAACCTTTGGCACGGGTGCCAGAGGTGGCACTCAGAACCCTCTCTGTGGGCACGCACAAACAGAGTCGCCCCCCCCCCCACACACATCTAGGCTGGCCTGGGCCTCTGGGCTCGATTATTAGCATTAAACCTAAGACCAAGTTTTGGGGAGGCAGTGTAGGTAACCCTGTTAAGCGCTGTTAAACCCCTCTGATTTTCATGCAAAGAACTAAAGTGTGATCCTTTACCTGGGAGTAAGCTCGGTTGCTGGCATTGGGGCTTGCTTCTGAGTAAACCCTACTAGGGTCGTGATTCACCTGTTGGAACAGTTGCACGGTTGCTTCAAAGCAAAGCCACCAAGTAACGCACGCCTCGGAGCCAACCGTTTTTTCTAAACTAAAACCTCAGTATGCAGGTTAAATTGCCGTGTTGGCACTTTGTGATAAATAAGTGGGTTTTGAGTTGCCATTTGGGCACTCGGTCTTGAAAAGGTTCACCATCACTGGTCTGGGGCATGGCAAGGGGAAGAGCCAAGGTTAGTGAGTTTTTTTCCCCAGCCATTGCCCCCATTGCACTGGTGGCTGAGGTTTCGGACTTACACCACTGAAAAAGAAATACAAGTCCATTAAGTCAAATGGGGGCTTCTTGGTGGTTGGGAGGCTTTTTAATGTTTTCACCACACTGTCAGGAAGCCTCCATGGGAGCGGCAGGCCAGCACAACTGTTGCGCCATGGGCCGTTCGATGGGGCTTTAAGTCCCTCCCTGCCAATCAGTCAAAAGAATATTTCCCAAAACAATTTTCATTATATTTTAATTGTTTGTCTTATTAACCAAAGCAGGCCTATGCACTTTCTGATCCAACCAAGCATATCCCATCTACCAAGTAGGACAGTTCAGCAAAGACTTAATAAAAACCCTAAGTTAAGTGACCTGTCTCAGACTGCACAAGGAGAAGGATTGACAAGCACCTAGTAAGTGTGATTGTGTAGTTGCGGATTGTGAAGTTCAGTAGGTTGCACATTGTGCAGGCATGATGAGTGACTTCCTCAAGAGTTCACGGCTGTGATGAGATTTTAATAAGGTCTTCTCTATTCACTGTTCATGTCCATTGCCGGGATATTCCTTCAGTACTTTTTTTTCTGGAGCATGCTATTATGATATGTTTTAAAACAACTAGAGTTCAATAGGTTTCAGTGCCCTCTTCAGAGTGCTGGTTTTATCCTTTAAAGACCTAAATGGTCTGAGACACAAGAATTTGAAAAACTGCCTTGATTTATACGATCCTATTGGTCACTGGGAAGTTCCTTTTTCATGTTTTCTGAAATCAGTGTTGTGGTGGGTGGCTATAAGTCCAAAGATGATCTTTGTGGTGGCACCGAGACCCTGTAATCCTCTTTCTTGGGATATGTGTCTTGCTCCATACCTTCATGCTTTTAAATGATTAGTTCAGATAATTTTTTTCCAGATTAACTCCTGAATAAAATTAACTACTGCTGCAAGTTCTTTTCATTGCCAGTTCAGGTTTTGACTCGTAAGCACTTAATAATTAATTGTTACTATTATCTACTCCATATATTGATATACAAATTAAAATATATTAATAGTGTGTGTCAGAACATTGCTAAAAACGATGCTGGAACAGAAGAATGTATGTGTGAAGTATGAAATTGTGATAGGTTCAAAAAGCTAAAATTCCTGGGAGATTACCAATGATATGATTATAAGTGGACTAAAATCCCTGGAAGATCATGTGTGGGATGAGAATAAACAGCAAGAGTGGAAAATACAATTCAAAGAAGAGATATGAGACAGAATGTGCCACTGAATAATGGCCTGACAGGCCATCTATGCACTTGTGGTCTCTGCACTGAGAGTACTAACCCTTCAGGTTGCATTCTCCATAACACACATTTCCACATCTCAGATCAGAGAATCCTCATGGTTTCTGAAATCTCTGCAAGTGCAACTTTCTCCCTTGACTTTCCCCTGCCCAACCAATAGCGGCTCCTCCCACTCTTCGGGGTAGCAATTCAAAGAGATCGGAAGAGCTTTCTTTTTAAAAAATGCTTTCAGTTTATCACTGGGGCAGTAGACCAGTAAAATCTGTACCATGAAATTTACATGGTACAGCAAAATAATGCTAGACCCAAGACAGCACGCGCGCGCGCGCGCACACACACACACACACACACACACACAGAGAGGAAGCAGAGAGCAATCTCCTCAGTTGGAGGTTGTTCGAAGAGAACAAGTGGATAAAATAGCAAATCAGCTTGGCTGAGGACACTTTGCAGTAGGAGAATCCATTTAAAATTTTAAAAAGTTGGGGAAACCCCACTATGAAGCTGACAGGTAAGCAGTGCATGCATAAAGGGCCAGAGGCCTTGAAACTCTATAAAAGACTCTTGGAATATAAAGTAAGCGGGGTAGGGACACTGTACCTAGTTTATATATATTTGGTAAACGCACTGGGAAATTTTTATCGCTGCTTTTAAATGTTTATTTAACTATATTGTATTTTAAATGTTGTACACTGCCCAGAGCCCTTCGGGGATGGGGCGGTATAAAAAATCTAATATTATAATAATAATAATAATAATAATAATAATAATAATAATAATAATAATAATAATAATAATAAATGACACAATCATTGCACCAGTTACCTCCTATGTCTCCTGGTTCAGCTAGATATCTTTTTCTTGGAGTTTCTCTCTGCCTTAAATGGAATGATCTTTTACATCATAAGATTTTCCTCAATTGGCTTTCTTCACATTATAAGGCCTACTCCAGGACCAACTTCTGTTAGAGATTACAAGGTAACAGTCTACTTTTTCAACGAACTCATGCCAAGGTCTGGCCCACCTCAGCATCATTAGGTGAGCATGATGGTGTGTGTATAGATTTGGATCCTTCTGTTCTTCCCAAAGGTTATTTATTGTTTCATAATAAATGTTACATGCACAGTGAAGTAAACAAAAAATCATGTGTTCCTTTCACTCATTTCTGACCTAAAGGATTACTGAATTCAGGACAGTTTGTTGATGTTTCTGACTTGTTTTATTCAGTTTGTTTTTATTGTTAACTAGCGGGCTCGGCCACGCTTCGCTGTGGCTTACCGTGAGGGGGTTAGAAACGGATGGGAAGAGGAAGGGGAGAGGCGTACCGGCTTTTCCCTGCGGCCTCAGTTGCAGCGCTCCTCTGTCCTCTTCCTGTTGCCAGCTGCAGGCAGTTGTGCGTGGCATGAACACACAGGCTGTGGCGAAGGTGGGCAAGCCATGCCTCCCCGTTATGGCGGCCCCTCATTGGGCCACTGCAGGCTGGGGGAAACGTGCAATTTCCCAGCCTCTGATGTGTCCTGGGAGCCCGGCGAAGGTGTGAAAACATGCCCGGCACAGGAAGGGACGTCGTGGGACAATTTAGAAGGATTCGGTCAAAGCATTTCAGCGTTAAGGTGTGAGTAACAAACTCATGGTTCCCTTTTTTGTATATAGATTTGGTTTTGCTTTAACGCTATGTGACATTTCTATTTTATTGCTTACTGGTTTGCAGTCTTGGAGATGCCAAAAAAACAGTCAAAATATATTATACACATATCACACTCACAACCTTGCCAGAAAAAGAAACTGACCATCCTAGTCACAAATCAATTCTCTGCATTTTTTCAGAACATTTGAATTTTAAAGCTTCCCTCATTCCTGTTAATGGAATAACTCCACTGCTTACAAATGACTGGTCACCTTTCTAGTTCTTTTATATCCTTTGGTCCCCAAAGTGATATCTGTACATTTTCTGTAGTCCACTTTGAGATCCCCGGCTTTGAAGGTGAGATATTGATGTGAACGTTTGCCATGGTAGGATCATATCCCTAGGTTTTTATGAGAAAAAAAACCCTCCTAAAAAGGGCTTGTAGAAAAAGAAAATTACAATAATCAAGTCTGGAGAAGACAAAAGTGCAAATAAGACTTTCAGCAGAAGTGTGACTGAGACAGTGTTGAAGATAGGGCAATATAGAAGAAGTGTTAATAAGCAGATTTACAGAGAGACAGAATGTGAGAAGCAAAGGTAAGCTGAGGATCAAAGAGAGCACACAGATATCTGCTGCTGCAACATGGCAACAAGGCTTAAAATTACAAAGGACAAGTAAGAATATCCTTCTTGCTGTGCCTATCACTGGGCTTCAAGATCTTAGAGATGATCATGGTAAAAAGCACATGAATTGTTACGAGCTGCCCACACAAACCACAGTTCCACTGCATAAAGGTGCTGAGGGTGATGGGGTAGTGGTTGAAGGTCCATCCATTTCTCATACTGGATGATTTATTTTTCCCCAGGAGCATTGTATTTCTTGCGAAGTCACAAGCTGAGTGATGACTTTTCAAAACACTTAAGGAAGTCTGTTTTCTAAGTATGCTTTCCAAAACCACACATCCTTTTCTTTCATTTTTTAAAAGCATGATTGTTTAATCTGTGCTGACTACCTTGTGATAGTTGTTATCAAAGCATTTAAGAATATTTTTCAATAGTTTTGGCACTCTACCCTACCAGTAACAGCAACACATGTTGTGTGTGGTCTCCTCCAGGTGCGTAGCTAGGGAAAGTGGAGCCCGGGGCAGACTTCAAGTCTCCTCCACTGCCCCCCTCCCCGCCCTACACACCTTAGCTGATGGTGGGGCTGGACGGGGCACGTGCAGTGGCCTCCGCCGGGCCGGGCTGGGTCAGGCGAGGCTGGCTCAGTAGCAACCTCTGCCGAGCCTGGTAGGGGCAGGGTGAGGGGGGAAGGAGGAGGGGGTGTGGGGGCAATTTTTCACCCCCACGTGACCCCAATGGCATCCAGTCAGGGCACCTGTCCCCACCCAGCCCTGTAGCTACGCCACTGTCTCCCCACTCCAGTATGTAGAGGTGCCATTTTTGTGTGACTGAGGCATTGTGTGTCTCTTCCATGCATATTCAGTTTCAGTTAGCATTGTCAGTTCCAGGCTGGGAAATACTTGGGGACTTTTGGGGTGCAGACCGAGGAAGGCAGGGTTTGGGGAGGGGAGGGACTTACAGTGGGGTATAATGCCAGACAGTCCACCTTCTAAAGCGGCCATTTTCTCCAGCTGAACTCATCTTTGTTGGCTGGAGATCATTAGCAATCCCAGGAGATCTCCAGCTATCACCTGGAAGTTGGCAAACACGTTTCATCAAAAATTCTGAAGCTGCATGAGCATGGAAAATGCATCTATTTCTCCATTCACACAAAATGGAGACCTCTCATATTGGGAGGATTAAATGTACTGTACTCTCCTAGTATGCACAATTGGAGTTCCAAAGTCAAATCTCTGGAAAATGCTCCAATCTCCACTATATTAAAAATCTTGCTGAGAATCTTGTTCCCTGTCCTTGAGTCTGCAATATATTATCTTCTTGTACTTTACAAAAGTCACAATGTGATCAGTGTCTTTTTAATTTTAAACAAATAACCTAGGGAGCAATGCTGAGGTGCTTTATAACCAGCATAATAGGGAAGACAATAGGGAGGGAGTAAATAGTGGCCACTTAGGAGACACATTTGAAGTAGAGGGGGTTCACTGGTGCAACAGCACCCCCAAACTGGGCAGGATAAGGGCACTGGTAAGGGTTTATTTGGAGCCTGGCAGCCTTAAATATTGTCCTGAAATGAAGGCCTGTATCTAGGTCAGGACATGTGTAATAGCAAATATGAGGTACCTTTCTGTAAGCGCATAATGTCCTTTTTACCACTGAATAGTGACCAGCTGTCCATTTGGGACAAGGAGTTTCAAGGCAGGCAGGATTGACATTCTACCTCGCTCCTATAAGAAACTAACAATTGGGCCTGTTTCTGTTTCATTGGACTGGATTATTACCATATTCTGCCTAGAACCAACTCAGTCTGTTATTGTTACTCTTTGCCTTTTGATTGAACGCATGAGTCTTTCTTGTCTTCAGATTATGTTTCTTTGTGCTGTTCTCTTTGGCAATTTTTTCCATGATGTCCTTTTGATCTGACTAATTCACATCATTTTAGGACTGTGTTAGCTAAAATACACCTTGGTGCTTCTGCTTAATATATTTTTTAAAATGTCACCCACAAAAGGTGGTAGTCAATGTCCCATTTGTAGTTTGGAATTCATAGTGAAGCTAATGCAATCCATATCTTTTTCCCCCACTTCCTTTGCTAGCGCTGTGTCTTTGCATAATTTATCTTGTTGGACAGACTAGACACAGCACTGGGAGAACTGGGAATGAATCTTCTGATTTGGATTGGAGTAATCCATGAGGGGAGAAGGAATTTTACCTTCCCTGTTTGGTTGCTGCATCTGAAACTGTTTCCTCTCAGTTATGTGTAAGTGGGGGCGGGGGTGGGGATCACCCACATCTCCCTATCTTTTTTCTCTTCCAGAATGAAGAAAAGCACAGCACAACAGAAGGGGCATTAAGTTTTATAGGAAGAGTTTAACCCCCGTTTCCTCCAGCACCATGTCTCTCATCTGAATTGGGTTCCTACATGGTTACCATTTCTCTTAAATAATGCTGACATAATGCATTCATTGAATGTTCACTGCCCATGCTGTAGGTAAATGGAAGCTTTCGCCTGTGACCCATTTAAAGCTTAATGTTGTGTAATGCTCATTTCAGAAAAATTATTGAATGTACAGCAATGAAACCGTTGCTTAGCCGCTTGTGTTTGGTGAAAGTGGGGTGATTGAAAGACAATTGTTTGTCAGATATCCAGCAATGTGCTACTAGAATTGTAATCATATATTAATTCCATAGTTGTAGGCATCTGCTCAGGTGTATGCAATTACCAAAGTATGTCTGTGTTCAAACAGAGCTATTGTAATGAGAAAGCTGTATTTGCTATTCTTTGAGGGACTGCCTTCTCTCTGGATCACATTTGTAGCTCTTTGATCAACAACAAAAATCAAGGTAATATGCTCAAACCATTCTCACTAGAGAACCAGCATGGCATAGCGGTCAAGAGCAGCAGACTGTAATCTGGAAAACCGGGTTCAATTCTCCTCTCTTCCGCATGCGTCCTGCTGGGTAATCTTGGCTAGTCACAGTTCTCTCAGAATTCTTTCAGCCCACGTGGAAGCAGGCAATGACAAACCATCTCCAACTGTCTCTTGCTTTGAAAGACCTACAGGGTCACCATACATTAATTGTAACTTGATGGCACCTTTCACCTCCACCATTCTCACTAAGTGAGCCAGCCCCTTGTGCAGCTAATGAGGCTGCTTGTGTTCAAAGACAAAAGACATCAATGTTTACTACGTAAGAAAGAATCTGTAATGCAGCGTGGACAGTTAAAATTACATATTTCAGAAAGAGGATGGTGAATTTTTGGCTGTGAATAGACTTCATATTAATTTATTTCTGTCCAGAGTATGACTTATACCCCATTAATCCATCTATGCTGACTTTTCTGTTGCGTCTAGGAATTCTCCTGTCCTAGAAGCAGATTCTTGTAGTTGTGTGACTGAGTTGCTCTGAAGCTGCCCTTAGGAGATATATATGTTATTTTTGGCTTCTGCCCTCCTGTTAGGGACTTCTTAAGATATCTTAACTTGATCAGGAATGTT
The DNA here is from genome assembly GCF_021028975.2 of Sphaerodactylus townsendi. Taxonomy (NCBI): domain Eukaryota; kingdom Metazoa; phylum Chordata; class Lepidosauria; order Squamata; family Sphaerodactylidae; genus Sphaerodactylus; species Sphaerodactylus townsendi. Next base: position 33,525,352 of record NC_059435.1, read on the forward strand.
CACTTGCATATTTTTTTAGACATAGACAAGTCTTTATTGGCATACCAAATTACAATAAAACAATTGTCCATAAAAGACAGATAAATGCAACAAACATTCAGAGTCTTATCAATGGTGTAGTCCAAATGAATTCACTTGCATATTTATGAACTGCAGTTCCTGTGCTTTTTAATTTTTCTGTTGTCTTTTATTATGGAGTGAAAAGGCTGACCTGGGATACTTGCATTAAGTACACTGAGGGGAAAAATTGGTTTAGTTTCAACTGAGAAACAAAGAATAAAAACTAGGATGTCTCAATTGTCTTTTAAAAAAACACTCCGAAGCAAAAAAACCCACTCCGAAGTGAATTTCTGTTATTGATACCCTAATTTTATTCCCAATGGGATTCCAAATCAGTTTACAGTACTACTATTCTCACTTTCATTTTATGGTCACAACAATAATCCCGGGAGATGGGTTAGGCTTGGGGAGAGCGACTGGCCCACCATCACCTGGCGAGTGTCTATGGCAAAGTGAAGGTTTGATCCTGGATTTTGCAGATCCTAATCCACTGCATCACACTGAGCACACATTATAAGATTGTCTGGGTTAGTAGTATTAGTATTTTGCAAGATAACAGATTTTGATAAAAAGCAGAATTAGGGGTAGCCCACATGGGCAGTTACATATAGAATACTGTTGAGTTGCTGGACAGGGAAATACTCAAATGTATCATTTCCTTCTTTTTAAAAAAGCTACATGTTCTGAGCAGACGTTTTTCCTTATAATTGTTGTGGCACGCCATTAGCTGCATGCTCTGTCTGTATTATGTGATATTTAAGGGAGTGAGATTTCTATACGCAGCTTGTTAGAAGATGCCTCGGAACATGAGTCCGCAATGTCTTCTCACCTCCGTCAGAGAAGAAATCATATAGACAGCTGGTCTGGTATTGCACATTTGCTACACAAACCTGAAATGACATCTCTTGGCTGATCTTTTATATAGCACAGAGGCGCATAATGAGAGAGCAAAACCAGATGTGAGTTCCCCCCTCCACAGATTACATTATCCAAGTAAGATACAGTAACAATGGAGGAGCACCCCTAAAAGTTGGCTTATTAAAGGGCCTAAAACTGTTCTATAATGAAGGCCTAGTAGCTTGACAAAATAACAAAATGTAACTATGGGAAATAGAATAATATCAAAGTCTTGGCTTTGTGGAATTTAGTATTGTGGAATAATGCAATGCAGACTAAACAAATAACACTGTGGAATATATATGGTTACCAACTTCAGGACATTTTAAAATGTTAAACTTTGAAAATATAAGTATGTATGAACAGTACCGAATATGCTTACAGAACTCACAAAACCCTGATATCCCAAAAGTCTTGTTGTTCTCCAAAGTGCTGCTGGACTCAATCTAGCTGTCTAAACATAGAATATTCCTCACAGCACAGGTTAAGAGAGGTACCAGGAAAGTTGCCTTTGTGCTTAGGTTTTTAATATGTAGTGATAATTTTTGCAGAAAATAGAAGTATATTAGTACTACTTTTCCCTAGGCATGGACTGGGGAGGAAACACAGTTCCAGAAAAGGGCCCTACATCTGCTCCACGACAAAGAGAGAAGCTGCCTGTCTGTAGTGGTGGATTTAGATGAAGAGAGGCCCTAGGGGCTATTCCACTTGTGAGGCCCCTCCTAATCCCCCACCCACATGGCTGCAGGAAGATGGGGGTCCATAAAATGGGGTCACAAAATGGGGTCCACTTCAGTGAAGTCCTGGAAGGACAAAATCAACACAGAAATCAATGCTACTTTGAGTTAGCCTAAAATAGTATTATTCTGAATGTACAAGGAAAATTGCTGAAGGGTTATTTAGAGACTGCAGTATGTTAGGACAGCATGTGTAAGAAAAGCCTATGACTGTGTCAAAATAGTCTATCCAGAGCCCCTCTTGATTTTAAGATCCCTAGTTTCAGCCTGCCAGTCCTATAGGTAAATATGGCACTGCCTGTCTGCTCTGCCCCCTCCTTCTGGCCCTGCCTATCCAGAGGAAGGATGGAGGGACAGCAGCTTGCCCATCCACTGGTCCATGTGCCACCCTTCTGCCGAGTTGGTCTGGCTCAGGTATGACGGGAAGACCATTAACCCACGAGGAAAAGTCCCAGTGGCCATAATGGTCAGTCTGCCCCTCTTCAAAATGTTTCTCATGAGTTATCTTAGGCCCCTTCTGGACATGCAACATAATGCACTTTCAATCCACTTTCACAATTGTTTGTAAATGGATTTTGCTATTTCGCGCAGTAAAAATCCAGCTGCAATGTGCATTGAAAGCAGAGGCGTAGCTGGGCCAAACTGCGCCCGGTGCGCAGAGTGCTTTTTCTGCTCCCCTGCCCACCCCCCCCCACCCCCCGCGGCACACACACACACACACCCCTTCCCACATTTACCTACATTCCTTTTCTTTTTGTAGTACTTTTTGAGGCTGAAAAACGTGGCCTATTTACAGTTCAAGGAGAAAGCTGCCTGACGAACTATACTTCCCAGGAGACCTTGTAAGCCCCAAGGTCTCCTGGGAACTGTAGTTCCTCAGGCAGTTTTTCTCCTGAACTGTAACTAGGCCTCTTTTTTCAGCCTCAAAAAGTACTACAAAAAGAAAAGGAACCTAGGTAAGTGTGGGAAGGGAGTTGGGGTGTGTGTGTGTGTGTCGCGGGGCGGGGGGGGCGCCACGGGGGGACCACAGGGGAAAGGGGGAGGGGCCAGGGGCAATTTTGCGCCCCCCTGGCATGCACCCAGTCCACGACGCACCCCCCGCCCCGTCCCCTTGGCCCTCCACCACTGATTGAAAGTGCATTATTCTGCATGTGCGAAGGGGCCTTAGTTAAATCATTTACAGTCAGCTGAAAAGATACGGGAGTATTGTTATGCCCATGTTACAGATAGGAAGTGGAGACTGCAACTTGCCTAAGGCCAGTGAGTGAGCTGATTTGAACCAGGGACATCCCAATTCAATGGGTTACAATTATTCTTTCAAGTCTTAACCTTTTAATACAGAAAGGATGCATGGCCCAAAACTATAATGTGCAAGACCTCAGCTATCTAAATTTCCAACGCCACCTAAAATTGGCTGAACTTTAAATTTCGCAGTGATATATGAGCAGAACCTGTGAAGTTAGTGCATATGTGCCAACTGGCTACCAGTTTAAAACACCTTTCATTCAAGGGCTCAAGTAATACTAAGTCTCTGTTTTAACACCAGAAACCACAATCGCCCTTCTGAGGCTGTACATCTTCTTTGAAGTAACACAGGCTGTTTTACCAGCAAATGTCACTGGTGGGGTGAGAAAGAGAAAGCCATATTTATGACTATAAATAGTGCTCTGTTGTTGTTTTTTAAACTGAAGTTTAGATTACATTACCTCCAAGGTTCATTCTTTATTGCTTTAAAGATTAGAAATGTGCTCAGATGTTTTATTTACAGCCAGCTGTGTCAGTAAAAAATACAAACCTGGTTCCAGTTTGTTCATATCATTATATTGCCTGATCCATGAAATAAAAGTCCCACGGAATGCAACCCTTGCCCAAAGGATCCTCCTTTCCAAATTTCAGACCTGTAGGAGAGAGTCCTTTTGTTCAACAGCATAGGAAAGACACAAAATATTTCCACCCAACCTTCCTCCCCATTCAATCAGGGTGAAAATGTCAGGATTTATAATCCTCATCCAAGGGATCCACCCTGCCCAACTACTGTGAAAAAGGTCCCTGATTTATAGGCCATTAAAATCACACCAGAAGCACACAAAGACCTGAGAATACAGTTGCTGTTTTCCTCTCCATCTTTCCCCACCATCTGGCTCTGGATGGCCTAATTTTGAACAGAAACACTGAGAGGTACTAAACTTTGCACATCCAAGCCACAAACTGAGTGCCTCTCATTTCATTATTTTTCTTCCAGTCTCGTCAACATTTTTTCTCTATAGAAACTGAAGCGGTTGCTTGGACAGAGGGTCCTGCCAGTCTCCACAATCTAGCCCCTGGACTTGCAGGAGAGGCTGAGGCTGTCCCACCCTCAGAGAACCCTTCAAATGGCAGGTACAGAAAGAGCCTAGGAGGCGGGTCTTGACTGAAAAGGGAGAGGATGTGAGCAGGCCCCGAAAAGAGGGAACTGGCTGGGTGGAAATGACTAGGACCCTGCCAGGGAAGAAGATAATGGAGGAAGCTACAGTTCTGGCTTCTGCTCCTTTACCAATGCAATTGAACATCTGGTTTCGTTAAATCATTCTGCAGTGTATCGTAGTGGATAAGAGTGGTGGACTCTAATCTAGAGAACTGGGTCTGATTCTGCACTCTTCCACATGAGCAGCTCTTATCTGGTGAACCGGGTTGTTTTCCCACTCCTACACATGAAGCCTGCTGGGTGGTCTTGGGCTAGTCACAGCTCTCTCAGAACTCTCTCAACTTCACCTATCTAATAAAATGTCTATTGTGGGGAGAGGAGGGGAAGGAGTTTGAAAACCGCTTTGAGACTCTTTTCAGGAGAGAAAGGCAGGGTAAAAATCCAAACTCTTCTTCTATTGCTTTTATTCTCACAACAACCCTGTAAGGTACATTACATTGAGTGACTGGGCCAAGGTCACTCAATGAGTTTCCATGGCAGAGTAGGAACTGGATTTGAACCTGTGTCTACCAGATCATAGTTTTATGTGCTAACCACTATGAAACACAGTCATATTCAGAACATAAGCTAAACTGAACATGCCTTGTTCTTTGAATATCAAAAGGGTTTTATATATTTCTATTAGTAGGCTTATGTGTGATAGCTGGAATGGCTCCTGCAAATCATACTGCAAGTTATATTGAAGGCAGCAAGTAGGCAATATGGTTGGCAGACAATCAGCAGAAAAAATATGGTGTTTGTTGTGAACACTTGATAAGTGTTTTGGTTGGCTAATGTATTTGTCAAGTTGCATCCTTCTTTCCCCTGCTCATTTCTTTTATGGGGAAAGAGAAATATAAAAATAATATGATTAAACAATGACTGATTGCAGAATGCAGATCCTGTGTGCATGTGTCAGCAAGTCACAGCTGATTTGTTTGCCATTGCCTGCCTCTGCGTTTGCCCAAGGTCACCCAGCAGGCTTCATGTGGAGGAGTGGGACCACTCTTAACAATTACACAATTATAAAAGCAAACACTGGTTGGTTCGGGTCCAAAAATCCGAACAAAAATTACTGATGAGGCTTAAAAAACAGTGTATGCTCAGTTCAGTTTTTCTCATTAGGTACTGAATATACAACACCGTTATAGATCTCTAGAAAGATGTAAGGGAAAGATAATGAGGTATGGGAAATGTCAGGAAAGGGCCAGCTTTGTGTGTATGTGTGTTCTAAAGATAACACTCCTAATAGGGGCAGAATGCGGCCCTTTCCGCACAACATAAGTAAAGCGTTTTTGAGGCAGAAAATAAAACATTTCCTCCATGGAGTTCCACATGGTTTTTAGCCCAAAACATGTTATGTCCTGCCTGAAAACATTTCATTTGCACTCTATTCCTTAGTGATTCTTTTTTTAGAACATTTTGAAAATGTTTTCACTTGCAGTGTGATCTCTTTCCACCACTCTTCACAGTTCTGGACTTCTTCATCAGTGTCATTTTCTGAGCTTGCACTGGCTACCTTGTGCTGTATTTCCATCAGTTTTTTTTTATTATTTGGTGGGGGACTGTGGAGAGGTGTAGCTACATAGACACCACCCCTAGAGAATCACAGCATGACACTTTGAAGCTTCACAGCTGCAAATCTAAGAAGTTTTTTAAAAATGAAATGACCACAAAATGGCAGCCAGGATGTGTTTTTAAGGGGCTGAATGCAGGCAAATGGGTTTTTTTTTAAAAAAAAACATGTTGAAAATGTTTGCAAAATGTTTTCAGGGGCTTGTGCAGAATAAGCCTGCTTCTATCAATTGCCACAATAAGTGAAATCTAATTCAGTAAAAAGACTTATACTCTTGCAGATAGGGCCTGCTTCATGTCTTTCTGCTCTCCCCACCCCACTCTTTGTTTAAGTGGATTTTGGCATAACTAATCTGTCTTCTCAAAGCAATATTTCCACCAATTTTTCTTTGATTCTGGTATTTTGCCTACTTAACCTTTAATATACCACAGTGAGAGAACACCCCGCACCAGCCGCCCTCAGAAATCCCTCCCCCTCTCTGAGGTATGCTCTTCCTTTCTCTTTTAAGCAGGGCATTTCCCATCACCTCCAGCTCTTCTGTCACGTTCTGCCTAAACTGCGGTATCAAATTCAAAAATGAAACCTAGTGAACCTCTGAGAGTCTATGCTGGGAAACACCTTCCCGCTCCTCTGAAGGTGCAAGCTTTGACTCACACCCACTAACCAAAATCTACCTAGTGTGTTTACTGTATTTGGATTTAACCCCAGTATAGGTGTACAGTCCAGGACTGCAATGCTACACATTGAACTGGAGTGAAGGGTTAGCAGAGAGGGGACCAAGACTGAAATGTTGTTCATGGTTGTGTAAACCTAAGTACACTCCAGTGGCTCTCTCCAAACTGGGTGAATTGATGGGAAAAATTGGCAAATTAGGTTCACTATAAGGCATTATGAAATGATGCGCTACTCATGTACACTAAAGGGGTTTGAACAGGTGGAGGCTACTGACATAACTCTTGAAGTTATAAAGCTAAATAGTGACAAATGTTGTACTAGGGATTATTAGGAAAGGGTTTAAAACAAAACTGCCAATATCAAGTCTTTGTATAAAACTTTGGTGTGATTACAGTATATGTCTGGTTTTGTCTTTAAAAGGATATCATAGAGCTAGAAAAGGTGGAGGGCAAACCCCAATGTGAGCAAGGGGGTTGGAGTATGTGGTAAAGTGAAAGTATTAGGGATTTTTTATTGCAGAAAAAAATGAGGGGTTCATGTGTGTGTTATGAATTGTAGGAATCTATACTGGCAACCACTGAATTAGAATCTGCAGTTCTAAATGGTGAGCCAATGAAAGTTGTATGGTAAACCAATTCCAGAGGCTACACAACCGTGACTTCAAAGAAGCTCACCCTCTGAACATAGTTGATTGGTTCCGTGAAGCAGGAAGTAGCTGTAACCCTCCCCCCCCCCCCAAGGAATGCTGGGGATTCCTAGCTAGTCAATAGTCTAAGTGCTGGTCATTTTGATCATCCTTTCCTCTTTCATGAGTTTTGGCCCTGGTTCCGGGCTTACCGTTTCGTAAATGTGACTTCTGATGTTCTGGAATCTAATTGTGGACTTCTTTACAACTCTAGCTCTTGATTTAAAATTTGGCAAATCTAGGTTTTGGATCATCTGACATCTGATCTCTAGACTTCTCTGTGAGCTCGGTTCTTGATTTTTGATTCAATACAGTCTCACCTTCTGATCTCGTGGCTTTCAGTCCTCTGACAGTTCTTTGACTCCAGCACCAGTTTCTAGGTAGTTCCTTTTCTGGGGCTCTGTCTGCTCAGCTGCTTCTATATGAGATAGGTTTATAAAGCAGAACTGAGGATCATCCACTGGAACTGATTGACAAGAGATGCAGGACAGACAAAAGCAAGTAATTCTTCACACAGCGTATAGTTAACATATGGACCTGCTGTCATAAAATTCGGCGATGACCCTTGGTTTACAATGCAATCCTAAGAATACTTTGCTGAGAGTAAGCCCCAGTGAACAGACCAGAGTAGAATTCTGCAAATACCTGACTATGGTGCTTGGAGTCATTGACTGAAGTGATTTTGCAGAATAGATGTCATTAACTTAGATATAATTTTATTCATCTCCTGTATGATCCACTTATGGATTTTTATGTTTATGAATGATAACGTAAGTTAATTGATTTTACTGGGGAAGGTGAGCATGTGCAAAGGGTAGTAATTACATTTGTTTTGCTCAGATACTTCACTGATCGTAGAGAACCTGTACCAAATACAAGCGAACTTAACAGGGACCAAATGAAATGAGATGCCCTAGTTAATATGTAACAATGCAACACTCAGCCCACACAGTGCTAAGTATAATGCAGTGTGTGAATAACTGTTCACTAGTGTGTTTAGACTTTTAAGATCTGAAAATCTCATGAATAAAAATGCTGTTATTTTGATGGGCACAGAATACCAGTGTATCATTGGTGAATGCAGTTAAAGTCTGCTTCTGGGAGAAGACTTTTTGCTTAAAGTAGACCTGCTCTAAAAGTTTTAAATTTTTGTATAAGCTGCAGAGGCAAAGCTGCAATGGGGCGGGGCGGGGCAGGGGCGTCACACCCCAAGTGCACGCCATTGGCGTCACGTGGAGGCAGAAAATAGTCCCCCAGGCCCCCTCTCAGGGGCAGGTTGTACCTGGGTGCAGTTCCCTCTTTCTCTGTCCCTGATAAGCTGCCATTTTGTGACTGGCCCACAAGCTGCCTTTTTTGATTAGTAGCTCCCACATCGGAAAAAAAACAATAAGTAGTTCCCAGAAACATAAAGTATGTCCTTCTCTGGTATGCAAGTTCATTGGAATGTTATCCATGATAAGAAAGCAATAATCACTAGGACTACTCTTTTTGAAACCATTTCAACATACCATTTGAAAGGTAGTGGTTCTTAGTCAGAAAGAAAGAGACATGCCCCCATATTGACAGCTGGTGCTTTGTAGAGTCTGATAAATCAGATATATGAAACATGTATTGAGTCACCTGGAAGCAAGACTTCTAAAGAATGGTGCAGAATGAATCATGAGTGGGGTGTCATTTGCATTCTCATTTCAACTAGATGGTTTGGATTTAAAAAAACAACAACCTGTGGTTCTGCAGCATTACAATAGCTGTATCAAATCTATGGAGCCAGAACAGGTAGACCAAAAAAATAATAAAATGAAGGTTTGGTAAATATCTCTCATGCTATCTTTATTAGTAATAATGGATTTTGTATGGTTATTGTATAGTGTCTATAAGTTGGAACACAGCAGTTAAAATAATAAAATGTTAAATTTAAAAATGATAAATGTTAAACTGTTATGTTAAAATGATAAGAAAATATCGTACCTCTGTTAATTTCATTTCAATTGCTTGGTGATTAGAATTTTTTCTCTTGGACTACATAAACAATGTTTATTTGCTAACTATATTTCCAAAACATGATCTTTCTCAGCACAGAGAATTTACGTACATAGGCCTTTATTGGCATCAAACCAGAGAATTTAGAAGTGTATAAAAAGTTTTTAAAACCCTGGGAAACTGTCAAAGATGAAGGAAAGAATATTCCATGGCCATTAAATATTGAATGGTATCAAAATTTAGAGAACAAATTGCCAAAGAAGACAGCTAGTTCAGGAGAAAGATTACTTTCGAACAATTAATCACTGGAGACTCAAGACATAGGAAAATTTAAAAATGAAATGTGACACAATTAATGCAATGTGATACCAAAACAGAGCAAGTAAAATATTTCATGATAAAAAGGATGCAGAATTTTGAAGAAAACACACAAATGAGTCAATGGGAAAATATTTGGACTTACAAAATTAAGTTTTCAAAATGTCAAATATTAAGAGAGAATTGGTGTAAAATGTTCTTCAGATTGTATATTACACCTAAAGATATAGCTAAAGCTAACAAAGATTATAATGGGAACTGTAGGAAATATCAGAACACAGATGCAACATTCTATCATATGTGATGTACATGTAAGAAATAGAGTGGGAATTTTTTTAAAAAAAAATCACGCACAAAGGAAACATGGGTTTCTTCTGCCTGTTCAGCTCATGTCTTTCCTCAAAACTCTGTTAGCTTCCAACTCCTCTCCTTGCCTCTAGAGTTTCTTTTTAGCAGTCCAAGCTCATTAAGATTTGAAATGCCCCTGTTTTAATTTCATCAGCACTGCCCAAAATTCATTGGACGCTCCTAGGTCTTAATCCAATCAAACCATTTTCCACAGCATTGCCTGTGCTTGGGAACAGAGCTTTTCTTTGTTCTAGGAAGATTGCCTCTCTTATCATTAATTTTTCCTGTAACTAGACCCCCAAGATCTATGGCAAATTGCACTTGGATTTCCTTGTGCCCTGAGAAGTGCTGGCTGCTTTCCTTGATCTGTTTGGACCTCTTCACTTCTGGAATGCTAATTATCATCTTCCCAATATCCTGGTCTAGTTCCACTATTCTCATCTCTGTATTTTTCTAGGATCCTTAAAATTCTCTCTCTCTCTCTCTCTCTCTCTCTCTCTGTGTGTGTGTGTGTGTGTGTGTGTGTGTGTGTGTGTGTGTGTGTGTTTGTGGCGTTTTCCCCCATGACAAAATATCCTCGGATAGACCCAGTGTCATATATCCCAGGGTGTTTTTATCCAGGTTTCTCCCTTCGCACAGCTGCCCGTCAGTGTGTGCAGGCCAGGAGGAAGAACTCCAGTGAATTATGCATGAGCCCCCGGTTTATTTTCATTTTCCACATGAACATTTATGTTGTTTACATCGTTTGTATACATTTACGTAGATTCCATTTTTCTGATGATGTTCTGATTGGCTGCAGCTGAGGGGCAGGGAGAGCAGGCGGCCAAGCCAGAAAAATAAACCGGCCCATCTCTCGCGGTGTTTGCATGGAAGTGGGATTGGCATGGGCTTTTTCAAAAGAACCACCAATTCCATTGTTTTTTTGAAAGCTGTGGGATAAGGGAAATCTCGTGGGGTGGCCCAGAGTTAGGCCCGGAAGCCATGTGTAAACCATGCCTGAACCAGGATGTGTCACCTCCTTATCCCTGTCCGTGGGGAAAACGCCTGTGTTTGCCAGCTTGAAAGGGTAGTTGTATTATTTTTAATCCCTTAATAAAATTATAACCCTTTTTCTTTTAATCCTGGTTTTGAGCGGATTTCTTTAGGGAACAAATCTCTGTATAAATAGGTGAAGATCCTCCTACCAGCCTCTCGAATTGCTGGTCTATTCCCAGCTAATTCCCCAACCATAAAAGGGAAACAAACCAGACCAATTTGGGTAACATCTTTCTCACACCAACTCCATTCAAGCTAGCAAGTGGCACTGCTGAGGAAGCAACTGAAGTGTCCCATTCCTTCCTTCCTGCTGCTTCCTGCCACACAGCCTCAAACCATGAAACAGAAAGCGAGAGGCTGCCGATGGCAAGCAGGGACTTGGAAGGGAACATATTGGGCAAGACTGGCACAGTACAAGCCTCACAATGGCCCTTCTCTGCCCACCCAGCTTTTTCTGCTGAGAATTGCTTGACTTGCTTGCATGCATGTTGTGCACTTTGACCTGACTGCCACTTCCTCTCTGCCAGTGCCCAGGGCCGCTGCTCCCCTTGCCCCCCTAGATCCAGTCCTGATCTGGAGAGAAGTTGAACTTCCATGAGATTTGCAGCTAGTTTTCCCTGGAGGAAATGGTCCCCCAGGTCTGCAGAAACATCTGTTTGGGGCTTTAGCAATCCACATAAAGAGGGCATACATGAGAATTGGATACATAGATGGGAAGATGTTGTAAAGACAATTAAAAGTGCCTATGACCTTGGACAGGAAGTTTGGCAAATAAGAAAGAAAGTTTGGCAAATAAGAAAGAAAGTTTGGCAAATAAGAAAGAAAGTTTGGCAAATAAGGAAGTTTGGCAAATAAGAAAATCACTGGTACAATTTCCTGATATTTGGAAAAACTAAAAAAAGGGTGCTACTTCTGAAAAAAAGAAAAAGAGAAAAGAACAGACCACGGCTACAGACAGTGACTTAAATTTGTTCTCAAGCCTGTTTATTGCTTCCCTGGAGATCTCAAAGACTTCTTCAGACAAGAGAACCAACCCTTCTGTCATCTAATTCAGCACTTGGAGAACTTGGGGCTGGTACGAACTCTGATACAGTGAAGTGCCTCTTGGTTTTGTTTTGTTTTTTTCAGAAACACATAGCACTCATTCTGACATCAATGCAGTCATTATTGACTGTTCTACCTTGGCAAACGTGCTCAATAATGGTACTGCTCAAAGACTTCTGGAGTTTGTTGAGCTGGTTTTCTTGCTGCACATACTGAACTAGGGCCCCAGCAGTCAATCAAATGTGCAGCCTGAAAACCATGTCAGCTGGTGATGCTTTGTGTATGAAGAAATTCCTTGGAGAAGAAAGAGATGTTTTTGCCTTCGTCAACATGTGGGTTGGATAACAGTTACAGTGGGTGGAAATCACAGCAACTTAATTTTCAGTTTCTCACTGATTCTTGCTGTGAACTGACTGATTGTGGATGTAAAATAGCCCATTCTGGAAAACACTCTTGACGTTAAAAAGAATTGCTGAGTACATATCTGTACTATCATATATTGTTCATGAAATTATCCACCGGGCAGAATTGATAGAAAGGCAGAGTATACAAAGGACCTAAATAAACAAGTGATGAGATTAAGCATGATCCTACTGCTTCTACTGGCTTTATGCCTTTTTGTAACTTGCAGAAAGGACCTGAAGAGCAGGGATGAACTGAAAGGGCCCTTTCACACTAAATGGCAGCTGGAAGGGCTGTTTTTGCAAGTCTTCATGTCATAACTTACCATCAACTGTTGTCAATGTCTGACTGCAAAACCTGGCCCCAGCGACTTTTGTAGCCAAATATTTTACGGTCTCCAATTTTAATAGTGACTTAGCATGGATGTCATTTGAAATGTGGGGTTGGAGGAGAGTTTTTCCATGACCTGCTAAAAAGACAAATAAGAGGGTCCTAGATCAAATCAAACCTGAACTCTCCCTAGAAGCTAAACTGAAGCTGTACTTTGGTTACATTAAACCAAATTGTATTTTGGTCCAGGGGCATAGCTTATTAAAGTAGGCCCCAAAGCTCACGCCAGCACTGCATGTCCCACCAGGTGTACCCTTGGAGTGCAGCTGGTCAACAGGGCCAGCCTGATTGGCCCCATCCCAAAACTTCATGTGGAGTTTAAGTTTAGGGCCAACCACCCTGCCCTGATCTCCAGGTGGATTTCTGAATGGCCCATTTACAGCTGGCCTCAGCTGGCCCCAAGCCTCACTAAGCTAGCAGCAAACTGAGTCCTGAAGGCTGTTTGGCTCTGGTTTTATACTCTTGTCTCCGCCGCCCCCCCCCACAACCTACACCTCTGGTCATATGTAGGTGGGGGGTGGGCAGAGCCAACAGTATAAAACTTGAGCTGGAAAGCCTTCCATACTCAGTTTGCTGCTGGCATCAGCAAGGTTTGGGGACAACAAACCAGCAGCAAACAGGCTGCTCCAAAATCCACGTGGAGATTGGGGCAGGTGGCTGGCCCTGCACTTGAGCTCCACATGGAGTTTGGGAGTGGGGCCAGCCAAGTGGCCAGCATTTAACTGAGCCCTGACCCTGAACACCCTGGTGCAGTTGTGAGGGGGGGACATGTCAGTGTACCCCCAGGAAGTGGCACCCAGGGCTTTAGCCTCCTTGTGCCCCCTCACCACACCAGTACTTTGATCATATTATCAGAAGATAAAACGTCACTAGAAAAACAATAATGCTAGAAAAAACAATAATGCTAGATCCTCTGAAGATGCCAGCCACAGATGCAGGCGAAACGTCAGGAGCGAATGCTGCCAGAACACGGCCATACAGCCCAGAAACCACACAGCGCCCCAGTGATTCCGGCCATGAAAGCCTTCTACAATACAATGCTAGAAAAAGTTGAAGGCAGCAGGGAAAGAGGAAAACCTAACATGAGATGGACTGACTCAACAAAGGAAGCCACGGCCCTCAGTTTGCAAGACCTGAGCTAACTGTTAATGATTGGATATTTTGGAGGTCATTAATTCATAGGGTCACCATAAGTTGGAGGCGACTTGATGACACTTAACATATACACTGCATGGACATATGGATTTCTCTGCATGCATATAATATATCATTTTAAGTTGATACTGTTTTCACTCATCCTGCTATTTCACCCCCTCCAAGACCTTAGGTTTTCATGCTCTTTCATGTCTCTTGCTCGAGGGTGTCAGTTGCTAAAAGAAATTAATATATATTTTAGTGTACTTTGGTTTTGGGCTGGGTGCTCTTTCGTTTGTCTTGCTGTAGGCTCTGAAAATGAAAAATAGTAGTGGTTCTGTCTATATGACTTGCTACAAGGGGTGTTAAGAAATTTCCCTGGTTGTTCCATATGTGTGAGCCACAAAGAGGTGCTAAATTGCTGAAGGAAATTAAAATGGTGAAAGGGAAAAAGTTTTATGTATGTCTGATTATGGACAGCCTTTTAAGTGCAATGCGGTTAGTAATGCCAGAAGACAAATGTTGGCTGGCATGGATGACTTTTCTAAGAGTAGAAGCAAAATAGGACAAAATGCAACAAAGGGAAAAAAATCTAGCCTCTGGTTATCTGTATGTGTACTTTGATCAGGTGCTATTAGAAAGAGTGACTGTATGTTAGAAAAAAGAATCTTAAGGTCAAGAAACAATATTTTGAACAGGCTGTTATTTTGAGCAAGATTTTTGCTGCCTGAATCTTGTATTGATCATTTGACTACAAATATAGCCTTCTAGAATCAGTTCCCATAGCTGCTCTATTGATTAGTAATGCGAGCACCTGTGAATTATCTTTGGAAAGACTGCTTTGCTTTCTTTGGGCTTTCCCCTCCTCCCGTGTTAGGAAAACTACTGATATTCTGTAGGTCGCTCAATTGGATCTACAAAAACTAATGACTGCAACAGTGCCAATTAGCCCTTGATTGGAGTTCCTTTAGCATTCAGATGCTTAGCATTTAGCAATCCCTCCCCCCCAACTAGTGATTTGTCACTCATGTGGGTCTGCTTTGATGGTGTTTTTCACATCTTAAGTTCTCTCCCAAAAGCCACTTAGAATTCAGTCTGAAGTAGCAGCATTTTCACAACTGGTAACTAATAAGCATAACCGGAAGGAAACCTAGTGGAGAAACATTCTAACAGTTCCAAAGGCCAGAGCTGGCCCCAGCTTTTCCACATCTTGAAGTATCATTTCACAGACTTTTTAATATTGACAGGTTCCTCTGTGCATGTGTCACCCCATCACAGTTTAAAAGTGCTGATGAATGATCATATTGTACTTTCTATTAAATTACAAGGCTGTGAAAGCAAATACACACACAACACTAAACTAAAGTTATAGTGAGATGCAAGTGTTGCCCTTGAAACTAGATTGTACTCTGCATACATTAACAAAATTTGAATTGAACACCTAAATGCAAGCGTGTCTGTCACTGGGAAACACAGTCTTGACCACTGTGATCAAGAAAGTTTATTTTTACTAATAAACCATTCTTGTGAAACATAACTGGGATCCAACAAACTGGAAGTAGAGTTCATAGAATGGGTCTTTCCTGCCCTGTGTTCCCGACTGAAGCCCTCTAAAAGGCTATTTGTTACATTCTGGCAATCCTCTGGGTATAGTATAGATGTGACAAGGAGAAAAGGGTGTCAGTACGAAAAGGGAGTCAGCTTGCACAGGGGCTTCTTTCGATCCAAACTAAAATTGCCATTATTTATTTATATTCATTTCTATTCCACCCTATACCCAAAAGTCTCAGGGCAGGTTGCAACATAACTTCTTAAAAAAGTTATAAACTCTGCACAACAAAACCTGTTTAAAATTCCTGCAAGCCTATTAAAATCTCTAAAAACCTATTAAAATCCTGAAATTTCCAAAGGGGCAACCATCTCTTCAACCAAAAGCGAGGGTAAAAAAGTCTTTACCAATTATGTATGAATCAGTGTGCAATTTCAAGCAAATCAGCAAAGATTTGCTAAGTTGATTGCAATAAGCCTTCATTAGACCTCAAAAATCTTACCATTGAGATGTTTCTACTGCAAAGATACCTGGAAAATGTAGTTTGCCAAGGTTACCACATCCTTACAGAAGACCTGGAAGCTCTGGAAAACCACAATTCCCAGTTGGTTTCTCTCTCTGAGCTCCCTGCTAGTTGAGGGTTTCTTGAAGGCCCAAGGTTGGAACACCTCTTCTGCCCCGTTTCACCCTTCTCTAGACATGCTCTAGCTTGTCAACATCCTTCTTGAATTGTGGTGCCCAGACCTAGACACAGTATTCCAGATGAGGTCTGAGCAATGCAGAATAGAATGGTACTATTACTTTCCTTGATCTAAACACCATACTCCTATTGATGCAGCCCAGAATCACATTGGCTTTTTTAGCAGGCATATCACACTGTTGACTCACATTTAGCTTGTGGTCTACTGAGACTCCCAAATCCCTTTCACGTGTACTGTTGTCAAGCCAGTTGTCATCCATCTTATATCTGTGCATTTCATTTTTTCCGATGGGCAGCCCAATGCAGGGGAGGAAGGGTCAGACCTGCCTTTAGAACTGGTGCAACACTGCACTGGTGCAGATGCCCACTCTGTTAGTGCAAGAGGCAAATGCACCAGCAGGAGGGATGACTTACCCTGGCAAATATATGCCACGTGGCTCCGCAGTGCCCAACACAAATGCTCGTGTCCATGCCTAGGCCCGCTAGCACAGAAAGCTGTGTCGGCATGGCCACAGGTGAGCCAGCAGGTGAAGCTAACCTTACTCCACTTCTACTGCCCACCCAGCCCCCATGCACGGGTGAAGCTGGACTTGGAGATATTCGATGCTTCTGTGTTACAGGGAAGCCCTTTAGAGAGGGTGGGGTGGTGCTGGAAAAGTGCCATCCCTGCCTGCCCGCCCAGTGTAGTACCTTACATTTCTCCTATTAAAATTCATTTTGTTAATTTTGGCCCAGCTCTTTAATCTCTCAAGGTCCTTTAGAATTGTGACACTGTCCTCTGGGGTATTAGCTACCCCACCTAAGTTTGGGATGGGGAGGAAAAGGTATGAGGCAACCCAGAATGACTGGTTCATTAATTTAGTCAAAATGCAAAGGGATTTTTGCCTCAAAAAAGCACTTTCTTATTTTGGAGGGAAATTTTTATGTCTGCTTAAGGTGGCTATTTCTGAAGTTCCTAGATACATTTTTGATACCCTCTCAATCCAAACTGCATCAACTTTATTGCCATGGTCCCTTGAGTAAAATGCTGGGCTTAGGATATGAAGGCTTGTGTTCACATCTCTCCTTATCCAGGATCTGTGTGTAATTATAGCAAATTGCTGTCTCACAGGAACAGTTGTGTCAATCCTGTTGGGAAATTGACTGAAATGTTGTAGTGACACAGAACCTTAGAGAGAGAGGGTGTATTGTACATCAAATAAAATATGCTACACACAAAAGGAACCAACAAGCCATTGTTCCAGGGAATAATGGAAACTGGAGATTCAAGGATGATTGAGTGACATATTCTCTTTGACACATCAGGCATAGAAACCATGCTTCAATCAACATTCCACACCTCCAGGCAGTGTAGGATTACAGTAGAGGCATTTGACTGGCTGCGATTGCAAAGTTGCTTCCATTGCAACTAGTGGTAATAGCTGGTCTGGTCGAATGGAATCAATAGTATGAAGGGCATGAAGACAAAGTCTGGTATTGTAAGGGACCAGATTGGACCAGCAAAGCAGATTTTCTACATGGCCAGCTATGAAGAATATATATATATATATTTTTTAATTGCACTTATGAATATAATGCGAATGAGGTAGTTTGCTTTTTGTTTCACTTGGTTTGCTTTGTTAAACTCATGCAGTTTAAATAAAATATTTTCAATTTGTTTCATGTGCTATTCAGCCAGTCTCCTTCCCCATTTATTGCCAGGTCAACCTTTATCTATGGAAATGTGGGGCTTAACTCAACAATACCTGATCCCTTTTCCAGTATGAAGACTATGGTATTGCAACATCCTTGCTAAGTAGCATGATGTGGTTTTGCCTGTTGAAGAGAAGATTTGGTAACAGAAGGAACTGACCTGTCCAAAGTCATAGAGGAGATCACAGGCGCTTGCCAATTCAGATGGACTAACAGGGCCATTCCAAACAGTTACATATTTCAAAGCCCACAGAAGGGTGTTAAAATGGCCCTGTAAGCATATTTCTTTCTCCATTAATGTCCCAATTTAAATCATGTGCTATAAAAATACAAACACAGTTAAGAATATAGTAACTGAGACTGTGTTCACTTTGCATAAAAAGATTGCCCTGAATGCAATATGGAATCTTCTTTAAAGAACTGTATCTAAATCTTATTTGTTTTCCGGAAGCCTGTATCTTAAACTTTTGTTAGGAAGAATATGTCATTTTAATCATTCTTGAATATTTAATTTCCGTGAATTCCTGGGATAGTAGTGTATTGTAGAAAATTGAAAAGAAGATGTTAATAAAGAAGCATTGAATCCAGGAGAACTGACAGAGAATTATTAGGAGGTATACATGGTGCTATCCAAAGAAAGTTACACCCTTCTAAGTTCACTGAAATTGAATTGCACTGATAGCTTAGTAACAGGAAGCCATCCCAAGCTATGCTGTTCAATAGTTCTCCAGCACTAGTTCTCAAGTGTTCCTCAGATCTGGAAACTTTGCTTTTCCCTTTAAATAAGAAGTGTAAGTAGTGCGGTAATGTAATGGTGCCATGTTTTTCATACAAATACAGTTACAACAATATAAATCCAATATTTCTGTATGTAATTTTAATCGGTTCCCCCTTTTTAAAAAAAAATCTGATTTCTTCAACTGTAGTAGAGCAAAGATTGCTGTTAGCAAATGTGCCTGGTTTGTAAAAGTATATTTTATTACCCCAGCTTTCAATGCTGCTGCGTAGCGATGCGTAGCACCTAAAAGTCCTTCTCAATCTGTTGTAAAGATACCATTATTGGGTTAAGTACATTTGAAGTATGTGTTCTATGTTGACCTTTGGCTTCCACCATTGGAAGCAAAGGCAAACACAGAGACCCTTAAAAAACACAAACAAATACCAGGCCCCAATTCCAGCCGCAGGGGATTTCTAATTGTCAGCTGCATGGATCAAACCTGTTATGATAAATGTCATGTATTTCATGGAGTTTTTACAAGATAGTAAAGAAGAAAAAGAGGCAAGTGTTCAGTAGAAGCTGGGTCACTCCAAGACTTGTGGGAGAGCTAGGAGATCTCTCAATAAATCCTTGATTTTGTACCGAATGTGAAAACTTGTTGGACAGAATTTACCACAGCAAAAATGTTTTTGAAAGACAAAAGCACAAGGGGTGGGAGTCAGTGGCTGGTCTGCAACTGTGAAACTTGTTTTATGTTATAGTGCCCTGGTGGCGAACCTTCGGCACTCCAGATGTTATGGACTACAAGTCCCATCAGCCCCTGCCAGCATGGCCAATTGGCCGTGCTGGCAAGGGCTGATGGGAATTGTAGTCCATAACATCTGGAGTGCCAAAGGTTCGCCACCACTGTTAGTGGAATCGTAGGAGTAATAAAGCCACACTTGAAGCTTCATTATACTGAGTCTGTCCATTGGTCTCTCAAGGTTACTATTTTTTACCCTGACTGGCAGCAGCTCCGGAGGGCCTCAGAAAGAGGTCTTGACTTGACTGGTCCTTTTAAACTGGAGATGTGGGGGATTGAACCTGGGATCTTCTTGACAATATAAACGTAAGCTGTAGCCAAATATTTCACTTGTTTCAATGTATGGGTTGGAACCTGTCTAAATTCTGTGCACAGAAAAGCAACTTATCCCTTCCCCATCCCAACTGGCCACTGAAATGTTGTTCCTGGAGGATCATGGAATCTTGTACCTTGGGATCTTTTGGAGGGGATGCAAACCTACCTATTTGGACTCACTTGTCACTTGCTCCTCCTTCCTACAGTTTTGAAAACTGTATCTCACAGCTTCTCCTGTTCCTCTAGGTCCTGTATAAGATTTCCCTTCAGACATTCTTTGGTTGGTTTCTAATTCCACAAGACTTTCCCCAGCCATTTCTGTTTCTCTTATTCTTCTAATGATATATCTTCCAATCGCTAAATTCTAAATTCTAAATTAATTCTAAATTAATTTTGATGGACTGACAGAAATACATTGTTACTTTTTAAGCACTATTGATGGATGCAGTCCTAAGCATATATACTAAGAGGGGTCTGCAACCTGCGGCTCTCCAGATGTTCATGGACTACAAATCTCATCAGTCCCTGCCAGCATGGCCAATTGGCTAGGTGACCTTGGGCCAGTCACACACGCTCCGCACCTCGGGTTGTTGTGAGGATAAAATGAAGGAGAGAAGAATATTGTAACTTCCCAATCCCAAGAGGTGGGGGGAGGGGGGGCTGAAGGGAGTTGTGGAGGCAGTGCGACCCTACGTCAGTAGAAATGCCCCCCCCCCTTGGGAATTACCCTGATGGAAGGCCAAATTCACTGGTGAAGTGGGGGCATTTTGGAGGTGTGGTCTGGGCTGGAGTTGATGTTAGTTAGCTTCCACCCAGGCTTTCCTTCCAAATGCTCTGTGACCCCAGCAGTGGCATAGGGGTCACTCCAGGCTCTGATATATGCCATTATTTTGGGTGGTGTACGTCCATGAAGCCCTATGGAGGGCTTTCTGGCAGTTGGGAGGTTTTTTTGGTCTTTTTTCCCCCTCCTGTGCCACTGAAAAGCTTCTGTAGGTAGTGGAGTGGTGCAGTAACAGCATCGTCCTCACGCACCCGGGTCTCTGGATTGAGCTGCCTGCCATTTTGTACCCCTAGTGGGGGTAGTGGGACATAAATGAAGTCAATAAATCATTCAATTGGCTGTCTGTGGTTTCTACTTATTTATCTGGCAATGCATCCTTATGTGTGGTAAAGGTAAGAATTTCCCATATTTTTACACACTTGTATAGTTACCTGTATTAGAAATCCAGGCCTGGTGATGCTGAGGAAGGTATTCCTCCAAGCGTTATATGGCTACAGCCCTCTTGTCTCTGCCCTGCTTTTTCTGCATAGTGTTTAGATCCCACAGCACCAAGTGTCGTGTGTATTTTTTGAAAATTGAGTAGTTTTTTATAGATACCCCATTGGCCACAAAATAAATAATTAAAGAAGATTTCATGTGAAGTAGGATGAATTGTTTGGTGTTTTAAAAATAAGAAGGCTGGGATGGTTCTTTTAATCCATCCACTGTTGTAGTGGGAAAGCCATAAGCAAATACTTTATAGAGGTTTGTTTGTTTTTAAAATGATTGAACCCCAGCCAATTCAAATTCAATTTGGCACCATCTAGAATTAATTGTTTTTTAAACTTGGTTTTAGCATTTATATTTTGTAACTGCATTTTGTACTGTTTTTATATGTTTTATTATACATTGATTGTAAGCCGCCTCAAGCCCTCCAAGGGATTGGCGGGATATAAGTCCATAAATAAATAAAATAAGTAAAACAAAGGTACGGAAAGTGAACTTCCTTCCTCAGGCAGGTCATACCAGCTTTGTATGAAGATAATAGCTTTGTACTGTTGTTGACTCACAATGCAATGAGGTAATGCCATATAATATTAAGCAAGAATGGCTGTTTGCACACATGACCCTAGGTAACGTTATCTTTAACCTTTGGTGGAGTGTTGCTTTGTGGCAGGGACTTGGGGATGTGTTTACACTGACCTTTCAACTTGATTTCAGTCCTGGAAATGCTCCTAGTCCTGGAGAATTCACACATGTCCAATTCTAAATGGGTACTGAAAGTAGTCTAATGCCAGAAAAGTGAATCTCCAGAACAGTGCTTCCCAGATTCAAAACACAATCCATGTCATATATTTTGTGGGAGCTACATCAGTGCTTCCAAAGACATCTTTGTTGTTAAAATGAAAGCTAGGTAATGTACAATATATTTTTAAAAATACAGTGGCCCTGCCTGCAGACTGACAATTTAAAAGCGATACATTTAAAAATGTTTTAATCTTGCTTTTCCGTATTTTAAAGAGGAGTATTTTTATGGTTTACAATGCTTTAAGTGGCATATATGATAGCTTCAAAACTGAGCAGAAGGAAATGAACACTTTAAATTTAATAGATTTTTGTAAAATTGAATATATAATTGTGTGACTGGCACACAATTGGAAGTAGATAATTCTGATTATTATCTGATCTACTCTTGGAGCTTCAGACAAAGTAATCCCAAGAAGAATTGCTCCAGTCCAACAAGACTGAGTAAATCTACATGCGATTGTGTTGCATGTCTAACTTTGTGCAACCGTTAGATTCAACGATTCTTGCCCCAGATTCTTGCCCCAGACTTACAGGACCCATGGCTCCTGAGTAACATTTCATGATAATGACCTCCATGACAAATGAACCTGATAGTTTGCAGTTCCCAACCTCTGGGGCATGGAGCAGGGGAGATAAGCTTGCAAAAAAACTCCTGCCTGATTGTTAGTCAAAACTATTACAGTAGAAAAAGATAGACATGCAAAGTCATTGGATTTCCCGACCTTTCCTGTTAGGGTCAGGCAGACATAATTTCAGTAGAGACTCTGCTGTGGACGCATACTAACAAGCATTGCTTGCAGGTATCAGTGGATCCTCAGCAAACTGTCTTCTGTTATGATGCAAACAGAACCATGTGAGATGACTCCTCTTTCCCCATCTTCAGGAGAGCATCTACTGCTCCTTGAATAATGCCCTTCAGTCCTCTTATTGGTAGCAAAGTCTGCCTATTGCTAGTGATGAGAAAGGCAAAGGAGTGGTCAGCAATAGCAATGCCTGTCCCGGGAGAGTCCTCTGAACATAGCTGCTGATACTCTTCCTACTCATGACTACCTCAGAAGGCAGACTGGGAGGAGGAACCATGTGGCCCATCAGGAGGGCAAGCAGCCAGTGGCTACCTCTACTCCTTATCCTTAATGGAAATTGCAAGGAGCAGACATGCTTTTCATTACTTATGTGTTCAAGGAACCAAAATTTCCTACTTCTCCTTCCTCTTAGATGCTGATGCAGAGGGGAAGCCATACTGTTGTCTGTAGGTTGTTGACAGTGACCTGGAGCCTTCAGCTAATGCCCAAAGGGAACAGGACCTGAAAACAAACCCTGCCACAGCTCTCCAGCTGGATGTTGCTTGAGGAAAACTTGTCCTCCTGGTTTTCTGCAAAAGTAAAATTTGCACAACACTGATTGGCTAGGTGTTGTGTCATTCAGAAAGCTGCCTCCTGCCTTTCAAAGCAGGTTTTTTTGGGTGGGGGGGAGAGAACTGAACAAACATTTGACCAGATAAATATGCAAAGTGCTTGAAAACAAATCACAACAGACAGCTCTGCTAGAGTATGAGTGAAAGAGAAAAGGGGCAGCCAGTATTGGAGCAGCCAGTATTTGATGCACAAACTATTTATACATCTTCATAGGAGCAAGGAAGTTTATTTATTTGTTTTATCACATTGTTATCTTGCCCTATCCCAAAAGGGTCAGTTGTCCTTTGGAATCCTTTTATAGCAGAAAAGCTCAGACCATGACTTATATCCAGCCACCCAGGTAATCAAGGCAAGGGCTGAAATCCATGCCTGAAGAGGAGGTGAAAGGGGAGGAGCAAAAAGTCAATGCCAGAGCACGAAGATGCATCATGACAGAAGAAGAAACGGGCAAACCGTGGGTGCGCTCTAGGAAGCAAGGAGGAAGAACCACTGTGAGTAAAATAAGGGTCCTGGAATGAAAAAAGAAGCAGAGTCAATTGAATAGCTTTTCAAAAAATGTACAGAAGCTACTTTCTGTGTGTGGAGTAGGATCAATGGTGGGATCCAAAAATTTTAATAACAGGTTCCGATGGTGGTGGGATTCAAACAGTGACGCCGCCGCACACACGCACCTCCAGTCCCTATTGGGCAGGGAGGTTGCTTTAGTAACCCCTTCTTGGCACTCAGAAAAAATTAGTAACCACTTCTAGAGAAGTGGTGAGAACTGGTTGGATCCCACCTCTGAGTAGGATAGCTATTGTTTGGATTACCAATAAAACCTTTTAAATTTAAAAATACAGAGATGTTAGAAAACTGTTTAGAATGACCCTTTCATAGATCATTGCACCATTTTGAGTAATGCATCCCCCAAGAGCTCTAGTAGTATTATCTTAAGCAGAGCCCATTTCTGCATGGGCCAAAAAAACCGGTAAAAGGATGGTAAAAACAGCCTTATCGGCGGGGAGTTCACACAACCGTCACTGCAGAAACAACACTGCAGCGATGTGGCAACACTCCAGCGAGCCAAAACGGTTTATTCGAAAATCGCTTGCCAAACGTGTCTTTTCAACAACTGTGCTCCGCATCCAGCATCATGCAAAGCGCCCACCAGGAATTGGTGCCACAGAGCCTGCCCTCCCCCCCAATGGTGGCCCACACTGGTTAATTCTGGTGCCAAACGCCTGTGACATCTACCTTGGGAAAAAAGAATGCTGCTTGCAAAGCACAGCCATGCAAAGCACTGGGGTTCAGTCAATGCGAAACCTGTCTACAGAGCACCCGCCCATGCGAACGCCCCATTGTTGTAGCATTGCCAATAACACTAACGTCACAACACTGTAATTGGCTGTGCAGAAATGGCCAGAGTTACACCCCAAGAAGCTCTAGCAGTGTTATACTAAGCAGAGTTACACCCTCCTAAGTCTGCTGAAATCAGTGCCCTTACAAAGGTGTAAATCTGCATAGAATGGCATGGGAAAGGAACGATCCTCAATGGAACTTCTCATTCATTTAGATGGTCTTAGACAGAATACGTGCATAGGATTGCATTGTAGTTCATTTGAATTACTCATATTTTTATTTCAATGAAACTTCCAAGAAGCAAAATAAGACTATCATTGAATGTTCTACTTCTAGTAGTTGGCGCCTGGGTCCTGCACTCCTGCTTGCCTTTAGGAACATATTGAATCCTTCTGGGTCAGATGAGTGGTCCATCTAATCCAGCACCCAGTTTCACACAGCAGCCAATTAGTTGCCCTTGTAGGGCATAGAGGGTGAAGCCCTCACCAGGAAGTGCCTCCCAGCATTGATATTCAAATGTTTGCTGCCTCTGTATATGAAGGCTCCCTTCAGTCATGATTTTGTCTGTGATTCTCCCAGGCTGGAGGAAGGAAGGGAAGGAGAACAAGTCCTGAAGGACCTCTCCACCATGAATCTGTCTAGCCCCCTTTTAAACCTACCTATGCTTGTGGCCCCTCCACTGACTGTGCATTCCATAGTTCAGTTATTCCAAGAGTAAGGAAGTATTTCCTTTGTCTGTTCTAAACCTATTTCCCAGCTATCTGAGGCTCTCCCTGAGTTCTGGTATGATGGAAGAGGAAGGCAAAAGCTCTTTCAATCCACTGTTGCCATCCATGTATAATTTAATTTATTCCTATCATGTGTCCTCAAGCCACCTTTTTCTAAGTTGAAAATTTCCAGAATCTCCAGCCTTTCTCCAACTCCCTAATCATCTTGGTTGCCCTCCTTTGTACTTTTTCCATTTCTGCTGTGTCATTTTTGAGATAGGGCAACCAGAACTGCATACAGTATTCCAAATGAGACCAAGAGCACCCTGTTGGTCATTATATTTTCTGCCCCTTGCCTAATAATTCTCAGCATGGGGTTTGCCTTTTTTGCCACTGCCACATTCTGGGTCAACGTGTTCATTGAGTCCACCCCCCCCCCCCCCCAATGTCAAGATCTTGTTCAATTCTGGACATAGCCAGTTCAGATCCCATCAGCATATATTTAGAATCAATATTTTTTTTTGTTCCAATATGCATCACCTTATTTTTAGACACAAGTTGGGAGCCTATGAGGAATGCTTAAAAAAATGTTTCTCCTGGCCCAAATCTTCCCCTCCAGAATGCTAACCAGGCCAATCCCCCACTATTCTCCCCCACCACTTTAACTCAGGGATTCTTCAATCCTATTGAGACCGGGGGGGGGGGGGGGGGGAACTTTGAGAAAGTGTTTTGAGCATTGCCCTGATCGGGATAGCTTAGAGTAGCCTGATCTTGTCAGATCTCAGAAACTAAGCAGGGTTAGCCATGTCAAGTATTTGAATGGGAACACTCCAAGAAATACCATGATCATGTTGTGGAGGCAGGCAATGGCAAACCATCTCTGTATGTTTCTTATCTTGAACACTCCAGAAGGGGTAGCCATAAGTCAGATGTGACTTGGCAGCAAAAAATAAAAAAGAGCACTTCCACAAAATGACTGCCAAAAGGGAGCATTATAAGCTGTTGGTAGGATCTAAGTCAAGCGTTCTCCAATGATGGCAGTAACTATATTTGAATGGGCACTCCTTGCAGACCCAAAGGTTATGCCTTCTGGGGTCTTGAACAGTACTTCCTGTTCAAATGAAGAAGAAGAAGAAGAAGAAGAAGAAGAAGAGGAGGAGGAGAAGGAGGAGAAGGAGGAGGAGAAGAACAAGAAGAATTGGATTTATATCCCCCCTTTCTTTCCTGCAAGGAGACTCAAAGGGGTTTACAAACTCCGTTCCTTTCCCCCATCACAACAAACACCCTGTGAGGTAGGTGGAGCTGAGAGAGCTCAGAAGAACTGTGACTAGCCCAAGGTCACCCAGCTGGCATGTGTTGGAGTGTACAGGCTAATCTGAATTCCCCAGATAAGCTTCCACAGTTCAGGTGGCAGAGCGGGGAATCAAACGCGGTTCCTCCAGATTAGAGCACACCCGCTCTTAACCACTATGCCACTTCTACTCCTTTAACTTAATGAGTGAGTGAAAGTCAAGACTGTCTCTTTGCTTTGGAGAAAGAGGTGTTTTGGGGAAGAAGCAGGGGACCACTAGTGAACACATTGGTGGGTTCCATGACCATAACACCAATGGGCACCATGTTGGGGATTACCGCTTTAACTGATGCTTAATTGGTTTCAATATTCCAATCCTCTTGGATGACAATGAGCATGTGTAGTCCATATCAGACATTTTTGGATTATGGATGTGTAGGGCATGGTGGGTGATCCTTCTAGATGGGTAGTCCTGTTTCACTGCCCTAATAATAGGCATTAGACCACGAACTTTAGTATTATTAGAACCTTATTGACTTCAATTGTTGAATGTGTAGTACATGGTCCTGAATGAGAATAAATATTTCCTCTAAAACCTCAGACATGAAGAAATTAGATGCGAAAAGGGGAGAGTATTCTACTGAACTATTCTAAGGAAAAGTTATAAAACAGGAGCTAGACATGTTCTAGGGGCTGGAAAGAAAGCATAGAATGGATGTTTTTACTCAGCAAAAAGCCAAGCAATTTTAGCTTCTAAATATTCAGAGACACAATATCAAGTATCACAAATGTGTGCTGGTGATGCAGCCAGCAACACTTAATTATCAGTTCTGCAAGCAAATTAGGTGAGAAAGTTACTTGTCTTTTTATATTTATTTTATTTATAAAAGCACTTCAGAGAAGATATCAATTCTCCCACTGCACAATGTTGCACATAGACCTTTGGTCTGCCGTTTTTCCTCCCTGGATTTGACGTTTCAAAAATTATACATATATATTATCACCATTTGCAAAAATGTAATGTCTTATTTAATTACTTTAACATGCTGCTTTCCATAAAATTGAAAGCCAGTCTTCAGTTTACAGTTCTGTTTAGTTTTCTCAGAAATAAGTCCCACTATGGTAAATGACACTTATTTGTAGAAAGTATTCCTAGGATCTCAGCCTGAGAAAGTGGCTTTCCATCCAACTTGCAAGAGATGACAGTACAGTTATATGCAGGGTTATTCCAGTCTACACCTACTGAAATCAATATAAGTAACTCTGCATAGGATTGCACTGTATGGATATATTTGATTTCCAGAAATAGTTGAAATAAATACCACATTGCCTCGGGGGAGGGGTGTGTGTGTGTGTGTTTGTGAGTGTGAATTGGAATTGAGATTTTAAATTACATCAGATTTTCAGCAGAGCAACAACTAAGCAGCTGTTCCCCATCTACATGTTAGCATCAGGCTGCTTTCATATGGAGTGGATTCGCCACATAATGCTGCAATTATAGATGCATGTGCCTTGGCAATGGAGCTTCCACACGGGGAGTTTTCAGCGTACTTTCCCATTTCTTTTTAAAAACCTTCCCATTCCATAGGTGGTTCAGAGGGGTTTCATTGGCTGTCAGGGGTGTGGTCACCACCACATGGCCATTCATAACCTTTTGTTTTCAACACATGTGCTATAATAACACATCATCCACATATAAATAGTATCCCTCCAGCTGTCTTGCAGCTTCTGCCTCCCCGTTCCTTTACAAACAACTGAGATAAAAACTGCCTGCACTTTCCCAGTATAACTCTGCAACAAAAAGTGCTGTGAACTTCATTTAAAAAATATAAAAAACTGGGAATTTGGAAGAACTACAATTTGAAATAGAAATAGGTAAGTGATGATAGGTTATTACAGAGTAGAGGTCTGCAACATGGAGCTGCATGCGGCTCTTTCGTCCTTGTACTGCAGCTCCATGTGGCTTGGGACCTGAGCAACCTGAGGACCACATTTTGCCATAATAAGCAAGCGCACAACTACCTAGGCCGTCTGCAGAGACGCATGCGCAGAACGACCAGCCTCCCTGAGCCGCTCGCTCATCATGAGCGTAACTGCTTACTGTTGTTGTTGTCCGGGCTTCAGGCGCATGCGCAAGAAATCAATACTGGTGAGAGAACACCGCCTACTTCTCCGTCTGTGCCTGCGCAGCTAGGGTCCTGTGGGTAGATGGGACTGGGCCACCCCTCCCCAAATCCGGGTGAGTGTTAGGCTGTGCAATGCATTCTGGGAGCAGGGTTTTTTTAGCATGCCCCCCTGGTCCGTGAACCCCTTCCAGTAGTTACAGTGCATTGTGGGATCGGGTCTCCCTCCTTGTGGTTCAGACAGCTGCAGAAAATTATGGGATTGAACTGCCTCCAAGTCCATACTGGTAGTCATGCATTGTGGGCACTAGGGTGGCAGGCACTGTTTCCTCAGAATTATGGGATTGGACCACAATGCATTGTGGGACAAAGCCCCTTCCCCAGCTTTTCCTTCTGTTCTTGCACCCTTTGCAGCTTCTCTTGCCTTCCCCTTCCTCCGTGGGTAGCATTTTTCGGAGTCTGGGGGGTGGGTTTGGATGCCAGCACAGTTGGACAAACCTGTTGTTACTATTTCTTAAGAGTTCAAAATGTGTTCTTTACATAAATAAAATATAATATAATTTTCTCTGTAGCACTTCACGGATTTCATAAGCAACACACTATAATTGTTTATACAAAGAGTAAAGGTTAAAAAAACCCAATATATACAGTGTTATCTTCATTTTAAATGTCAAAAAGTATTTGCGGCTCCAAGTGTTTTCTTTTCCATGGAAAACGGGTCCAAATGGCTCTTTGGATGTTAAAGGTTGCCAACCCCTATTATAGAGCTATTGTACAAGAGTGATTACTATTTTTTAAAAAAAAATCTGTGGCCGCACAGTAGGGAACAAAATGTTGGGAAAGCGGTACTGTCAAGAAGCTGATGGTGAGAAAAGGATATCCGTGTTGGCAGGACCTTTGCAGCAGGAATACATGCCATATTATGTTGCCAATGTGCATGCATCTACATTTGCAGTGGCAATGAAAATAATGTGGCTAATCCATTCCATGCAGGTCCAGATTCCACCCCCACCACCCCACCCACCCCACCCACCCCACACATGCTATATGGCACTGAAGATGCCAAAAAGGGAATGAGAGTGATTTCATTACCTGCTGTCATTTCCGCTGTGGTTGCTGCAGTCATCAGCTAAGTGTGTGAGTTGGAGTGGTACCGTTTATTATTATTTATTTATTTCACCACACTTGTAACCCGCCTCCCCCGAAGGGCTCAGGGTGTCATACAACAACAGCATAAAACGACACCAATATATAAAATTCAATTCAATAAAACAGTTCCAATAACTGAGATAAAATCAGATGGCAACAAAACCCACCCCTCTTCCCTCCGCACCCATGGACGGCCGAGGTAGTGGTTGGAATACTTATGATCTCTCCATCTGACCAGGTGAAAAAGCTTGATTAAACAAGGCTGTTTTACAGGCCCTGAGAAATTCCGGTAGGTCCCGCAGGAGCCTGCTGGGCGCCCCCACAGGCGTGCGCCCGGCGTCATGGGTGGCCCCATGTCTCCATAGGCGGTACGCCACTGGTTACATCAGATATTTTATTATTGTTAACTGTATGCTGTGTTTATCATATATTTATTGGCTGTAAACTGTGATTTTATATCAGCTAACTACATTGAAATAACATGTATTTATTGCTTGAAAACGTAATATATTTTATAGTTCAATGCATACAGTTTTAATGTATTTTATTTATTGCTGTAATCTACCTTGTGTTCTCAGTTGTAAAGAAAAAGGCAGGTTAAAAAATTTTGAAGGAAAAAATAAAAGCAGTGCCTTTCAGACAAACCACTCATTGTGGCATGAGCTTTCATACACAAGAGGTTTCTTTCTTGGATGCATGATGGGATCAATGAGTGTGGCTGGATCTCTCTCTTTTTCTGTCTGCCTGTACATATGGGTCCAGTATGAAGGGAAATGGATTTACAAGGTGAGATTAAAAAATAAACTATCACCATTGTGAAAGTGGAGATACCATACAGGGGACAATCAATGGGCGTTAACGAGATTCACAATGCAGTCCTAAGCAGAGTTATATCTTTGTAAGCCCACTGACCTCAATAGATTCAGAAGGGAGTAACTCCATTTAGAACTGCACTGTCAGTAACTAGGGATTGACCAGTTTTGTTAACATACATACATCTGCAGCTTAGATTCAAACAAGCTGAACTTTTGCTGGCAACTTTTCATTTTGTAGGAGAAAATTAAACTACTTCAACGATAATTTAAGATTCCATTCTGGTAGCACATGTTGATATTTTGAAACCTGCACTTGACAGAAACTGTAAAATGACAGGAAGGGGGACAAATTCAACAGGAAGAGGAACAGTTCGTTTGGGTTTTCCTTGGACATAGTTCGGTGGTCCTCCTGAACCTCTGGAGGACTGAGGCAGGAGAAGGTGGCAACAGATGTCGGCAGCAAATCTTGGTTTTCAACTCCACTGTCTCAAGTTGAGGAGGATTCTCCTCTCCTGAGCAAATGCCACTGAGAGTATCATAAATAATGAATTGGACTCTAGCTGAAGAGATGAACTGGTCCCTGCACAAACTGCCACACATGCCTGTCTGCCATCCCCTGGGATGGGCTTGTCGCTGCTGCCTATACGATCACTCTCAAGACAGACACTTCGATACAGGCCCAGCCTCGTGGAGGATAGTCTAAGAGACATAAATTTCCTCTGGGGAAATTAAAATATTTTATTCTGTAGCTGTCAAAAGCACATGCCTTTCTATTGCCATGGCAACTGTTAATTTAGACACTTGCAATCACCTAAGCACATGTGTATGAGCATCCCTCTTCAATTAAAAGCCAAAATCTGTGAACTTAAAGCATCTGGGTAAGAGCTGTTTCACACATTACACAGCAGTGCGCACACCTGTGTGCCACTGGGTGTATAGTCAGTGGTCACTGTGACCAATAATAACTGCCTGCTGCACTTAATTGTATAATATTTGTTTATAAGACATGGCAAATGTTTTAAGTGAACACCAAAGAATACAATATGCAAAACTGAATCTGCATATGACAAGTTATTCTGTTTGGCAAAATAAAAGCAAGTACTAGTTATAGTGTTAGATCAGAATAATGTTTCCATGTTCCAAAGACTCTAATTTTGGGGATGAAACATACTGCTTGATGTGTCTGATTCCTGGAGTCTGATTCCTGGAGTTAAGAGAGGCAGGATCCTATAGCTGACCCTGGTTCAGATGACTGAACTTCTCCAAAGAATTATGAAAAAATACATATTGTCTTTCCAAGGGTTGGAAGTCAGAAAGAACGTGGTGGAGAATCCTATTTTGTTCTCGACTCCCAAAAATAACTATCCCACTTTTGAAACTTTTCAAAGCTGCTCAAAATATAGTTCCAGAGAACTTTGGATATATATATATAAAACCTTTTAAACAACAATTACACACCACTAATCTAAAGACATTGAAGTAAAATAATTTGGTTCTATGTTTGCAGCCAGCGTGGTGTAGTGTCAGACTAGACCCAGGTTCAAATCCCCACTTGTGCCATGGACGTTTCCTGGGTGACTTTGGGCCAGTTGCCCACTCTCAGCCCTGACCCTGGCTGGCATTTGGATGGGAAACCTCCAAGGAATACCAGGGTTGTGATGCAAAGGCAGGCAGTGAGAATGTCTCTTGCCTTGAAACCCTATGGGGTCACTGTAAGTGACATACTGTCCTTCTCCTTTTAATGGGTGGTGATACAACGCATGGAAGCATGCAAAGAAATTTGCTTAAAACCTAGTGGAACGCTCTGTTCAGTGAGACCAGGTCCCTGCAGGACTTGTCTCAATTCCTCAGGGCCTGTAAGACAGAGCTGTTCCACCCAGTCTAATATTGAGGGATCTGAATCATCTTGCTGGCCTCCCATTTCTTCCCTTCCGTTCCCTTCCCTTCCCCTCCCCTCCCCTTCCTTTCCCTCCCCCTCCTATTATTCCTCCTGGTTTTGTTTGTCTGTGCTCCATGCTGGTTTTATTGTGGATTGTTCACTGTGTTTTATTGTGTTTTCAATTGTACTGTATTCATGTATGTATGTTGATAGGCATTCTGAGCCTGCTGTGGGTGGGGAGAATGGATTACAAATCCAAGAAATAAAAGGAATTGTTTAAAACATGTTAATTTTTAGAGACTGGAAGCTAACAAACTGGGGAGAGAAAGTCAAGAGTGGAGTCGTCCTACTCCCTCCCCCACTTTTGGACTCACTTTTGAAAATCTGGTTGGCCTAAGAGGGGTGCTTCTCAAGCATTGTGAGTGTGCAAAGATAGAAGATTACAGTTATGCGTACAGTGGTGAGAGGAAAACACTCTGCACATGTTCAAAAGTGCCTTTTGTTACAGCACTGAGAACTGAACTTGAAAACAAACTCCTGGACTAAACCCTAGTGAGATCTGGGCCAAAATTAAATCTGTGAATAAATCTGTGAATAAAAAGGCATTTTGGGCTACCTTAAAGACTAACAGATTTCTTGCTACAGAAGCTGTCCTTTTGAGGCCTGGTTGTATCAGGTACTTTCAGTGTATCCGAAATCAGCAGATACACATGTTAATGGGAAGAAGGATTATGAGCACTGAGGTTTAAGGCAAAAAATGCAAGAGGTATGCTTTGAGATATACTTTGAGATCATTCTATGCAAAACACAAAAGTACAAGACAAACACAATGGCCTTGGGCAAAGCTGGACTTTTAAACCTTGTTTGGGGCAATTACTTCTAATGTTCAATTCTAATCCAGCAATTATTTATGCTACCATAAATCTGTTAGTCTTTGAAGTACCACAAAAATTCTCTCTTTTTTTGGTAAATTAGAACAATTTTAAATAACCATCAACTCTGTTATGATCTCTTGCAATGAATTTATAGCTATTACTGGAGGTTATTTTCCATGAACCCATACTGGGTTGTCTAGGCAATTATGGCGTGTGGAAATAGTGAAATTATCCCTTTCTTAGGGTGAGCCCTGCCTAACTCAGCTTGTTATGCCTTAATTGTTAAAATGTCCTGAGAATATAATTTTCCTCTGTGGATTTAAAAACTCGTTAGGAACGCCATCCCAATGGAGATTCTGACAGAAACAGAGCATGGTTCTGCTTTTGTGCTAAAGATTTAGGATTGGACCCTCCAGTTATGTTAGCAGAAGAATCTTCTCTTTCTCTTGACATCCCCCACCCCCTGGGCAGTCTCAAAAAGCCTCTGGTAGGGATCAAGGACCTTTGTAGAAAGTGACTGATTATACACAAGGTTTCTGCTGCGCTGCAGTGGTGAATGTCCATTGTAGCAAGATTTCTTGTACAGAAACTTCCTCAGCCCTGCTGTCACTTTCCATTCTTTCCATGCCAAGCGACACCACTTCTAGCACAACTTTAATTTGATTTGCCACCAGTGATCACAGCTATGCCCAGGATATCTTCCCTCCCCCGATGGCCAGCCTACCTAGCTTCACCCTTCCCACTCCCTCACACTGCCATCCAAGCCTTCCCCCTCACTCCCCCTTCTATGTTGCCAGCTCCTTCCTGCTTCCTGCTCATCCTGCCAGTATCTTTGGGTAGCCAGAAAGTGGAAGTCAAAGGGGGGAAAAGCTCAATCACATGGGCAAAACATGCCAACCTCTTAATTCTCATATCAATATGTTGATATCTTGATACAATAACAACAGTGTTCCCATGCACTCAGCCCTTTTTGGGGAATTTTATTATTATTATTATTATTATTATTATTATTATTATTATTATTATTATTATTGTTGTTGTTGTTGTTGTTGTTGTTGTTGTTGTTGTTGTTGTTGTTGTTGTTGTTGTTGTTGTTATTTATTGGGTTTATAGACCGCCCTCCCCCGGAGGGCTCAGGTGTGGATCCCCCACACGCACTACATGGTGTGGATCCCCCACACGCACTACAGGGAGAACTTTTTAAAACTTCATTTCACCTTCAAGCATTTGCACATTAGATCTGTCAAAATAATTATAGATCTAATACAAGAATATAGAAATAACAAGCCTCTCTCTCCTTCTGTGGCAGCAGCAGTGGCAGGAAGTATGTGTGTGTGTGTGTGTGTGTGGAGGGGAGGGGAGGAGGACAGCAGGGAGAGTTGAGCAGACAAGTTCAGCAGTTTTAAAATGCACAGCAAGGAGTGAGTGCCTCTCATGTATAGACAGAAAAATGTGAGGAGACCCCACTACAAACCAACTGGGCAATGAAGAGCCCCGAGTTCCATGTATAATGAGCCAAAATGCACTGCAGCTGGGATGCAGCAGTGAGAAGGAAACAATCAAAATGCTCTCTCTTTTGCCACATTCCTGTCCTCTTGGCAGCCCCTTGTGAAGCATTTTGCTTAAGAGGGTCCCCTGACCCTAGGCAGAAGAATGTCTGTGGCTCTTAATGAGCTGCTGGGTGACTGTCCTTTTGCACAGCTGTGAGATTGTTCAACAATGCCCCACTTTTGCTTCTCGGAGGGCTGCTTCTCCTTGCCCAAACTCTACCATGAGAATAGGAAACTCGCCTCCATGCACAGGAAAGTACATTTTGAAGTTTCCTTGTTCACAGGAATTGCTGTCGAGTCACTGCACAAATTCTCTTCTCCGTCTTTTGCAAAGCAACCCTTCACAGAGGCCATTAAGTGCAGCAAAAGCAGTCAAGGGGCAACCGGCCACCTTAAGCATGAGGGACCCCAACATTTTATGCAGGTATAGACGGCATGGATGCCTTAGCCATGCTCCACCCGCTCAAAGGTACAACTTTAGATGCTGCCTGAGCCCCGCTATTTGGGATAAAGCTGCAGCAAAATAGTCTAACAAGTGGCTTGTCAGCGAGGAATGTCCTGGCCATAAGTATGGAACAGTCTTGACACTTTTCAGCCAGTCCTCTGAGGATAATAAGTAAGGAGGACAAAATGAGTGCAGCCCTCCTGGGCCTCCCCTTAAGAGTCTAAAAGCAAAATATTGATTTTGAGTTACCCTGCTTCAACTCAGCTTCACTCGCATGGTATTTTTATTCCCTTGTATACCACCGAAGCCATTTGTTTAGTTTTGCTTTTTTTTAAAAAAAAATCACTGGTGAAACCGGCATGTCCATGTTACATTCCGGAACCTAAAAATACAGTCAATTGACACCTTGAAGGTTTCCAGGCAACTCTAACCATTTGTGACATCTTTGGCTGCATCTTTGGTATGTTCAAAACAGATAAAGTGGATGAATTGATTTTAGTTGACTTAAAACCCTCGACAAAACTCTCCGTGGCCATCCTGGCAGTCTCTTGATGATTTAGATAGCTTTTGCTCCCAACACTAATTTGATCCTTTCAGACACTCTGTTTTGCTTTGCAGTTTGAATCCAGAATGGGTCTCCTGTTCTTGAATGAAAAGCAATCCCTTAATGAACACAAGCACTTACCTGGAGTCAGAGATTGTGACCTGTGTCCTCCTACCCTGCTGAGTAAAGTTAGGACCTGACTGGAACATAAATGGCTTTTCCTCTAGGGGACCGATCAGGTGGCCACAGATAGTGCAAAAATTAATCTGGTCTCCAAGTCTCCTCCATACCACCCATGTTTTTTGCCTAATGTGTTCCATAATCTGGTCAATATTTTTGACAGCTGGTAGTAGCCAGTTTCAGTTATTTGATCATTGGCATGGCTAAGATGTTTTGGTTTCTCCAACGGGTACAAAATGCAGTGGCAAAATTCTTGCTGGAGTCAGCTCCTTGGAACTTACAATTCTGGTGTTGTGTCTGGGTGAGAGCATGTGGCTCAATGGTAGAACATCTGCTTGGCCTGCAAAAGGTTCCAGGTTAAATTCCTGGCACCTCCAGTTAAGGATCATGTCATAGGTGATGAGAAAGACCTCCAGCTGAGACCCTGGAGAGCTGCTGTCAGTCTGAATAGGCAATATTGACCTTTATGGACCTTTATGGACTTATAGTCTGATGGACGTATAGTCTGTGGGTTCAATAAGCAGCCAGGGCAGTTGACACACAAACTTTTAAAGCTTTCTTATCCATTTCTGGATAATAAGCCCTGGCGGCTTATTGAACCCACACACTGACTACTATACTCTTCAGCTGATGTTCTTTTAGCAATGGCCTCTCTTAGGACAGTCCATAGGTCCAAAGGTTATGAGCCTTTGGTGTAGAATATTCACTCCTCTGTAATGGCTGACCAAACTGGGCATGG
Organism: Sphaerodactylus townsendi; assembly: GCF_021028975.2. Lineage (NCBI taxonomy): Eukaryota > Metazoa > Chordata > Lepidosauria > Squamata > Sphaerodactylidae > Sphaerodactylus > Sphaerodactylus townsendi. The sequence goes on from NC_059435.1 coordinate 33,561,970, forward strand.
AGGACCCCATCACCCAGTGTATTTAGGAAGGAGTGTTCAGATGCTTTTATTTCAGGAGATAGCAATAAAATTGAAGTTTTGGCTGATCTGCTGGCATTTTTAGCCTGTGGGTCATTTTCATTTTAGAGGTGCAATTGGGCCCACCAGCTCTAGCTTTAAACTGCAGGCTCCACTTCTGAAGCCTGACGTTTAACGCTGGACCCAGCCAGGCCAAGCCCAGTCTTAAACTGCAGTCTCCTCCCTGGCTTAGTCCAACTTTATACTGCTGGCTCCCCCTCCAAAACTCTGCCTCTGAAGTCATGTGGACTTTGAAGGCAGAGCCAGCAGTATAAAGCTGATCCCAACCAGGCTGAGCCTGCCAATCAAGGCTGACCTCCACCTAACTCAGGGGTAGGGAACCTGCGGCTCTCCAGATGTTCAGGAACTACAATTCCCATCAGCCCCTACCAGCATGGCCAATTGGCCATGGTGACAGAGGCTGATGGGAATTGTAGTTCCTGAACATCTGGAGAGCCGCAGGTTCCCTACCCCTGACCTAACTGGATCCAGCTTTAAACTGCAGACTTTGAGGCAGAGCCCAGAGCTTAAAACTGACTCACACACCCCAGCCCAGCCTTGACTTGACTTGTGCATCCCCCAAACTCCACATGGGCACAGTTTGATGGTGAGGAGAGAGCTTCTGTGGTGGGGTGGGGAATCTGGGCTGCCTGGTGTCCTCCCTCAAGCACCTTCCGGGGCATGAACCCTGGCTTGCCCCATCCTAGATATGCCATCCCATTCATTCCGGTTGTATTGTTGAGTCATAAAACATGCCTCAGAGGATTGTAATGAGGTAAGTTACAAAATGATTATTAATATAACAGGTCTGGATGAGACTGGATCAGTGGGGGGATTCAAATAATTTAACAACAGGTTGTTTACAAGCACCATTTTAACAACCGGTTCTGATGAAGTGGTGTGAACCTGCTGAATCCCACCACTGGACTGGATTCACAATTACCAGTAGGGTGGCCCTGTACACATTGCAGTGAATGTGCTTACACTCTGAGTAGATCATGCACATGATTTTTCTTGTACATGCTTTAATTATGACATTACATTCAATACACACTTTAAACTCCATATTTATCCAGACACTGGCCTCTGGTTTTATTGTTAAGGTAACACATGTTGGCTCTTCCAGACTAATAGAAGTATATATGAAAGATATATGCTTCAATATATCCACAGGGCTACTCTACCCACACATTGTATTTAGACTTTCTTGTTGCCTTCTACATCAAAACAGTGCAATTTTTAAAAAATCTACAGAGGCATCAGCAGGGGAGAAGAGAATTAGAAAAACAGACAAGGAAACCAACTAAGACAGCATGACTCAAACTAACTATATGAGTTTCCTTCATGCAACACAACCTACAGATCTCACCATGAGAGAGAGAGAGAGAGAGAGAGAGCATAAATGTACAAGAATGCAAGCCAGCGTACTAGCTCCTCTTAGATGTGCTACCCTCTTAGCTCACAACATCCGCCTACTTGAGGATTTCCCCTTGGCTCTTTATATTTGTTTTCTTCTATGACTTTTTTTTAACCAAGGTGGCACCACAAAGAGGCAGGGATTTCCCAATGTACCCCTGATGTCCACGCTTACCATCAGGGAGGACAGCAACGTATCACTGTGAAAGCAAGCTTAAAAACTCCCTCTGCCTATCTAATTACACTATAAGGAACTATAGGAACTAAACAGTTACAAACTTACATGAAATATCACATTTGAGCCAGTGTGGTATAGTACTTTAAAGTATTATATGGGTCCAGAAAAACTTGGGTTGAAACATGGATGAGCTGGGGTTAGTCCTTCAGTTTAATTTACCTCACAGGGTGGTTGAGAAGATAAAACAGCAAATGGCACAGTCATCTGCACTATCTTGGGCTTTTTAGAGAATGGTTGAGATTAGGATAGTATCATCCTTAAAACACACACACAGAGAGAGAATGTGCCCACACACAACAAGCCAGACCCCCTTCAAGAATTGTATATCAAAACTACACTGCCTTATAAAACACTTAAATACAATCCCATCCCTCCAAACGAGGTTGTGGTTGCATCATATATATTCAGGCAGTGGTGGGATTCAAATAATTTAACAACTGGTTGTTTACAAGTACCATTTTAACAACTGGTTCTGCCGAAGTGGTGCGAACCTGCTGAATCCCACCTCTGTATTCAGGTACTATTGACAGTCAGTGTGGTATAGTAGTTACAGAGTCTGACTAGGGTCTGAGAGATTCTAGGTTTGAATCTCCGCTCTGCCATAGAAGCTTGCTAAGTGACTCCAAGAGATGTTTGGAGGTTGCTTGCCATTGCCTGCCTCTGCTTCATGACTCTGGTGTTCCAAATACTAGCCAGGGTCAGGGCTCAGAGTGTGTGACTGACCACAGGGACACCCAGCAAGCTTCCACGGCGCAAGTGGGGATTTGAACCTGTGTTTTCCAGGTCCTAGTTTGACACCTTAACCACTATAGCATACTGGCTCTCACTTTTTTTGTATGCAAAGATACACAAAAAACATAAACACTTAAAATATTGGGCAGGAAGTAGGATCACTGAGGATATGCCAAACAAAACATCTTCACCTGTTGGTGGTAAATGGCAACAGAAAGAGGCAGAGAGTCTCCCTGAGGAGAAAGCTGCAGTTGCAGAATTTTGGTGCTGCCAAGAAAGTCCTCTCTTGAGTTGCCACTCAACTAGTCTCAGAAGGCAGGGACAGCCAAAGCATGGCCTCTGCAGATGACCAGAGCAGTCAGGCCGATTCATAAGGGACTGGGTGGTCCTTCAGCTATGCTGGGCCCAAGCCAATAGTCAATACTAACACCTTGAGTTGTGCCTGGAAACAAACTGGGAGCTAGTGTAGATGTGCCAAGACTGGAGTGATATGGTTGCTGTGACCCATTCCAGTCAACCTCCTGGTTACAGTATTCTGCATCAACTGACATTTCCAAACACTTCTCAAGAATAGCTCCATATTGAGTACATGGTAGTAATCTAATCTAGATATAACCACAACATGTACTAAAGCTGGCTAACCATTCAAAACTGGTCAAAGGCACTCCGAGCCACAGCTGATCCAGCACCACAGCTGATCCAGCACAGCTGATCGAAGAGCACTCCCATACTACAAATCTGTTCCTTCAAGAGGAATGAGAGTCCACTCAACAACAGGTTGCCAAGTAAAGTAACTGAGTGGTTGCTAATAACAAAATTCAGAAGGTGAACTTTTCCTTGTATGAAGATAAAGTAATAGGAAGCTTCCCTCCCAGTCTTAGTCAGTGTGGTGCAGTGGTTAGAGTGTCAGACTGAGATTTGAGAGAGTCAGGTGTGAATCCCTCCTCTGCTGTGGCAGCTCTCTGGGTGACCTTGGTCCTGTCACGCTCTTGCAACCTAAACTACCTTTTGGTAGGTTGGGAGGATAAAATAGAAGAGGGAGGAATTATGTAAGCCACTTTGGGTTTGTATCAGGGAGAAAAGTGGTGCATAAATGAAATAAATAAACGAATTCACTTGCTTTAATAGTTGCATATCTGACTGGTCAGAAAAACAGGGCCAGGTTTGTTTGTTTTTAAGTTGCCCTGTGCTCTGAAATAGTTGTGTGAATAGGTTTTACAAGCCTCTTGTTACCATTCTTAATTGCATAGATAAGAAAATATGCCCATTTAATGGCCTTTAACATGAAGTAACAGCAGCCACAAATGATTGAATCAGTTTACATGAAAAATGCAGTTTAAATTGGCTCAGCTTCCTCTTGCATAGGAAGTCTGGAAAATGTTAATTCCGGGGGGGGGGGGGGTGTGAGAGTTAACACGGCCTTCATCCCTTCAAGTACCTCGCTGAGTAATTCTGAAGCTTCTGAAATGTGTACAAACAGATTATGCCTTCTGTCTGCAGACTGGCCTCTTGATGGTTCCAATTAGCAAACGAATAGGATCTTGGCAGCGCATTGTCTTTGCAATATACAATAACTAACTTCAAAGTTTCACCACTAACCATCCTGACCAGCTTTTCAGCACAGAAACTCTTTTCAAACAAGGCAATTTGTGGTCTTTTCTGCCAAAGTTAACTTTAATGTTCTTTAGGTCAAAAGGAGAGCTAGCAAAATTGCTAAGAGCGAGTGTTGTGGACAAGAAAACCCTTCAAGGGCTCAGATCACACCTCTGTTAGGAATTCATTAGGTGGTTTTAGGCTTTCCATTTGTAATGCTCAGTTTCCCATTTGCAATGTGGGGATAATAATCCTGATTTACCTTACAGCATTCTAAAGATAACAGCAGTAATGTAATGGGAAGCGCTTTCAGTAGTAAAATAATCCCACTACATCCAAATTTTCTTTTCTGATCTATTTAGACATTTATATCCATGCCTTCCCTTGTGGTTAAGATGTCTTAGAATTCCACAGTTAAAGGCATGCAAAATATAGCAAAATATAATAAGTGGGAGAGCAACCAATTCTGTGAACTTGAGCTTGATGCATGGGGACATATGGGGAGAGATGGTCCTTTAGATAAAAAACTACTAGGCTGTGAAGGGCTTTTAAGATTACAACTAGTATCTCAGTGTAGTTTTTAGATTGACCCAGGACCAGAAGCAGCAGAATGCACAATATTCTCACTGTTGAATAACAATCTGTTCCATACACATTAGCTATGGGAGGCCTGCACTGGAATGAATAGGACTATCTACAGTCACAGATATACCATGAATGCATTGGAGCACACAGTAAATTTTTGACCCAGCCATGTATGGCTTAGAACCTATGCATAAAACGTTTCGCATGTAGACCGTGGCATGTTACAAATCTAGGCTTTATTATGTGTGGGCAGAAACCCTAATCATAAAGCTCAGTGGGTAACCATGGGAAAGTGATTCTCCTTTTTAGCATGAAAGAAGAACCTTGCTTCACAAAGTATGATAGAAAATGAGGGTAAGTTCAGAATATTTTAATGTTGCCTTGTCTGCCTTGGGACCATTTCTGCTGTCTTGGATAACTGTGTTCAAGGCATCTCTTCTCTTTCAAGTATCCATATATACTTTTGGATAAAAGATTTGCTTTGTCTGACACCTTTTGCATAATCTTTTTTCTGGTCTGAAGTCCCTTGAATGCACAATCCTGCAAAATGAAACCAATACACAATGCCCCAATTGACTGACCTCCTTCCTGTCTCCCAAGGACTGATCAGCCCATACAGTTTGCGGCCAAGTTCAGCACACACAACACTGATGCACGCTACATTTGTATGAAGAGGAGTCCTTGACAGCTATCTTTCAGAGAGCAGATTTAGGATCCCCAAAGATGGGTGCTATTTGACACTACTATGCTGGGTGGACAAAAACAGCCTTTCAATACAGTCCTAAGTGGAGCCCTACCCAAAATCCTACTCAGATCTATCCATTGGGTCTTACTTCCAAGAAAGTGTTCTTAAGATTGTACTGATAATTCTGATATTCCACACTGTGCCAAGGGGGGTATTGGGCTGTCTGTTGGTTGCTTTGCTTTGCCATAGGGATCATTTTTAATATCTGCTGCCTATGTTGCTAAGCAGCTCTGTGAAGCTTTTCCTAATCTGCAGATGCTGTGATGGGGAAATAATTTCTTCCTATAGTTGGCATAGCAGAACTGTTGGGGGTGGGAGAATTGGATGATTGCATTTATATACCTCTAGATCTTTTTACATCATGCTAAAACTAGCCTGAATAAAATTTTCTTTCTTTCTGTTTCATTTCTGCCTTTCTGGAGGTGAACCTGATGCCCCAGACAGAAGTTAAAACAGAGTGGCCATAGAATACCATTTACAACTCTGCTAGTGCTCTGGATTGTCGTCTGATGTTTTGCAAAATGCTTGGAACTAACTGAGCCCTTGTAGTGGAAATGCCTTCTTTGTATCTTCTAATACCTGTCCTGTTCCAATTATGCTGAGTGTTTGTGGTAACTTAAGGACAGTCTTTGGATGAATATTTGTATTTTTAGTGGCATTACCCATTTTTTTCCCTCCAGAGCTACTGTCTTCAAACAGCTGCATAGAAGGCAGGAGTGTAAGCAATAAAGTTTTACCTGCTTGCAAAGCTGCAGAAGCCAGGGAGAAACACAAGATGGAAACTCTGCTTTCCTGAACTGTTGGAAACTAGTGAAGGTTTCCCTCTGCAATACAAAAAGAACCAAACCCACTGGCTTTCTAAATGTATTTTGCATATATTGCAAAGAAAAAAACTGGAGTCAAAGTAAGGTTGTCAACTGACCAGACAAATTCTTTTAGAAAGCTAAATAAAACAGAAGCTGGTGTCATCTTAAAGACTACCAAATGTAATCCAACAGGAACATTCAGAATTCTGTCCATCTCAGGTGCATGGGCAGCATTCGCCCCAGTCACTGCCCCAAAATGGCCAGGAACCATTTCCAGAACCATCCAAATTACTGGGGTCTGTTCCTGCAACCACCAATCTCTAGCAAAGAAGCAGAATTGTTTTGTTTGACCCTGAGTCACATAATTGGCAAAATACAAAGCACCATTTGTACCCCAAATGTATTATTATTTGTTTGGGGAAAAAAGACAACCATTCTACATCTAGCCATACCATTTACTCTTACCTGTGGCCTTCTAGTTGTTCATGGACTACAGTTCCCATCAGCTCTGCCAATTGGCCATGCTGGCAGGGATTGCTGGGAATTGTAGTCCATGAACATCTGGAGAACCATAGGTTGGAGACCCCTGGCATAATGCAACAAGCTTACAGCAGTGGTTTGGGTCTGGTCAGTGCCTGGAAGAAGCTTCCTCATATCAAGTCAGGCCCATGGTCTACCCAGGTCAGAACTGGCTGGCAGCTGCTATCTGGGGTCTCAGGCAGAGAAAGGTATTTCATCTTAGCCTCTCTAGTATTTGCACATTCATGTTTACCCCCCAGAGGGGTAGGCAGTGCTTCCATTTGATGGTTGCAACACCAAGGTTAGAATGTAAGGACATAGGTGGAGTGGACACCTCTGTGCTGAGCTTACCACATTCTAGGAGTCCATAAAAACATGGGCCTTCATTCCATGGCCAGCCTCTGCTTATTGCACAGATAGGCCCAGTGCTAGTACTATATTGGCCCAAGGAAGAAAAACTCGTGGCTGTATCAGGTATCATCCAGGAAGCTGTCTTTTATTCTCAAGTCTGCACCACAGCCCTGGAGTGAAAGAATTAAAGGATGGGTTGTGATGGACTTCAGAATAGAAGTGGCATTCAAAATCAAGCCTCAGTTCAGCTTCAGGTAGGTTTGTCCATCTGCGTGATCGAAACAATTCTTCCAAATGCCAATATTCGCCCTGAGTAGATAGTATCAAGATTGCAGCTGCTGTCAGAGCTTGTCAGAGCATGTCCTACTAGAGGATTTGTGACTTTCTTGATAAAGCCTTCCTGCTTTTTTAAACAGCCTGATCACTGAAGGTTTAACCCTAACATCCAATTTTTAAAAAATGTTTATAGACTGGGTGGCCTCTTAGTGCAGAGTAATTCTATTCTCAGCCCATTTATTTCACTGCAATCAACTCTTCATAGAATTGCACTGTGAGAGTGTAATCTAGGATGCATGTTCTTGGATGTAAGTCCCATTACGCACAATGGGAGTAATGCATAAGATTGTACAGTGCGGAACCTTTAATGGCATAATTAAAACAACAGGGTTGGTTTTTAACAGTGCAGTTTCAGTGAAAGATACATACACTTGAATGCTTTGGGGTGTTCTGCAAGTGGAACAGCTGGACATGAGATGGGGCAAGGGAAACATTGAGGTACCCAGTTTTGTCTGAAATTACTTCAGCAAAGTTAATGGATGTTAAGGGTGCGACTCTGTTCTGGATTTGATTGCAAAAGTAACATTCCACTCAAGACAGGAAATTACAAAAGATGGGAAAACATAGAAACAAATGTTCCAGGATGGTCTTTAGTCAGAATTCCATTTAATTGAGGATCACTATTTTAAAGCCACCTTTATTTCAGAGCAGCCTTTTAATATCCTATGTCCATTTTAAATTGCCTTCTTGCTTCAGTGGAACAATTCATATTGCATAAAATGAAGAGCGTTAATCAAATATTTTACAGGGCTGGGGTCATTTATTTCAACTTCTTAAAGAGTTTTGCTTTAAAACACATCATTTGAGACAGAACTATGTGATAATTATTAATACAATCAAGCTATTAGTAGCTGCTGTGTATTTCTTGCCCATAATTAAAAGGAAAAACTGGGTTAAGCATTTCTTCCAGGTTGATGGAGACATGCAAATAATGTCCTGCAAATGATAGCTAAGACAATCTGATTATGATGATAATGAAGATACTTCACAGGCTTTAAGGTACTTCATATACATTATCTTGAATTTTTTACAACACACCTGTAAGGTTGGCCAGTGTTAGCCACATATATTATTGGTGGGAGGGGGGAGGATGAGAGAGTCATCTACTGGATTGACAGAGGTGAAATAGGAACTAGGGATCTCCAGATTCTTAATATGGTCTATTTGCTGCTCTACTACACCTTTTAAAAGTTACTTTCTTAAGTAATAGGTATATTTCATTTACGTGTTATCAAATGATGCTCGCCAACAGGTTCCCACCCCAACAAGTCGTGTTTCACTTGGAGGATTTTTGGGGGGTGCCTGTTTTCTGTTTGTTTAAATCTGATACAAACGCCGAGAGACAGCTCAAGCTTGACTAAAGTGGGGGGCGGCAGGTCTACTGGGCAAAACGAGGCTGTTTAAGTGCGGATGCGCCCCTCGCGAACACAGCCCTTTACAGCGCTTTGGAGAGCGTTTGCCGCTCTCCAAGGTGCTGACCGGGCACAGCGAACAACTCGCCCTGGCCAGACGTTCCTTCTCGCCTCGGTTTCTAGAACCGGAACAAAAGGAGATGTGTGTTTGTAACGCCTCTGAGTCTTCGGAAATGTACAGTGCCGTCCTATGCGGGGAAATCTTTGGTTTTAGAGGGTAGTAATTCCGCATAGGATCGCCCTGGTAATCCCCGTACGCCTGTACACAAGGCGACCATAAACCTCTTTGTCGCTCAGGGGAAGCCTCACAATGGAGGTCAATTTAGGATGGAATAATCTGGCTCCTCGGAATAACCCGAGACTTTTCCTCCGCGGGAAAGGGAACTCAATTCGAAATGCGATTTACAACTCTCCAAGAGCAACCGGGTCCACGTCCGCGAGAGTGCCGTGCCAAAGAGAGCGACACCCTTCTAGACCCCTCGACCTTCCTAGATTTAGATACTGCTAGAAGGGTGTAACTCTGCTTCGGATGGCCACTGCCCCTTCTTCCATCCGGCACGGGGTTGACTGACTCTCCATTGGAGTTGAGGGATTGAGATGCCAGGCGGGAGAGCCCCGCAGCTGCATAAGAACCTCTTCCAGCCTGGGTTGGGTTTCTTGGATTTGGTATAGCTAAAGGCTTCCCGGGTAATCGCCAGTACTTGCAAGGAAGGGGCTGGGAACTGGGCGTCACAGGGGGGCCATGTTTCACACGTGTATTATTGGGACAATCATCCCGAGTAATTCCCAGCGCAATTCTAAACAGAGCACTCAGGGGCTTACTCCCCGGAAAGTCTTCTGCGGATTGCATCGGTATCCTATTCAGGGGCATTTAGTTCGGTCTTTCAGTGTGTTTACTCAGAAGTCGGTTTCAATGACGATCAGGGAGGACAGAGGCCCGGCCTCATGGGGCTAGTCCAGCCTTCTCAGCGCAGCAGCCCCGAACTCTCTTCCAAAAACGGGCCCCTCCGGTTTCTGGTGGCATCTTTACAGCGCAATAGAAACGGCAGAAAGCGCTGGGGTTTTCCACGCCTGCTTAAATCGGAAGGGATCGCAAATACCTTCTGAACCTGGAGGCAGATCGACGTGGCAAACCTTTTAAAGAGCTCTTCTAGTTGCTGGAATGACTGGGGAGGGGGTCAGTCCCATGGGAGAGCGGTGTGATTCTGTGCCGACCGCCACATCGTCTCCTTGCAGAGAGTCAAAATTCGGTGCCGTCCAGTCCCATCCTTGAAGAGTCGCAGTGAGTTCCGCAGGATTCGCTCTCAAGGAATCGTCCATCAGACTGCAGCTTTAAAACGAAATCGTCTTAAATTCGATGTTTTGATAAAGAAGCGCCTGAAAGCCAGAAGGCAAGGAAGGGCCCGCCTTTCTTTGTCTTGTTGACAGCCTCACTTGACCTGTCGACGTCTCTTTCCTGTGTGGCTCGCAAGGAGAGGGTCCCTCCTCGAAGATAACCGGGGCCTTCACAACAGACGCCCCTGCTCAAGTTTCCTGGGAAAGCAGGCGACACTCGCAGCGGCAGATCCTCAGAGCTCTTTTCCTGCCAACGATTGCGGCGCTGCCTCAGAGGAAGATTATTTGCAAACACTGGGTCCCCCCACACACACCCTCCCCCAGCTGTTTTGCTAGGAAAGGAATTAGGTAACCGGGACTGCAAGCGAAGCATGCCTACCCGGGAGAAAATCGCAAAGGACTCTGTGGGCATCACGTCTGAGCGGCCGCGGACGGAATCTAACTCACGGTTCTGCAAAGCATGGCTTGGAACTCGTGTGGATGCACGGCTTAACACGAGGGTCTCTGTCAAGAGCTCGGTAGTTCCGATCCTGCAAGTCGGACGCAGTGGGAGGGCAACTCTGTCAAAGTCAGCCTGTTTGAAGAAGCGCAACAGCAACAGTGGGGCGGGGGGAGGGCCTTGCCAACTTTGCCCCCAACGATTCTTCGCCTTGTTCAGGCTCTCTGGACCGTTGCACTGCTCCGCCTTTCTGCGTTGCTGAGCCGGCCTCCCTCGCTGGGCAGGCCGCTCAGACAGGGCGCTTGGGCCGCTCCCCCTCGGGCCTTCGGCTGGCCAGATCCGCCGCCGGCCCTCGTCCCCTCCCTCGCCAAGGCCTGGGATCCAGGCCCGTGGGGGAGGGCGTTGGGGGCTTTTCTATTAGCTCCGCCGCGGGCCCCGTCTGGCTAGGCAGTGGAGTCGCGCTTCTCTAAGTCTCGACGGGGCGGGCGGGGGGGGGGAGGGTGAGTCTGGCTCGCTCCTTCGTCGTCCGAATGGGGAGAGGTGAACCGGCTCCCTCGGCCTGTCCCCCAACGGAACGGCCCCATCCAGCCTCCTCGCTCCTCGGCAGAGCGACTTCGCTTAGGTGGCACAAAGAAGGAGAGTTTCTCGGGACAGATCAAAGGAAGGCCAACCCTCCCAGGGAAGGGCGCGGGGACTCTCCGGGAGGGCTCCCCATAGTCCGCGCAGTGCTCGGCGGGCTGGCCGTGGGGGGGGGGGGCGCTTTCCGTTGCCTTCTGCAACTGCTCCAAGTTTTTAAAAACGGGTTCCGCCGTCCGCATTTCTGGTTCTGTAGAAAGGATCCCCGTGTCAAGAATTGCCGGGAAGGGGGGGGGGGATTCTGTCCCCCGCCAACGCCCGGGAAAGGCAAAACCTCGTTTGGTTTGGGTAGCAACAGCAAAATCGGGCGGCAAGTCAGCTGTCTTCCCCCAACCCCCCCCCCCTCCTAGCCTCAGTCTCACCTAGCCAGCCCCCCCCCCCCTTCAAAGGGCAGGAGACGCAAGAGCTGGAAGCGGGGAGTGCCTAAAGGAAATCCCCGCCAAGGTGTGAAGCGCTCTGCGGGTCGCCCACAAATCGCTCCCGACGGGGTGGGGCGGGGGCGAGGGAGGCTGCTTGGAAAGGAGCAGGCCGGCAGGAGCCTCGCAGGCCGGCAGGAGCCTCGCAGGCCGGGGGGATCCGCCACGCCTTGCAGCCGAGCAGCCAGAGCACAAGCGTCGCGGCCACCTGGGAAGGCCCCCCCCCGTTCGGGGCTGGCAGGAGCAGGCATGAAAAGGCCCGGCCTGCCCGACGACAGCCAGGCGCTCCGCAGCGGGCCGCTCTTTGGTTAGGCTCGGAGGGGCCCCGAGGCTCCACTGGGGCGCCTGGGCGAGCTTCCCCGTCCACAACCCGACATGCCAGGCAAGCCCCCCCCTAGAAAAGACACCCCAGCTCCGTGCGAGAACAGAACGGAGCGCTTCTTACACGAAGGTAAAAGAGAGAGGGGAGTCACAGGTGACTTGGCCCAATTAGTGCCCGTCTAATGAGATTAGTGTCACCCAGCTCAGCCAATAGGTTGGCCAGAGCGGGAGCGCTTCGCCCGGGAGTGGTGGCGCCTGCAAGCCCCGCCCCGTCACAGTTGAGGACAGCCCGCGCCGATATAAGCTCTCCGCAGCCGGGCCCGAGCAGTCAGCCGGGCGGCTTCCGAGGGGGCGGGTGTAGGTTGGCGGGCGCGCGTTTCAATGAGGCCGCCGCCACCCCTGCCGGCTGAGGCGGCCTCCTGAAGGGACGGGAGGGCAGCGGCGAGGCGAGGCGCAGATGCAGCTGGCCGGGGAGCCGCTCTTGGGCAGCGCCGCCGCCGCCTCCCTGCCCGGTGCGCCCTTCTACCCGCTGGAGGGCGCGGGGGGACGCGGCGGGCCGTCGGGCCCGCTCTTGGGGTCGGCCTCGCCGCCGCGCCTCGACTTGGACAAGGCGGCGGGGAAGAAGTTCGTCGGGGGCGGCCCGGGGCAGGCCTTGCTGGGCGAGGCGGGCGAGACGCAGCCCTTCCCCGCCAAGGCCGGGCCCGAGGGCGGCCGCAAGAGCTCCCCCGGGCCGGCCGAGGCGGAGGCGCTGCCGCCGGCGCGCTTCCCGCCGCTGGAGAGCCTGGGCGCCGACGGCCGCTACTACCTGCCCTCGCCCGGCCCGCAGGGCGGCCCCGATCCCCTGGGCGGCCCCTGCGCCCTCTTCCCCTACGCCGCGCCCGCGGGCGCCCCAGCCGGCCCCATGTACCAGCCTGGCGGCGGCGCGCGCTACCCCTACGGGTCGGTGCTGTCCCCGCCGCCCACCGGTTTCTCCGCGGCGGCGGGCAGGGCGCCCTTCGCCGGCGCCTACCAGTACGGGCAGGGGGCCCCGCCGGGCGGCCTCTACGGCCCTTACACGGCGGCGGCGGCGGCGGGCTCGTGCGGCGGGCTGGGCGCGCTGGCCATGGGCGGCGGGGCGGGCGGCCTCCGCGCTCAGGTCTTCCTCTGCAACCGGCCGCTCTGGCTCAAGTTCCACCGGTACCAGACCGAGATGATCATCACCAAGCAGGGCAGGTACGCCTCCAGCCAGCCGGACCCAGGCGGCGCTGCCCGGGGTGGGGCGGGGAGGCGGCCGGGGGTTGGGGGGCTGCGCGGGACTCTGGGATGGGGGGGGGGTGTGCTGGAAAGCCAGGTGTCAAGGGGGGCTGGGGTCACTCAGAGCCGGCATGGAAGCGGCGCCAGATACTTGGGGCTTGGCTGACGCCGGAGCCTGGAGGGCTGCGTTCCGCAATAGGCCCTTGGAAAGGGAGGCGCGCCTCTTACCTGGCTGGTGGGGGTGGGATTTGGCTCGGCTCCCCCAGATGTGCTTCCCCTCCTCTCCCCCTTTCGACAACGCGGCTGAAAAGCAACCTCCTGTCCGAACTGATCGCGGCTGTAGGAGCCCGCCCCGTCGTCAAAAGCGGTGCGCAAAAGTTGATCGGGTGCCGCCGCAGGGCTGGGGGTCCGGGCCCGGGCTGGCCAGAGGAGGCAGCGCCCAGGAGAAGAGTGGTGCTGCGCGGGCGAATCCGGAGGCGGGGTGGGGAGGAAATCCGACCCGCCACTGCGCTTCGAGGGGTGGGGGAAAGGCTGCAAGGCTCGACTAGCAAACGGGATCCCCTTCCAGCGGCCCGGATTGAGGGGACCTTGTCCCTGGGACGGAGCCGGCGGCGTTGGTCGCCTGGACGGGTCGGATTTGTCCCGAGCGACCCGTGGCCAAGAGCTAACGCGACAGATAGAACTGCCGCCCAGACCCCTCCGTCTGGGAGCGGAGGTTGCTTCCGTACCTAACCAAGCTGGGTCTTGGGAGAACTTGCCGTCTTTCTCCTGGCTCTTCTGCCGAGCCAGCCGATCTAGCGGAGGAGACTTCGTGCCAAAATTCATCCATGGCCGCATTGGGTTTTTGGTGCCAAAGCTGCTAGCCGGGACTCTAAATATAAAGCGCGAGAAGGGAGCCGCCATCTGCCGCCAGCCCTCGGGCCAGGTGCTAGCCAAAGCTGGGTCGAGCACTGCCAAAGGGCCTGGGGTGCCACAGAACTCTACCCTCCGTCCCTCCTTCTCTTTCCAATGCAGGCGGATGTTTCCTTTCCTGAGCTTCAACATTACCGGCTTGAACCCCACAGCCCACTACAATGTCTTTGTGGAGGTGGTGCTGGCGGACCCCAACCACTGGCGCTTCCAAGGGGGAAAGTGGGTGACCTGCGGCAAAGCTGACAACAACATGCAAGGTAAGAACCCCCATGGCTGCAGTCTGGTGACCTTGACCCTCATCCTGATTCTCTCTCTCCCCCCCCCCCACAGTTCCTCCTCAGAGAAGCAGAGGCAGGAGGTTCAAATTTCCCTGCTGTTTCTTTTAGCCAACCCCAACTTCTCAGCAAGCCTGACCACTTTAAGGAGGGTGATTTCATTCTTGTTGGGTCCAGGGGGAAGGGTGCTTGTGATTTGAGGGGGGCTGAGAAAAGGTAAAATGTTTATGTCCATTTCTGGGGATCAGTTCACCACGCCTTACAGTAGCAGGTCATATCTTTTTGGTCCCAGTCTAGTTTATGCATCCACGTTCTGATAGCAAAGTGGTTTGATCCTGCTGTGGACAGAAAGAGAACTCCTAAATCTTTCTTTCGCCTTCCCTCCTGCAAATAGGCAACAAGGTTTATGTTCATCCTGAATCTCCCAATACTGGAGCCCACTGGATGCGGCAGGAGATCTCTTTTGGGAAGCTGAAACTGACCAATAACAAGGGGGCCAATAATAACAACACCCAGGTAAAATTGTTCCCTTCAGTTGAAGAGAGTTTGAAAGGTTTTGTTGCAGGGTCCTGAAATTAGCTTGGAACTTTCTTTCCTAGCATTACAGGAATCTTCAATACAAAGTGCAAAATAATGTCCATCTTTTTAATGTGATAAACTGCTATTGGGGAATGGGGGTGGGTATGTCATAGGCTTCCAAAGCATTTGCACTTCCATATTTCCCCATCTGACATGATACCCGAGGGCTTAATTGGGTCTCTCCTTTCTGTCTTTAGATGATAGTGCTGCAGTCTCTGCACAAATATCAGCCTCGGCTCCACATTGTAGAAGTGACAGAAGATGGCGTTGAAGACATAAATGACTCTTCTAAGACCCAGACGTTTAATTTTCCTGAAACGCAATTCATAGCTGTTACTGCCTATCAGAACACAGACGTAAGGATAAAACCCAAGTTTTGTATGTGGGACATGTTGTGTTTTCAAAACGGTTGAAGTTGTTGGGTTTCTGTTAAGTATTACAAAGTAAGACATAACTTTCCCAGATTTTACATCATTTACCAATTGTACAAGAACAATTCCGGGGGATGAACAGGGGTGTGTGGTAGGCTGCTTTCGTCTTCGCTGTCCATTACAGAGGGAGAACCGATCATGACAAATTCAGCCTTTATCTAGTTGTGTTAAATTGGAAACAGATTACTTTCGCTATTCAGTTTTAGTGGAGAAAACTGAATTTTGTAATAGAATTAACTGATTTAGAAAACTAAATTTCTGCACAGGGACCTCTGTTTTTGCTCATACAAAAGGAAATTATTAGGCTTCCTTAAAGTAAAGTGAGGCACCTGAAAAATCAAAATTCCTTTTTTTCTTGTGTTACTTTTTAGATCACACAGCTTAAAATTGACCATAATCCTTTTGCAAAAGGTTTCCGAGACAACTATGATTCGTAAGTAACAGTATTTATTTGAGAGATGTTTAAATAAAATTCTGTTAGTTATTGGCAGTAGTCTTTAACATATCATACTAAAACCAAGTTGACCACAGGAACTTGCTGCAGTGAAAACTAACTGTATATCTAAGTGAAAATGAATGTTGGATGCTAATTTTTTTAGATTCTAAACTGTTCAAGCTCACAATTTAACAAAATAGTACAACTGAGACTTAATTGAAGAAGTAGCATCATTTTATTATAATTAAAATATACACTTTTAAAAAACCCAATTTTTTCCAGAAAACTTCAGCGTACAAGTCAATCAGAACTGATATCGATGCATAATCTAGACTGTTTTTAAAAGTGAGCATTAGATCCTTTGATAAAACCAACACAATTTCAGAGTTAAGGGTCACTGTACAATAAGACTCCAGTCTGGTTTAGTATTGATTTTGATATTTTCTTTAAAAAATCAGAATATTTCCAGCTTGATTCGACCTCCTCTCATATTGTTGCCAGTTTCTCAAATGGTTGAGAGCATTCTCTTAGCGTGTTTCTCTTGTATTTGTAGCATGTACACAGCTTCAGAAAATGACAGATTAACTCCATCTCCCACGGATTCTCCTAGATCCCATCAGATTGTTCCGGGAGCCCAGAGCCGGTACAGCATACAGCCCTTCTTCCAAGAACAATTTGTCAACAACTTGCCACCTGCTAGGTTTTATAATGGGGAAAGAACTGTACCTCAAGCGAGTGGTCTCCTCTCTCCGCAGCAAAATGAAGAAGTGACCAATCCCCCACAGAGGTGGTTTGTCACTCCAGTCCAACAGCCTGGGGCCAACAAACTGGACATGAACGCTTATGAAACTGACTACTCGGCTAGTACCCTACTTCCTTATGGCATCAAATCTCTCCCTCTTCAGACGTCCCATGCCTTGGGCTACTATCCAGATCCAGCTTTCTCCTCCATGGCAGGATGGGGGAGCAGAGGTTCTTACCAGAGGAAAATGTCCACTGGCTTACCTTGGACCTCCAGAACAAGTCCTCCCAGCTTCTCTGAAGACCTGCTCTCCAAGGAGAAAGTGAAAGAGGAAATGGGATCATCCTGGATTGAGACTCCGCCATCCATAAAGTCTCTAGACTCAAACGATTCAGGAGTCTACACTGGTGCTTGCAAAAGAAGACGACTCTCTCCAAGCACCTCAAGCAATGAAAATTCTCCAACCATGAAGTGTGAGGACATTAATGCAGAGGACTTTGGCAAAGACTCTTCAAAAGGCATGGGCTATTATGCTTTCTACACCAGTTCTTAAGGGCATTGAGATCCTGACTTCATGTTAAAACATGACTGGCTGTATATAAATATATGTATATATATATACACACACACACATTTTTTCCAGTGGTGGTATCAAGATCTTTTACTTAAATGTTGCCAAAGGAACTTTATTTTCCACCTTTCAAAATGTTGGTGTGCAATTCTATAGAAAGTGCCAAAGCTTTTGACTGACCTTTTGCAGGTAAAAATGGAAAGAACTAGGGTAGCGCTTGAAGTAATTTGGATCTCTCTTTAGAGGAGCTGGATAATCTGTAAACACAATCTTGGGGAGGCCACACAAACAAAGGATGATTTTTTTAAGTTCCCCAGGAAAGGAAAAACAGGCATTTTATGCTAAAGACTCCCCAAATATTATATTGTTGTTGTGGCAGCGCAGTAGCTGGGAATGGAGAGTTATCTATGTTTAGCAAAGTTTGCAAGGATTAGATTTCTGGTCTGATGGCTGAAGCGCTCTTGATTTTTCCGTGGGAGACTAAATATCTTGGCAGAGAAATTATGACAGTGAAAAATCTTACAAAGGTTTCAAAAATTACAATATTAAGTGTACAGCAGTGTGTTGTCCAGGTCCACTGAAAATTGACAGCCTTCTGTATATAGTTTTAATCATGGCAGTGCTGTTGGGGGTGTAAAACTGGTTTGAATCCTTCGTTTCAACCCTTTTTAATCCTGGCAGTGGAGCACATCAAAATAGCTGTTTATTGGTCTGGTGATAGTGGTGAACATATTTGTTCAGCAATCTTGTTCTGAAATGAAATGGTGTTTGTAACTCCTGTTGTTCAGTATGTAAATAATCTTACAGATGCTAAGAGTTGGGGAAAGGCTTTTCTAAAAAGAAAAAAAGCATTAGTTTATTTTGGGGTGGGACTGTGCTCTGTACATACTTTTTAATAAATGTGTTGCGATGGAAGGAGCTTTTTTCTTTGCTTTTCTTTGAAATGGGTTGTGGCACTCAGGAACCTTCTAACCGCTGATTAAAAAATGTGTGTGTTTTGGTGTCCTGTGCGTCCTTTAATCTCCCCCCCCCCCCCACCTCCAGAGGCGAGCTGTCTGTTCATAGGGTAGTTTGAATAAGCTAACTGGGCTTTATCTGGATTTAACACACATGCTGGATGAGAGGCAGAGGCTCTTTCTTCACTTTCTGTTTGCTCTGTCCTTTTCTTCACTCTCCTCGTTTGAAAACTAAAGCCAGTGAACCAGGCATGGAAGGAGTATGTGTCGGTTTTCCCCAATGAATGTAACCCCCCCCCCCCCCCCCCCAGTCCTTCTTGAGGGCTTCCCTGAAAGAAAGAATCCTTGGAGCCCTGGCCATATGCGCTAAAAACGCCTGTCCCTCCTGTGTAACACATAGAAGACTTGTGTCTTTGATGCCCCTCAAGAAAGTGAATAGATCCCACTGCGTGAAGTTTTTAATTCTGGCCAGGTGTCCCCTTCGAACTACATGCCTGTTAAAACGAAGTGCAGTTGGACCTGAAGTCCCATTAAGGCGAAACCAGTTTCTTGGATACGAGTGGCGAAGCCTGTAAATGTTCCAACCCCTTCCCCCCGTCCCCCCAAAACCCCGTTTATCCTAGCGAGGAAGGAGCAGCCCTTTGCCCCTGGTTTGGCTCCACCAAAGTCAAGGTCCTTCAAAGCCTGACCGCGGCTCCCAGCAATGGTGATCCGGAGGAGTCTCCCCGGACGGCTCCGCGCGCCTTCGACCGACACGCCTGCCTCTTACGGATTCGTTGTGATGTTTGGCTTCGTTTCGACGGACCGTCTCCGCGCGGACCCGGTTTTGCTCCAGGAGCGCCTTCCGGCCTTCAAGGGACCCGGCCAGGCGCCAAGTTCGGCCTTTCCGCCTCAGCCCTTCCTCCCGCTTCTCTCCAGGCGGGTTTCGCAACCCCCGCCGCCGCGCCGCCGCCGCCGCCGCCTCTCCTGTCGCCTAATCTCGACCCCCGGGGGGAAAGGGGCTGTCGCAACCTTCAGTCCCTGTCTGGGTCCAGGGCGAGGGCAGGCGGGGCTCTCCACTGGACCGGCGCCGCGGGCCACCCGAAGGTCTCTGGCCGCGCCCATCTGGCTCCCGCCCTCCAGCCGTCGGGCTCCGGGCTCGGCGCTTCGGGCTCCCGGGCGGGCGCGGAGCCGGCGGCAGCCACACGGGAACTGGCGGCAGCTGCCGACGGAAGGGCGCCGGGCCGCTGCCTGGTCCTAGGGGAGGGGAGGGGGCGCTGCTGGCTGGAGCCCGAGAGAAGGGCGCGCAAGTCCGGACCTCGAGAATACGAAGCGCCTCCTTCTGCGGAGAGGCTGGCCGGGGACAGCTGGCCCCATTGCCAGCCGAGCTCGCACCGCTCTCCTGGGGCGCCTCTTCCCCCCCATCGCTCGCTCAGCCGGGCCGAGGCCGATCATCGCGGGACGGACCCGGGGGGGGGGGGGTTGGACTTCGACGCCCCGCGGAAGTGTGCCGGTGCCCCGCTGGCTGGCCAGGGCGCCTCTCTTCTGCGGTTCTGCAAAGCCTGCCCGTCCTGCGGTGGGAGGGCAACACTGGGGCCGCCTTTCCCCCCCAAAGAAATCCGGGGCGACTTTGACTGCCTGGCTCTTCCCCCGCCCCCCATCCACCCCAGGGGACTTTTGGGGGCCCCCCCCCCCCCCCCCCCCCCCCCCCCCCCGCTCGTTGGACCCGCGCGCTCAGCCGCCGCCCGCCCCTCCTCCTGTGCCGCGCTAACGGCCTCTTTTGGCACGACGGCTGTCAGCACCTTGGGGAGGGGCGGGGGAAGGAAGGAAGAAACAAACTGGCGCAAAGTCCCCCTTCACGCTGTTTAATGGCAAGACAAGTACTTGGCTGGCCCCAATTAACACCTTCCGGGACGAGGCCTCCCCAAAACTGGGGTGCCAGACGCCCGACGGCGCGAACGAGCCCATCTCATTCGGCTGCCGACGACGACGACGCACATCGACCGACCGGCCTCCTCCCACCCCAGGCTGCGGCGAGGGAGGCTCTTCATCTTCCCGGCCCCCAGGCAAGTAGGCCAGGCTGGCAGGAGGAGGAGGAGGAAGCGCCTGCGCCATTGGCGTCAGACGCTCCTTTGGCGCGTGTGGATTCAACCCTGCGTGTACGTGGGTAGGCCACATCGATGCAATGTGGACCAGATTAAGGGGAACACGCAGACTTCTCAGGAAGTGCCTTTTAGGGGTTCCTCTGCGCCTCCTGGTCGGCTGATGGAGTTCCTCTTATTCATGATCCTGAAGACTAAAACCCTGATCAGCAGACACCTCTCTCTCCTCCCCCCCTCCCGTGTATCCACTTCATGGTTCCAGTCTTTAGTATTATTTTATTGTATAAACTGCATGTATACACCCGCACGCTATGGCATTTGCGTTTGCAGCGCATCCCTTCCACTTCAGAGCCAGCGTGGAATCCATCTCGTTCGTGGCTCGGGTGGGCCGTTCTGCTCGGCCACTTGGTACCGCCGGGTGGTCGCCCGTGTCCGAGGCCCATCGCAACGACAGCAACGAAAGGAGGCGGGAAACCCCGCTCCCTGCCCCTAAGGAATTATTAGCATAATTCTGATCATCGTCGTTAATGTTTCTGAAATCACTGGCCGTGCGTTTCCGTAGCGGGGAAACATCCGGAGAAGGAGAGGGAGGAAAGGAGGGCGGTGGGGGTGTTGAAGGGCTGCTGCCAGCCCAAAACCAGCGGGGGTCGAGGCCAAGTAAGCCCCCGCCGCAGGGAGAGGGATGGGTGGCGGCCGTCGAGTCCTTCTCTTTCTCCCCGCACTTGGTCGGGCAAAAACGTCGGGGCAGAGGGCCACGGGACGGCGGAGGGTCGGCGCCCTTCGGGGGCGGGCGGGCGGGCCCCGGCGCTCGCTGCTGCTGCTTGCTCGGGCCGTCCGGGGCCAGGATCTTGTAGCGCAGTGGAGGGCCAGGCTGGCAACGCTGGGGCGAGAAGAAGACTCGGCTGGAGGCGAGGCCTCGATGGACTTAAACTGGAGCCACTCTGCCTGGGGTTGCTGGAACTTCGACACGGGCAGCGAAGCCGAGAGGGCAGGCCTGCATCCCTAGGCGCAAGTCTGTGCAACCTGCGCGTCCGGCTTCCGAGGAAACGGGGCTGGGAGAAGACGGCATCATGCCTGCCTACTCAGAAGTCAGTCACACGGACGGAAGGCGACGGCGCTCGCAGGCAGGGCACGAATGTCATCCGTGTGCCCGGGGGCGACCCAATGGCGAGAGGCGGCTCCGGCGCCGGGTGGGGGGCATCGCTCTTCTGATTGGACGAAGCGGATCGCTGGAACAACCGCGATCCGGGAGATCCTTTTTCTACAAAGGACGCGGAGGAAGCACGCAGTCCTTGGCCTTCCTCCGCCACTGCCTCGCGCCTGAAGGACGGCAACAGGTTCGCGCCATTTTTTGTTTTAACTCCGGAATAACAGAAACATCCCAATGCGTCTCTCTCTTCGCAACCTGGTTCTGTCGCCCCCGCCCCCCACTCCGTTGCTCTGTCGAGAACCAGAGTTTTTGCAATTGTTTTCAGGCATGACAGACCGAACTTGGAAGGGCTCTGGGGAAGAGCAGGATTGGAGGCTGGTTTTCAGAAGCCCCCTTTTCTTTAATGGTGCTGTTGACTCCCAGGAGCGGGTTCTTCGCACGACACTTGTGGGGAAGGGATGGTAAAGGGAAGGCTGGCCTACCTTTCTCAGGTATTGTAGAAGAAGGAGGACAATGCGCTTCTTTGAGCATGTTTTTAGAAGTACTATATAAAGGGGAGTGATGTTGCATAGAAATCTTTGCACATACAATCAGTGGCGTACCTCGGCAAACTGGAGCCCTGGGCAAAACCTGAGTTGGATGCCCCCCCATGGGCAGCCACCCTCCCCCACCATGACCAAACAAAGATTTTTTTTCCACCAGGTTGTTTCAAAGTCACCATCACATTATAGAACATGCCCCAACTCACAAATCTGAACACAGCAGAAATATTTTTGAAAACATTTTCAAAATGCTTTCAAAATTTTTTCATTACTGCTATGAAAACATTTTATGGTGTTGTATCCAGTCCCCCCAATTGGGGGAAACAGCATCTCTTTCAATGTTATTTAAACTGGAGACCGCAGATTCTCCCTTTAAGGTGGATTTAAAAGGAGAATCTGGGCTCCCTAGTTTAAACAAGTGATGCTGGAATCCACCCCCAAACATCATTATTTTCAATGGTGTTTAAACGAGGGAGACCAGATTCTCCTTTTAAATCCACCTTAAAGGAGAATCTGGGGTCCCCAGTTTAAACAACATTGAAAGTGATGCTGTTTTGGGGAGGATTATCCCCCCCCCCCGAAACAGCATGACTTTCAATGTTTAAACTGGGGACCTCAGATTCTCCTTTTGAACCTATGCCAAAGGGGGTGGATTTAATAACAACCACCACCACCACCACCACCACCTTTATTAGGCATTGAGAAAATAAAAGAAAGAAAGAAAACAAGCATTGGCAAGAAGGGGGTGGATTTAAAAGGAGAATCTGGGGGAAATTAGGGGGTGCCTGCTGTCAGGGGTGCAATTATTAAGATAGCAGCATCAAAATTTCAGAGTATCTTCGTGAGACCCTACTAATGATACCACCCAGGTTTGGTGAAGTTTGGTTCAGGGGGTCCAAAGTTATGGGCCCTCAAAGTTATGGGCCCCATCTCCTATTAGCTCCCATTGGAAACAATGGGGGATGGGGGCACTCCCTTTGGAAGTCCATAACTTTGGACTCCCTAAACCAAACCTCACCAAACCTGGGTGAGATCACCAGGAGAGTCTCCCAACAAATCACTCACATTTTGGTGCTGCTAGCCTAAAAGCTGCGCCCTCTTCAGGCCAAAAACGAAAAAACACTGAAAATACAAAAAATCCCATAAACGAACCTGCAGTTTTTGCGCCCCCCACAAGACGGCACCCTGGGCAACTGCCCACTTTGCCCAATGGGAGGAACACCTCTGCATACAATGATAGAGAACATTTTCTGTTGTGCAGTTTCATTCCAATGAAATAAATGCAGTTAACACCTTATTCCCAACTCAATATTATGTTCTTCCCTTTCTTATCAGAAAAACCCTATTAAATTGTTTAGTTATTATTTTGTTTCCATATTACAGAAGACCGCAGGCAACATGATGGTGACATCTTCCAGACCCATAACAGTACATGTACTTCCTGGACCAGGTTATTGCATCAGGCAGAATTTCAACAGAGGCTATTTCAAACCATGGAGATTGATGTAGGGATTGGTTGATCATCATGGGTTGACTCCCCAAGTGAAGAAAGAAAACAAGATCTGTGCTGGAAATAGGCCTACAACTCAAAACCACAATGGCTCTATAGGACCAAATTAACCTATGGCCAGCCCCCTGGGCTTTCAGGTACTTTGGGCCCCTTCGGGCACTTCAGTCTTTCACCCCACTACAGCTGACAGCCTGACCCAGTGGTGTAGCGCCAACAGGGCAGGGGGGGTGCGACGCCCCAGGCGGAGCCGCGGCTTGGCCATAGTAGGGGCGGGTGGTGCTGCAGCAGGGGTGCAAGGCGCACGCATGCCCCGGGTGCAGTTTCCTCTTGCTCTGACCCTGGCCTGTCCCTGGTGTTGTAGGTACTAGACTGTAATATATAGCTCTATATCTTTTTTAAGGGTCTCCTGAATAATTTTACAATTTTACTCATTCACATGTGAACAAGGGCATGACTAGACTGTATTGCTCAAGGAGGTGTAATAAGGGAGGAGATGGCAAGACGTCATAACCCTGATACCAGTGTGCTAGTGGCCCACTGTCTCCTTCCCCACTCCCCCTTGACTCAAAACCAACTTCAGCTGACCAGGAGTGTGCCTTGCAACTTGCTCTCAACAGCCTCACACACTTGCTCAGTCAGCCCCTGTCAGAAAGGCTGATGCCCTAGGGTGCTGGTAACAGTGCCTCAGCCAAAAAAAGAAGGAAAAAAAGAAAAAAAGATGGGCCCCAAGTCCCCGTGCAGCCTTATGGGTAATAAGCCCCTGGTCCAGTAATGGGAATACCTCCCTCATGCTCTTTCTTTTTGGGGTGATTTATTTAGGGTCTAACAGTTCCATGCTAAAGAGCTGCACTTTTCTAGCTCCACTCAAGTTAAGGATTCAGAACAGTTAAGCCTGCTCAGGATGGTTCTGTAATACATCTGGGGAGATTAAATAGACTGAGCTAACTGCGCGACAAACTGAGGACGTGAAGAAGAGACAGCTGTGTTGTTATAGATGGTGGTTAGACCTGGGTTCTGCAGCTTGTGAGCCCAGAGACCAGTGCAACTCCATGTGGAACCAAATAGGGCTCTTTTATAAATAAAAGTTTAATGCAGTGGCATAGCACCAAGAGGACTGGGTGGGGCGCAATGCCACGGATGCGCGCCTTGCATAGTTGTGGCTATTATGTGACAGGCATGGCATGGGTTTGGGGGTGCAGGACGGACGCACACCCGGGGCACAATTCCCCCTCACTCCACCTCTGGTTTAATGTATATGAGATGACTGGTGGGATTCTAGAATAACCACTAACATGTGAAGATAAAGATTTTTTAATAAATGGGAACTGAAAGAAAAGAAATTCTATAGGTGAGCAATTGCTACTGCTATTGATCCCAACTCAAGCCAAGCACTGATTTGTGCCAGCCCTGTGAACAATTGCTCAGGGTGCTCCTGGGCTTTTTACTTTATTTTATTTATTTACTTACTTCATTTGTTCCCTTTCTTTCTCCTCAATAGGGACCCAAGACATGTTACATCATTCTCCTCTCCTCCATTTTATCCTCACAACAACCCTGTAAGGTAAGTTAGGCTGAGTGCCTGGTGTAGTGGTTAAGAGCAGGTGGGACACTAATCTGGAGATCCGGGTTTGATTTCCCACTCCTCCTCATGAGCGGCAGATGCTTATCTGATGAACTGGATTTGTTTCTTCACTCCTACATTCCTGCTGGGTGACCTTGAACTAGTGTCCCTGTCTGGCTCTAATACAGGATTAAAAACTCCATTTTAATGAAAATATTTAAAACATATGTATCCTTAAACATGTGAACCATACATGTGGTGGATAACAACTATGAGTCTAGAACACAAACACACACATATACATGTTTAAGGATACATATGTTTTAAATATTTTCATTAAAATTGAGTTTTAATCCTGTATTGGAGCCAGACAGGGGTATTATTTGCTATTGTTTGCTGTTGACATTTATACTGTCTCAGGCTCTGCTTTGTATTTAATTGACCTTGAGCTAGTCACAGTTCTTTCAAGAACTCTCTCTCAACCCCTCCCATCTCACAAAGTGTCTGTTGTGAAGAGGAGGTGAACGGAGTTTGTAAGCCACCTTGATTCTCCTTACTAGAGAGAAACATGGGATGTTAATCCAAACTTTTCTATTTTTCTTCTGTATGTGCCTGGCCCAAAATCACCCAGCAAGCTTCCATAGCATGAGTGGGGGTTCACACCTGGGTCTCCCAGATACAAGTCCAACACTCTTAATCACTACACCACACTGGCTACTTATTGTGACATTTTGTGGGCCAGTTCTGCACTCAGTACAGCTAATGTTTGAACTGTGGAAACATTATGGGATTCCTAGTCCCCATGACAATTATCAGTAGTATTAAATTGTAGAGTTTCAGTTTTGCGAATAGGCTTTCTTGTACTGACTCTTCACTAGTCTCTTTCTCTGGGGCATGACTTTTAAAAGGTTTCTCAGACTGCTAACTAGAACAGGGTTCAACTCTCCCCTCAGCCAGAGACTTTACTTCACTAAAGTCAGTCAGTCCTGACTGAAGTCAGTCAGTCAGTAGCCCTTTTTTCAGCATTGGCTACCTCAGAGAGTTGTTGTAGGGATAGAATGGAGGAGGCAAGAATTGAAATATGGCAGAAATGTGGAATAGTGAATTTTAGAGAACAGGTGTCCAATAAAGGTATTTGATAGGAGATGGGAGTCAAAAGTCACCTCTCTGGTACTCATTGAGGGGAATAAGACAAAAAGAATGATCAGAGTTTCATATGAGTCAGGGTTTGTCCTCAGAGCTTGTTTTGAATACTGAGTCTTAGGTTTCTATCATGTGAAATGACAAATAAGCCTTTTTTAGGTTATCAGCCTTCCCACTTATGAATTTAAGGAAATCTTCAAAATCAACACTGGTGTCTTCTGAGCAAGCTGGGGCTTATTTCTCTTTTTACAAGTGAAGCCCTTTCTTTCCTCAAAAGAAAGAAAGCAGTGAATGTAAGATCTTATTAAAAATGTTCTACACACACAAGTTATTGGACAATAACTGGAACTTGTATGCAAATGTAGGACAGCACCCCCTCCTTTTTGGATGGCAGAGCTGGGATAAAACCTAGTTGTGCATTTGACTACATGCTGTTCATTCCCCAGGAAGCCTGAAAGAGGACATGGCTCTCTCTAGTGGCCGGAGTCACACTCAGTAACACATTAGTAGTCCGCCTGTTCTGACTCTTTTTGGTCAGTCTGTAAATGGCCTGTTGCCAAACAATGTTAAAAAAATGGGGGGGGGGATGATTTTTTTTAATGAAACCGTTGCGTATTGTGAAAGGGAAACTCTTTGAAGAAAATCAAGTAAGCCTAAATGAGGAGTAAGAAATAGTAGTGACCAATGGAAATAATTTATATGCCATTAAAGGTTAAAATGAAATGAAATGAAAATAATAGTGACCATGAAAGTAAAATATTCTACCGAAGGCATAGCGTCAACCCAATTAAGTTCATGTTACCCTGGGAAGATGCGTCCAGAGAATAAATAATCAATCCAGTTGTGAAACAAAAGGTTTAAGGTTAATGGTGCTTAAGACTGGATTCAACCTTGGCAAAGCGCTGGCCGTTAGAGAAGGAAACTGTTTTTTTCAAGGAGAGTGATTATTAGTTGGATGCATTTTCCCATAACAAAATCACCGAAAGAGTGGCAGATAGAAAAATATCATATTTACTTGAAAGGAGTCTGAATGTAAGATGTCCCCTCTTAAAAATGCTATATCCAAAATATTATTATTGGGTGTAACTGTAGTTCATATTCAATTGTAAGAGAACACATTCTTTTTTTATGGGGGGGTTTGTGTGTGCGTGCGTGCGTGCGTGCGTGCGTGTGTGTGTGTAAGGGGCAGACCCTAGTCTTGCATCTGAGTAAACATTTTAAGCAGAAATTACCTAGTTAAAATCTCGTTAGATACTTAATAGGATTAAACCGGTACAGGGTTAGTTTAAACTGTTCACTTACCCCATGACAATTTCCTTTAAATCTCAGAGCCAGCTGCTGAAAGATGATTGGTCAGCTTCCAAAAGAGATGCAGATTATAAATTGCGAGGGAGCTGTGATGTCTCCTTTCCTATGCTGGCAGTCAAGATGTGAAGATGTCTTTTGTGAAGCACCTTAAGTGTAGTTTGAAAACAAGGAGCTGCCTTATATCAAAGAGAACAATCCTGAGGAAATCTGAGACTTACTTCCAGGATTCTTAGGAGTAGAGCCCAGGTCTGTCCATTCTGACTGACAGCGGCAATTTAGGATCCCAGGCAGAGATCTTTCATACCATCCCACTGCCTGGTCATTTTAAAACTGGAGATACAAAGCAGATGTTCTACTGCTGGACCACTATCCCACCTTGTGCGATGGGAAGGAGTTCCACTAAACTCCCTGAGAATTAAAAAGGAAACATATGTGAGGTTGGGCTGCATTTTTGCCTCTCACATTATTAGCATTCAGCATTATGAGTGATACTGGTGCAACTTGGAACCCAGGTTTATATTAATGTAGGACTGTGAAATAGAGGGTCATTTCAACCACCATATTCCTTCTGGGGGGGGGGGGAGTTATCCAGATGGGCCCCAATTCAAGGCCATCAGTGGACTTCCATTCTTCACCCCTCTGTTTTGCTATATCGTTTCTGGACGGTGTAGAGGTGCCAGAACCAGGTAGAAGAACTTGGGGTGGGGGGTGGGGGAACTGAAGTAGAGGCAGTTAACAATAGACAAGACAGTATTTATGAACAGAGGCACTGCAGATCAAAGGAAGGGGTTTACATGAAAGATTGACAAGCGATTGAGTAATTTTCTAAGATAGTTTTGAAAGGGGCTTGAAAGAAACAAGGAAGGCACAGGCTGATATACCTAGGCCTGTGGTGTACTGTGACATGTGGATGGGTGGGCCTTACAAGACTGAGTGCTCTACCATGCCCTCCCCTCAAATCCCACATATGCAAAGTTTGATATGAGAAAGAAGGGCACCAGTCCAATTCTGTCCCAAATAGGTTAAGCTTCTGGGTGTAGGGAATTGGGGTGTGTGACAGAGACTCTGCCACTGACAAATCCCACATATGCAAAGTTTGATGTGAGGAAGAAGAGTACCACCTCAGTTCTGTCCCAAATAGGTTAAGCTTTCTGGGTGTAGGGAATTTGGGGGGGGTGTGTGTGTGTGTGTGTGTGAGACAGAGCCAGTGATGGGTGACTTGAAGTCTGAAACGGAACAGCCCAGATAACTGTTTTTGCCACCTGACTGAGGACTGGACCTGTGCCCCCTTCCTTTCTTTTAAGTTCCTTCCGCAAATGATTGGAAACTTGACTGTCTGTCACTGGGAAGCCATAGCTTTGGATTATTGATCTGCTTTACCTCTGTTCACAAGGAAGAGAGTTATTTCATTTGACATCACAATGGGAGAGGATGAGATACAGATATGTCAAATTCCTGAGGAACTGGCCATTTTCCATTAGGACCTGATCAGCTTCTAGTGTCTCTTCAGCAGCTCGGTTGATGGAGGAAATGGGATGTCTAATAGTTGTTGCTATGAGGAATCATCCAGTGAGAGAACTTGAGGTACTGTCTGCTTCTTACACAAAGCTCCCATTCCTCAGGCCCACTGAGACATTAGGTGCATTCCATTTCAGAGGAAGAAAAACAGTTCTGATAGCATCCTTTGTGTCTTTTTACCTTGGAGAAAATGTATAAAGCTTTTAGGTACATGAAGTCAATTCATCAGAGTGTTATTTATTGATACTGCTGTTGTGACTAGCTCTGTACCTGGTCGCATTCCTCTTTCCATTTTTATTGTATTTGCACATCAGTTTTCCGAGTGTGTCTTACTCTTACTTCCCTGTGCCGTTCCTTTTGGCTTTCCCTTTTATTTATTTTTTTCCTGGCAGAATATCCCTGTATGCTAATGATGTTGGCTAACATAAATATTAATCCAATCCCTTTTGGGAAGGGTTTTAGTGCTTGCTGGATTTCATGAAATATAATCCAGGGGAGAAGAACATTAAACTGCCAGTGTGGGATGCAAACTATGATTTGAATAAAATGATAGGGATGGTATTGAGCGGATCCTTGAGGGAGTATTATGCTCTGAGCTGTCACAACCGATTGTGTGAATAAACCAGACTGGAGATGTGATCCTAATCATATTGATGAAACAGTCATCTGAAAGAGTGAGTGTAACCAGAAGGGGACTCTGTAGGAATACAATTAAATCCTAATCTGAAGAGGCCCGGGTGGCAGAAACAAGGCGATGAAAATAGACAAGGACGTTGGGTGGGGGCAACGGTTGCCTCTCAGGGCTCATCCTTTGGTCTTGGCGGTTTGTCCAAGTCTGTATAGTGCTAGGGCAAATGCAACTCACCAGCCATGTATGGTGCCTTCTAGGGACGTGACAAATCTCTTACTTTTGGGGCCTGGCAGGCAGCAGTATATCAAGTGGCTATGTTTGACTTGGAACACAACAACTGTGCAGGCCTGATAATGCAGCAATTGGATTGATTTCAGTAGGAACTACTGAGGAAGGAATAATTATGTTTTTTTCCATATGTGTTCATGGGACGGTGTTGATAGCTGCAGTTCAGTGTGTGCTTCCAGTCCTAGCTTGATGCACTTAGATTGGAAGTTCCCTGGGAGCAGGGATCTTTCTGTACTTTTTATCCATGTAACTGTTTAAGGTTATACTTTATCTAAGAATAACTGTCACTTCCTGTGTCATGTGCCACCTTCTGTGATGTGGGCTATCTCAGAAATCTTTTTAAGGGGGCAGAAAATCCAGTGTATATACCAGTACCCTGTGGCACTTCAAAATGTATGCTTTGGAGCTGGTGTTGTGGTTTATGAACTGAAACACCCAGGAGAACAGTGTTTGCACAGGATATTGTGTCCTAAGCAAGCATATAGAAGAAAGTGTCTTCAGTTGTGCCATGTTGCAAGAGGTAAGGTTAGACCTTGTGAGCATGAATGGGAATCTTTAGTATGAGAGCCAGTGTGGTATAGTGGTTAAGGGCAGTGGACTCAATCTGGTGAACTGGGTTAGTTTCCCCCACTCCTCTGCATGAAGCCTGTTGGGTGACCTTGAAAGAGTCACGGTTCTTGCAAAACTCTCTCAGCCCTACCTACCTACCTACCTACCTACCTACCTACCTACCTACCTACCTACCTACCTACCTACCTACCTACCTACCTACCTACCTACCTACCTACCTACCTACCTACCTGCCTGCCTGCCTGCCTGCCTACCTGCCTGCCTGCCTGCCTGCCTGCCTGCCTGCCTACCCACCTCCCTCCCTCCCTCCCTCCCTCCCTCCCTCCCTCCCTCACAAGTTGTGGGGGGAAGGGAAGGAGCTTGTAAGCAACTTTGAGAAAAGTAGATAAAAGTGGGATATAAAAAACAACTCTCCTTCTCTTTCTCTTTCTCCTCCTCCACTTCTTTCTTCTTCCATCTTTAAGTGTGTTCTGAAACACTGCGCAAATTCCACTCCAGCATAACAGCTAAAATTGCCCCAGAGGGAAGCTTTTCTTATTGCTACATTTCCATGCCCAAGACAGAACCATCTGTTGACATTTCGTTTGTATATACGCAACTGTTAAAAGTGTCAGGCACCCTTCCAAAAAAACCTGTTGGCAATCTTATTGAGAATGCAAGGGTCCTTCCTGAAGAGTTTGTGTTGTGTCTCCATGTGTAGACTCTATGCCAGGAGTGTCCAACTCTGGCGCCCCAGATGTTAATGGACTACGATTCCCATCAACCTCTGCCAGCATGGTCAATTGGCCATGCTGGCAGGGGCTGATGGGACTCGTAGTCCATGAACATCTGGGGTGCCAGAGTTGGATATCCTTGCTCTATGCTATGTATTTTTAAAACATTTAAAACTTAAGAAATATAATTACAGCCCATTACTGAAAGCTTTAAGCAAATGCTTTTATCATGAAAGAGCTTTTTTCCCTTTCCCAAATGCCTTGGGTTTAGCACATCAGTATTTTCAACTACTACATTATAGGTGCTATATCTCTGAAAATTGACTTTGGCTTGTCAAAGCTTTTTTGAGTAGGACAGCAAGCTCTTGTTAAAGAGTGTGGAAGAACTGTCATCCTGAGAGTAAACCCTTGCAGTTATGGATTCCATTTGGATGCCAAGTTATTTAGCACAGACACACATATCCCACCCCCAATTGCACAAAATACACTCTACTCAATGGGAATCAACCCAGCTACAGCTAACAGTGTGCAATAGCCTCAGTGAATTGACTTCCTGGGGTGGGCGACTGACTTCCTCTGTGCCCAACTTCCCTGTTTTTATAAGATTTGTTCATGGCATAAGAATATAAAAACCATCTTGTTTAAGGTGGCCTATACTTCGGGGATCGGGCGGTATATAAGACGAAACAATAAAATAAATAAATAAATAAATACTGACCACCACCACCCGATCTGTTCCATCACTTTCTCCAACAGTAGGCATTAAGATGGACCTGAGAAGCTCATAACAGCCACTGATGGTGGCCAACTGGCCACATCTGTAGTATTCCAGAATCAGCCTATTGGGTATAGATGTTCCTTCTTTAATGGTGGCAGGAAATGCCTTCAAGTTGCAGGTTTATGGGCAAGGTTTATGGCGACCTGTAGGGTTTTCAAGGCAAGAGATGTTCAGAGGTGGTTTGCTATTGCCTGTGTCAGTGTGAGGACCCCAGACATCCATGGTGGACTCCCATCCAAGTACAAACCAGAGCTGACCCTGCTTAGCTTTAGCTGTCATTTATTTGTTTATTTAAAGCAGGGCTTTTGGCTTATATTGTCCTTCTTTAGAAAAGCCTCATTTAGAAAAGTATCTTAAGGTAGTAGACATCAGTACATTCTGACACAATGTGCGGCATGAAGGACTATTTCCACTTTGTCTCCTGAATCTGTAGACAGCAGTTCCCTGGTGAAAGAGTAAAACTATAACTCCCTTGGCCTCAGGGTAAACCTGTCCTGCCCCAGGCTCACTTTTCTTCCATGGATCTGAATCTGAATGGAGAACAAAGACTGTGTGAACTGGGTTTTTATGAACTGGACTCTACACAGATACAGCCCATGGTAAGCAGTGCATGGGCCAAGACTTCCTGGGGATGCAAGTCTAGTTCTCCCACACAGTGGTACGCCAATGTACCATACAGTTTAAAGCATGTATGAATAGGACAAGTTGTTCATACCTGCTATATGTGCTCATACATGTGAAGCTGCCTTACACAAAATCAGGCCTCTTGTCCATCAACGTCGATATTGTCTGCTTCAGACGGGCGGTAGCTTTCCAGAGTCTTTCAGAAGAGGTGTTCACATCAACCACAACCTGCTCCTTTTAACTTGAGATGCCAGAGATTTTAACCTGGCATCTTCCGCAGGCCAAGCAAATTCTCTATTGCTGAGTAGCAGCCTCTCCCCATGTTGACAGGTTGATGTATAGAACAAGTGTTGTCCACTGTTGGAAGACAAGGCTTGAAGAACCATTGTAAGTTGTCGAAGGCTTTCACGGCCGGAATCACTTGGGTGCTGTGTGGTTTCTGGGCTGTATGGCCGTGTTCTAGCAGCATTCTCTCCTGACGTTTCGCCTGCATCTGTGGCTGGCATCTTCAGAGGATCCTCTGTCAGATAGCACCCATTGTAAGTTGTCAATTGGTTATAATTACCAACAGCTCCGTTCAGGCCTTAGCATTCTTACCATGTGGAATAAAGTGGGAAATGGTTTCTTTTGAATTATTTCCTGTCTCCTTGGTACTCTGTTTTTTTTGTGGGGGGCAGAGAGGTCCCATTTCTATGCATTCTACATGTTAATTCACTGGGGAATCAATTGCTTGCTTTAGTTATAGCCTGAAAGGTGCTGTCCATTTTTTCCTGCAGAGAAACAGGTTTTCTATGTTACATTAAATAGCAGCCGTCCTAAAAGATACATATCTTTTGCCTGGGGTAACAACTCTTGAGATTTCTGAAGCTAGGCTGGTACATTAACACCTTAGATTTAGGTAACACACGGCTACAAGCAAGTGTCTTTGGATGAGAGAAGCAAATCAGACACTGCCTTTGTGTGTCGCAAGGGATTATCCCATTTTAGTGTTATGCCCTTTGGCATTACAGCTGTACCTGTCGTGCTCCAGAGGCTAGCAAGGAGAGTCTGGGTTAAAATGAACTTACGAGGGTTGTTTTGGTTTCTGAAAATCACTCAGATGCTTCCAGAGACTGACAAAGGCCTCTTCAAAAGATTTTTAGGAGATTTTCATAAGGAAACAGTTTGATGGAGCTAGAGTTTGATGGTGCAAGAGTTTGTATTGGTGATTTTTACCATTTTCTTGTGTTCTACTCCATTTTATGTTGTAGTCTCTCTCAGAGTAATTGAACCCAGGGAAAGTCACCATAACATTTGAGGATAATCATAATAGTTAGACAGATACATACAAATAGCATAGTTCAACTGAGCTAACATGTTTGCTTTATTTTATTTGTAACACATCTAGGGGAACTAGAAAGATTCTGAATAGCATTCCTGGCTCAGTAATATTAAGATATTTACTGCTTAATAAATGTGATGTCATATTTAACCAGGTGAATAAACCAAGAGCTTCAATGGAAACAATGTATAGAACTAAGGTCCTACTGGTGAATTGGCACGGAAAGAACTGATATTCTTGAGATTCTGGGGTATATCAAACATGTGGACCAACTTCCTTAATAGAGTCAGTCTATCTTAAGGTTAGCTTAGGATCTTGATGTCTTGGCTTTGTCTTAGCCCAAAGTTTGATTCTCTATTTGATCTTCTTAAATTACTTAATGGATGATAAAGACATGGGGACAAGTTGTCCTAAGTAGGAGCAGATTTGGAGAGCCCTGACCCTCCTCCTGCCCCAGCCACCATCCTATCTGACAGAGGGCTGAGGCGCAGAGGGAGAGAGATGCTTCCAGGATTTAAATCATGGACCTGCTCACAGCTATAATCATCCCTGATGTATGACACTCCTCCTCCTCTTTTACGGTTTGATCTAATTCTCTGAAATAGGTGAATACCCTTCAATGATTACATTCCAATCATAAGACTCGTCCCACCAGGTATCAGTGATGCCTATTATATCGTATTTGCTTAGCTGTGTTAAGAGTTCAAGTTCATCTTGTTTATTTCCCATGCTCTGTGCGTTAGTGTAGAGACATGGAAGGCCACTGTTCATGCCCTCTGGCTGCTTGTTTAAGGTTTTATCCCTCACACTGGTGGGTTCATGAACTATTCATTCAATTCTCTCCATAACCTTTGGACTATAATCTCCAGCACTTGATGAATTCCTGCCCACTTGAATACTGTCTCCCTCCCCACACATAACTCAGTTTAAAGCCCTTCTGATGAGGTTTGTGAGCCTCCTAGAAAAAAATGTTCCTACCTACAGGGGTGAGGTGCAACCCCTCTCTTGCTGGGGCAAAAATCTGAGATGTCACATAGAGGCTGATAAGACTCATCAAGCCCAGTGATTGTTACCCCTTCCTTTTGATCCACATGGGAACAAATGACACTGTAAGACATAGCTTTCAGAACATCAGAAGGGATTGTGAGGCTCTGGGAAGGAAGTTGAAGGATCTGGATGCACAGGTGGTCATTTCATCTCTACTCTCCATTGAAGGTATTGGCCCAGGGAGGGAAAGAAGAATAGTAGAGGTGAACAACTAGCTTCACAGGTGGTGCTACCAGGAATATTTTGGTTCCTTGGATCATGATCTGCAGTTTCATGAAGAGGGACGACTGGCAAGAGAGAGGTTGCACCTCACCCCTGTAGGTAGGAACATTTCGCTGCTTGTCCATCACAGGAACAAAGCAACTAGAAGAGTCTAAGATGCACAAGTCTAAGAAGTACAAAGGAACCCAGTAGGATTTTAAATAATGTCACTAGGACAGAGAAGAGATGAAAGGATGTCAGATTCCTTAAAAAAAGAGCCTATAGTTTTAGAAAGCAAAGTGAAAGCTGCACTGGGAGCTATTGGGGGAAATAAATCACCATGAGCAGATGCACTATCAGTAGAATTATTCCTAGCCACAAAAACAGGGTCCATCAAAGTCTTAACAAGAATATGCCAACAAATATGGAAAGCAAAACAATCGTTCATAAACAGGAAATGCTCAGTCTACATGCCAGTTCCGAAAAACGTCAAAGATTGCAGCAGCTTTTGGACAAACACATTAATTTCTCACGCAAGTAAAATGATTCTCAAAATCTTACAACCAAGACTGGTACCTTACATCATAGGTGTCAAACTCGTGGCCCTCCAGATGTTATGGACTACAGTTCCCATCATCCCATGCCAACATCATGCTGGCAGGGGATGATGGGAACTGTAGGCCCATAACATCTGGTGGGCCGCGAGTTTGACACCTGTGCCTTACATGGATCAAGAACTGCCAGGTGTTCTAGCGGGATTCAGAAAGGAAAGAGACATCCTATTGCAAATTTACATTGGTTACTGGCGTATGTGGGTGAGAGAATTTCAGAAGAAAAGCAAGTTGTGTTTCATATATTATTACAGCAAAGCTTTTGACTTTATGGATCATGAAAAGCTATGGTTGGTTCCAAAAGAAGTGGGTGTGCCACAACATCTGATTGTTTCGATGTCCATCCTGTACACTGGACAAAAGGACAGAATATGGAAAAAACAGAATGATCTCCAGGCAGCAAAAATGTCACACAAGGATGCATTTTTATCTATCTGCCTATTCAGTCATTTTGCAGAACACATCATAATGAAAACTGAATTAGATTTAGTTGAAGGCGGACTGAAAATTGGTGGAAGGAACATTGGTGGAAGTCTGAGATGTGCAGATGCTTCCACATTTACTGGCAGAAGATAGTGAGGACTTGAAACAACCAGTGCGGTTAATGGAACAAAACATTGACTAAGCCACTGGGTCCATCTTGTGCTTCCTTGCAACTTGGGTGAGGCATCACTCTCCCTTGGGAAATTCTGTTGGGACCTCAAGCATCTTTACTACCCCCAGGGGTGTAATGCCAAGGGGGAGGGGGCGTGCAACACACCAGGTGTGTGCCCCTGTGGAGGCATGGCGATGGCATGGAGGGGGCGTGGCAGGAGTGTTCTGGGGTGGGGGCGTGGCGGGGGTGCAGGGTGCACGTGTGCCCTGGGCACAGTTCCCCCTCGCTCCAGCCCTGACTACTCCCCACCCATGACCACCCTGCACCACAACTGGATTCTCCATTCATCTGTGGGGGAGGAATGCTTCCTGTTCATTAATTAAGGCAGGAGCTAGTCACACCCCATCTGCCAGCCTGGACCAATCATGAACCTGCCTTTCAGGAAGACAACAAGGGTCATCGGGTAAACTTCATGGGTAAACTCTGTTGAGATCCTTCCTGTTTTGCTCAGAAAAAGCAAAGACAGCCCCAGCCCCTGGGCCCACCTTATGTTTCCTGACATCCTGGTTGGGGCATCCTTGTCACTGTGTAAATGTTGATGGGACCTCATAAACCTTTAGCCCCTCATGTTCCCCTGGACCTTCCATTCCTCAGTGAGGAGGTGTTGCTGAGGGGTGCAGAAGTGAAAATGCTTAGCAACCCTTCCTTGTCCTTTGCTCTAAATCACTCCCAGGCCCTGTTTATAACACTTGTGTGGCATCACTGAGACAAGTATCCTCAAAGTAGAAAGGGGGGTGCAAGTAGCCACAAACAAAATCC
This sequence comes from Sphaerodactylus townsendi, assembly GCF_021028975.2. NCBI lineage: Eukaryota > Metazoa > Chordata > Lepidosauria > Squamata > Sphaerodactylidae > Sphaerodactylus > Sphaerodactylus townsendi. The sequence continues at coordinate 33,599,053 of NC_059435.1, forward strand.
AAAGGTCCAAAACAAAATCCATATCCCAAAGTCATTCAGTATACTTTGTCATTTTGGATGTTCCTCATAAAAAGACCTACATGGCTTTTGTTTTTGAATTCTAAGACAAAGACTATTTCAGGGTTATACTAGTGAGCTAAGAGTCAGGCTAGGATCTGGGAAGCCCAGGTGTAATCTCCACTCTGAAATGAAGGTCTCTGGGAAACCTTGGGCCAGTCGCTACTTCATTCTGATCTACCTTACAGATTTATTGTGGAGATAAAATGAAAGAGCAAAGAGCAATGTAAATATATCCCTGATGGAGTGCATTTTTCAGAGACTGGCATCTGTATGCCCTTCATGAAGTTGCCATATCAGCTTCAATGCTGTGCTGCCATCTAGTGGAATAGAACTGAACATATTTGGGAACTGACATTTTCTAGAGAGTCGTCTTAAAACTGGATTTGTTTTCAGTTGTTGTTGCTAGGAGTAGCTGGTGCCAGTCTGTGGCCATTCTGAAGATAAATCATTGTATTGGCTTGACTCTATGAAGTAGACCCCTTCAAGTCCTTCATGTGACTAGCTTCTCTCACTAAAACCTCAATTCAAATCTGTCTTCCAGGTAAATTTATCTGAAGTCTAGTACTGATACCATTATCATTTTTAGGCTTGGAGCCGTAGGTTGATTATACTATGTTCCCCACCCTTGCCCTGCTCTGGCATAAAAAGTCACACCAGAAGTGCTCTCACGCGTGGGGCAAGAGCAAGCGCGTCAAGACAAGAAATCTTGCCCCAAAGTGCTTCCTCACTCAGCGCGCCACAAAGAAGAAGCGCATCAGGACAAGATTGCTTGCCCCAATATGCCTCTGGTCACACCGCCTGCCAGAGCACTGGTAGGCAATTGGCCATAGAGACAATCCTTAGTGGCTAACATTACTTAACTGCAGGCTGGCTTTTGGCTCCTTCCACACGGCACTGGAGCTCTTGTTGATGTTGTGAATGCAGAGGATTTACAGTGGCAATGAGGATCCTACATGTGGGCTTCCCCAGATGTTTCCCTCCTCTTTTATGGTTACCTTCCACACACCCCACCCCTACACCACTGGAGGGATTTGGGTGTAGGGATTCAAAATCAGCAACTGACTCACAATAGCATTAAGTCAATTACTGTTTGAGCAAAGACATTGGAAAAGACCTACTGTTATCTGAAGGGATAACAGCTGTGTGAGATGCGGTGCCAAAACTGGTCTTGATGAGGAGGGGAGCGAAGTAAAAATTATATTTCCCTGACCACAGGGTTTCAACCTCTGCTTTGCCACAATCTTTCCAAAATATAATAGCAAGGCAGGCTTAGGAGAGATTGCTGCATAGTTGGGGAAAAGATGGAACAAGGATGCTGTGTGGAAGCAGGGGGAGAAAACCTCGCTTCACATGCAGAGTTGGAGCAAAACATCGGTGTAGAAGTGATGTATGTCTAAGAAGTTATCTGAGTTGGTCTCTTGCAAGGCCAGCATGAAACATTCCCTTTTCTACAGGGAGGGTGCAGTAGAGCACTAGCCTGAAATTCTTGATGTTCGATTTCTTCAAACTCCTGAGAAGGATGAAAACACATTTCTGGCTTTTTGTCTCTCCTGACTGTAGACCTCCTGATATCTTGCCAAATGGAGAGGAACACATTAAGCTGAGACTCATTCCCTCTCATCTCCTAGGGTTGCAAGCTCCCAGTGATGACTGGAGATCCCAGATGTTACAACTGATCTCCAGGTATCAGGGATCCATCCGCCTGGATAAAGTAGCCTGTTTGGAAGTTGGACTCTTTGGCATTACGCCCCATTGAAGTCCCTGTTCCCCAAACCCTGTCCTCCACAGGCTCCACTCCCAAAATCTCCAGATATTTCCCAAGCCAGTGTTGGTAACCCTACTCAACTCAACAGCCCAAGTATCTTTCATAGGTGTCAAACTCGCGGCCCTCCAGATGTTATGGACTACAGTCCCCATCATCACCTACCAGCATCACCCAGGCAGGGGATGATGGGAACTGTAGTCCATAACATCTGGAGGGCCGCAAGTTTGACACCTGTGCACGATGTCCCAGCCCCATCTTCTTCAGGACTTTTCCAGCAAGAGGAACAGATAGGACACTCCAAATGGTTCATAAATAACTACCACCTTCTGAATCAGTCAGCCTTTTCTTTCTATGGGACTTGGGGAGATGTGGGGGAGGGGGGCCTAAGTGCACAAACGGTGGGTGATGGCATCTCCCTGGCTAGAGTTTCTCCTCTCTTTAACACAAGCACAACAATGAATATCCACCACAAAGGGGAATCTATTCTCAATAAAATTTGCTTTTATTGAGCAGACACCCCACCTCAGAGCACAAAGGGCCTGTGTTTTTTTTTCTAAAGTGAATTCCATCCATTTAGGAATGTTTGGTGATCCTTAATACATACATATCCTGTGTTATCCCATTATGTGTTCAGAGCAGTATGTATTGTTCTGCTTTCCTCAATTGTATCTTGACAACAACCCTGTGAGATAGGTTAGGCTTATAGTGAGTGACTGGCCCAAGGCTGCTCAGGGAACCACTGGGAAGAATGGGGATTTGAGCTTTTGTCTCCTCAGTTATTCAACCCAAATGGTTATAATTTCAGTAAACCAGGGCTGTTTCACTATCTCCAAATCAGCAGGGGGCGCCACATGAACAGACACAAAGCTACATTACATTGAATCAGACTACTGGTCCATCCAAGCTGGACCAATGGCAGCAGATCTGTAGGATCTCAGGGAGAGATCTCTTGCATCACTTGCTCTTTTTAATTGGAGATGCTGGGGATTGAGCTTGGGACCTTCTAAATGCCAACAAGATGCTCTGCCATTAAAGCCATGGCTCCTCCCTCCTCCCCAAATGTGGTTTGCACCCCTTGCCACATCTCAGAGCAGGTCTATAGAGTATGCACTTCCTCCCAATTGGTAGAGCTGCAGCTGGGCTCCAAAGACCTGCAGAGAACTTCTGCAGTACCTGAGTGCCCAAGCAATACATTTAGCCAAGGAGCAGGTGGTTCATATTGCAAGTCTACATTGTTTACTGGAGCATATGAGAGAACTTCACAAGAAAATCAGCTTGTGTTTCATAGATTACAGCAAAGCTTTTGACTGTGTGGATCATGAAAAACTATGTTTCGTTTTAAAAGAAATGGTGTATCCCAGCATCTGATTGTTTTGATGCACAACCTGTACTCTGGACTACTGTGAGGACAGAATATAGGGAAACAGAATGGTTTCCAACTGGCAAAGGTGTCAGACAAGGATGTGTTTTTATCTCCCTATCTCTTCAATCTGTATAAAGAACATTTAAAGAAAATTAGATTAGATTTAGATGAAGGCAGGGTGAAAATTGGTGGAAGGAACACTGAACTTGCTTGAGAAGCTAAAATGACTAAACTGAGGCGATTATACTTTGGTCACATTAAGAGAAGACAAGACCCATTTGAAAGAGCTAACAATGCTAGGAAAAGTTGAAGGCAGCAGGAAGAGAGGAAGACCCAACATACGATGGATTGACTGAATGAAGGAAGGCATGGCTCTCAGTTTGCAGGACCTGAGCAAGGCTGTTAATGATACAAATTTTTGGAGGACCTTAATTCATAGTGTCACCATAAGTTGGAAGTGACCTAATGGCAGTTTACACATAATAGAGGTTTCCTTTCTACTCATGCCACTGCTCCCTTGGGACTACCAGAGGTTCATGTGAGGATGCATGTCTCCCTACCTGGTATATCGTGGTGGCAGATGTCCCCTATGTCGTGGGTATCACCTTTAAGCAGCTTCAGCTGTTTTATGAGCAGTGGCTGTACACAGTGGTGGGATTCAAATAATGTAACAAATGGTTCCGGTGGTGGGATTCAAATAATTTAACAACTGGTTGTTCACAAGCACCATTTTAATAACCAGTTCTGCCGAAGTGGTGCAAATCCCACCTCTGGCTGTACATTTGGAGGCAAAATTTGGCCAGAGTTCCCCTGCTCTGACTCCATCCACACGGGACTCCTGAAAGGTAAGGCTGCTTGCAGTTTGAAAGTTTCAACTGGTTCAAAATGCAACTGCTTTAGGCCTGCTAGACTTATTTTACAGTTATTAAAGGCTTTGCACTAGTTACTGCCTTGCTTCCAGACAATATTCAAAGTTCTGCTTATTAACTCTAAAATTCTTCAGCCTCTTCAGACAGGGTTATCCAATGAACTACCTCCTTCTCTATCAGCCCACTTGTCAGTTGCAAGGTTCTGTTCTGCTTTGCTGCCACTAGGTTGATGAGCAACAAGAGGTGGGGTTTTGTCTGTGGTGTCACCTGAGCTCCAGAACTTCCTGGTGCCCCATTTGCGAGTTTTAAAGAGCTAGCTAGGTGAAGACATTTTTATTCTGAAAAATCTTTTTTTTGTTTTCCCTCCACTGCCATTTTTCTTAGTTGCTTGACCTAATTATCTTACTTTTATCCTAGTGTTCTTTTTATTATTTCCCTGGTTTCATTGGCGGCTCTTTTAAATTGTTCAGTTGCATTTTCTTCTGTCTTTGAGGCAATTTCCCACTTTTATCTTGTTGCTTTGCTTCTTTAGATTTCTCATTGTTGCAAGCTTCCTTTCAGATAGTTAGACAGAGAGGTGGGAGAGTATAAAGAAAGAAGTAAAATAATAATGAATGTATGCCATTCTGGGTACTTTTGACTTAGCTGCTCGTGAAGACAAAGGTGAAGAAGTTAACACAAAGGTTTCATGAAAGAGTTCAACTTCTGTAAAGACATTGGCTTCTCTCCAGGCCATTCAGATAAATGGAGCTTTGCATTCTCATGTGTTTCATATATTATAACAGCATTTTCTTCAAGAAAAAAAATAGCTTTCCCTGTTTTAGCCATGCATTCAGAATCTTCTCTATTCAAAAACTCTCCTGTAATTTCCAGGGGGAGGCAGATCTGTCGCATGGATTTCCTGACAGCTCTGTTTCTCTTGCTTGGCTGCAGAAATGCTACAAAGAACAGCAGATCAGATTGAGTGCACTTTAGAAGAAAGTTTGTCTAAACCTCACCATGTCAGAGGTGAGCCGTATGCTTTTATGTTCCTGAAGCCAGTTTTTTTAATTGGAAAGATCTTCTTGAAGGGATACAGATAAGATTTGTTTCTTATTCAGTGTGTCTTTATCCGATATAGGATATCTTTATCTGATACAGCAACCTTAGTATCAGATGAAAATTGTGCAGAGGGTGGGGTGTTATCTGCATATTGATACCCAAGGAGCCCTAACCTTTTGACAACCTGCCCCATGTAGGTATTTTTTTAAAAAAGAAAAAGAAAGAAAGAAAACAGAGAATAAGATGGAGCCTTTTGAGATTTGGTAGGCCAATGGCCAAAGGAATATTGCTTCTCACTAGCACAATCCTCTGGCTTGGAGACTTGCCTGTCAAAAGGCAAAACAACCACTGCAGTACATTACACCTAACCCAGCCTCAGAAACACAGCCCAAAAAGATGCCAAAGTATGGAAAGCTGCTGACAGTCTGGAAAAACCAACGAGAATGCTTTCCCCTGATGTTATCCTGGTAAAGGGCATCAACCAAGGTAGCTGCTACACAGAACCTAGGTTAGGAACTGGATCTAGTCAATCTGTTTTATTAAAGAAGAATTGGAATTGTGAGGCCATTACCTTCACTGTCACCTGCAAATGAAATAATCCATTCCGGTCTGTATAATTTTTACAGTGTATGTGGTCAGGAACATTTATTTAATAATGAACACACTGTAGTTTCCTCCAGCTTGTTAGGGAACCTGTATCAATGGTTTTCTCAAGGAGGCATTAGCAGATTCCATTGTCCAATCATACAAGCCTCTAAAGGCACATGATCAGTGAATCAAAAGAAAACTTACTGTGTCTTTTTTGTAATATCATCATGGTATTTATACTATTAACTAGGGCAGAATAATGTTTCCTGACCTTTGGAGTCTCCCAATGCCACAGTACAGTTTTGCTTTGCAAAGGTGACACTAAAAATAACAATATCTCCTACAGTGATTTCGATCCTGAAACAAAGCAAAATAGCCTAATAAAAGTGGTGACATTTGCACTATTTCTGATAGTGCAAAGGTCGTGAAGCTTTATTCTGCACTAGTTACAATGTCATCATTAGATTCCTGCCTGGTGGTTACTGGGTGACATTTGCGCTTGTGAGGGAAGTTCCTGGATATCAATACAAAGAACATCACATCCTGAGGCACTTTCGGGCTCACACCAAAGTGAACGTGAAGTTTGTGCCATTAATGTACAGGGGTAGAGGTATGTCCTACTTTGCTATGACTGTTCATTAAAAAATGAATGCCCATCTGGATGGGAAAATGTTTTTTCATCTCATGCGGAACATCATACAGGAATAAGAAATTGCTATTGAGAAGTTTGATAGTTTACCACCAGTCTCTTGACTTATCTGACTAACAATAATGTGTGTGTGTGGGGGGGGGGGATGACAAGCAGAAGGATATTGGGCTGTTGTGACCCCCCTATCTTTGCTGGTGAGCAAGGCTATGGATAAGAGTCAAATGGTTAGCTCTGGAGGTTTACTGTAGTGGAGAACCCTTTGCTTCCCCTCCTGTTGTGAAGGCGAATAAGAGGAGAGATTGTTCCCTATCTACCAATAAGGATTCCACCTACTCTAGCTCCCAGTTTGTGTCTGGGCCCCATATAGTATTGACCCTTAAAGCACTATAACTCTTCAGGCCATCATACTTTGAAGATCTGCTATTCCTCTATGAACCTCCCCAACCACTATAATAATCTCTGGGGGCCCTGATTTGTGGGTAGGGTTGCTAGTCTCCAGGTAGTGGCTGAAAATCTCCTGAAATTACAACTGGTCTCCAGGTTACAGAGATCAGTTCTGTTAAGACTGCAGGGTGTGTAGACAAATTTCCAACAGTTGCATTACATACTAGTAGATCACCCAGGAGTATGCAATGCAGGAACAGCATCCAGACACACAGTCAACAGCACAGAAGTTCCTTTATTGTTTGCAATACTGACTAACAAAGTGCTTCGCCAGGCAACAGGTGTTTCAAGGCACATTGCTTTTATTTCTCTTCACTACTATTATACAAAACATTCACCTATCAGGTGCAGGTGTCTTATCTCAGTTTGCCCACGGCACAGATAGCTGCACACGGCCCTAATATTGCCTAATATTGCACACGGCACCTGTTCAAGGTTGGACATAACTGTCATGTAGATTTTGCTCATCTACTTTGACACTTTGTCAGCACCTGACAAGTTCTTCTGGAGAAAATGGCTGCTTTGGAGGGTGGCCTGTATGGCATTATACCCCACTGAGATCCCTGCTCTCCACAGTCCCAGCCTTCCTGGGCTCCACCCCTCCCAAACCTCCAGAAATTCCCAACCCAGAGTTAGCAACTATAGGCCCTCTGTCATCTGAGAGCCTTCTCAGTCACAATACTAAATTTGTGGTATTCCCTTCCAAGTGATCCTCAGCTGAGTGGAAAGACATTCTAAAAGACAAATAAATAAATAAAACCTAAGAAGCCACAGAGAGTTTGCAGTTTTTATTGAACCTTATCAACGAGAGATTTAGTATTAAAGTAACCCACCAACAAGGCCTTTTTGTTCGTGCTGGAACTCCATGTTTCTGAAGGCTGCATATTGGCAGCCAAGCCACAGGTGTAGCCTTTCATATAACTGCAGCTACAGCTGATAAAATACAGTGCCTCTGAGAAGCACTGAAACCAATGGCGACAGCCTTACAAAGGAGCTCTGCTTCTAGGAGGTTCTCAGGGTATTGGGAGAGAAGCACAGTCTTTTCTGGTGTTTTGGAAGTTAGTCTTTGGACAGGAAAGATACACAGCGGGCAGCAGCCACAGCAGTGGTACTTGAGAAAGCATATCTCACACCCCCAGCCCATCTCCTTCATTGGGCATGTATTCCCCCAGTAGCAACTGTCTTACCCTACTTTGGAGGGTAATTTCTGTTTCCATTTGTGGGTTCACCTGCTGGGAACAAAATCTTATAATGAGACCAAAACACACAACTCTAAAGTCGGAGCCTGTTTTGAAACGTTGTCTCCTGCCACTGTTCTGTTGCCATTTGCCCTGGCTCTGCTGCTGCAAGAAAGAAGGCAGGTAGTGTCTTCAATAGATGGAGTGTGATGTCATACAGCAAAGGCATACAGTAATGCAGGTGGTTGTGTTCCGCACTGTGTAAGTGCTTCTCTGCATTCAAAGGTTTTTAGTGGCATTACTTCAAACTTGCCTCTGCACTCTGTGTGGAGTGAAACACTTGGTTCTGTCAGGTTCTTCTACCACCCTACTTTGAAATTTATTCCTTGACTGCAGGAATGGCACTGTGTTTTGAACGTTCTCTTCACCCTGAGGAGATGCAGAAGTCATACTTGGAGACATAGATTTATCCTCTCTGGCATACCTTTCCCTTTGCGTACCTGTGTGGGCTATGGCTACCGTGCCCTGGCAATCTCAGTGGAAGCAGAGGAGTTGCAGTTTCCATTGGGAATTTTTTTTCCTGAATTTCTTGACTCAAAGTCCCTGTAAGGTTTCTGATTCTGAAGACAAGTGTCTTTGACCTTGACTTAGGTTATTTGGCCAGTGTGCTCCATTTCACCAAAGTTCCTCCTTATGCATTTGCAGAGTTAAGAAAACAAAAACAACGCTCCGCAATCCTATGTATGCCAGAAAGGGTATATGTCGTTTTCTTTATATTTATTCTGAGGGCAAACTTTGGGAAAGTTATTGGCATGGGGAGAAGACCACGTCACACCATCTTCTCTCTCACAATGAGCTGTACAAGAGTTGCACAGTGACAGGGCACTACGCTGATATAAATTGGACTTGAGCATGTCTGAAAACTGATCATATTGAGAAAGATTATGAGATTGTGGGGTTTTTTGGGGGATAATCTTGTTCTGTCTGTGGTTCAGTATTGTTTATAGCTGGTTTCTTCCATACATCAGTTTATTACAGGGTCCAGTTGAGAACGCTACAGCAATGTTAGCTAGCTTTCGCCCTTAGTAGAAATATATCTTCATTATCAAAAACATTCATGATACAGTAAAGGCCACAAATCATACAGCAGTACAATACCACTTTGTGTGCTCTGTACAAATGCATTTATTTATCAAGCTACTGGGTGAAAAGTTAAGTTGTTTGATTAGCGATAGCCTCTGGGTACTCATTGCTTTGGGCAAGATTGTGTCTCAGTTTAATAGTGGTGCCAAAGGAATGTCTGCAGTAAGGACTGAGTATATATTTTGCTTTCTTTCTGATCTCAGAAAGACAGAAATACACACACACACACATACACACACACAGAGAGAGAGAGAGAGAGAGAGAGAGAGAGAGAGAGAGAGAGACACTCAGTTCTTCCTAGAAGGGTTTCCAGAACATTTCCAGATTGACCTGGAACAAACTTTTGGTTATGGCCAGCAAGTGCATTTTTCCAGCTATCTTTTCCAAAAATGCTTGATTGAACTCATGGTTATTGTTAAAAAAAACCCCCAAAAGGATATAATCCTGGAAAGAACTGAGGTTGCTGCCATTTCTAATGTAATTAAAAAGAAAGACACGGTTTGAAACTAACAGGACCCACAACCAAGGACGTAGGTAAGGGGGGGGGTTCTCGGGTTCAACCCCCCATTGAATGTCTGAAGCTCCGCCCCCCCTTTTGTGGTTTTTTGTATTTTAAAGTGTTTTTCGGGTTTTGGGCTGCAGGGGGCGCATTTTTAAGGCTAGCAGCATCAAATTTAGGCTAGCAGCATCAGGTTATTGTCAGGTGACACTCCTGATGATACCAGCCAAGTTTGGTGAAGTTTGGTTCAGGGGGTCCATAACTTTGGGTGCCCCATCCCCCATTGTTTCCAATGGGAGCTAATAGTAGATGGGGCTACTCTTTTGAGGGTCCATATCTTTGGACCCCCTGAACCAAACTTCACTAAACCTAGATGGTATCATCAGAAGAGTCTCCTGCTGACACCACCCAGGTTTGGTGGGGGTTGGCTCAGGAGGTCCAAAGTTATGGGCTCCCAAAAGGGGTGCCCCATCCCCCATTGTTTCCAATGGGAGCTAATAGAAGATGCGGGCTACACCTTTGAAGGTCCATACTTTCGACTCCCTGAACCAAACTTCACCAAACCTGGGTGGTATCATCAGGAGAGTCTCTTAAAGATACCCTGAAAGTTTGGTGTGGCTAGCTTAACAATTGACCCCTGACAGCTGGCACCCCCCCAAATTTCCCCAGATTCTCCTTTTGAATCCAACCCCTTCGGCATGGATTTGAAGGGAGTATCTGAGATCCCCAGATTGAACATTGCAAGTGATGCTGTTTCAGGGTGGGGGATAATCCACAATAACTGTATCAGTGCGCACAAAACTAGACCAGTATAGCTATGGACCGAATGAGAACACAACGCACGTTTGCTGCAAAGTGGCTTTTTCTATTGTCTTATTGCTGAACACCCCCTTATACTTAGGTTTGTTGAGGAGAGGATTGCAAGAACCCTTACAAAAAGGATGCAATAACCTTGATTACACAACATGATTAAAAAGCAATAAGGCACTGATGAAGGGCAACGAAAAGCCAAAATAATGCGTGCTGCTTTTGCTACTATCATTCCTATGGAGATATGAAGTTTCCTTGGATGTATCGGTATTGCAAGATATCTTTTCTATGGTAACATTACGTTCATTGAAGAAAAAGGTGATACCTTTTTAAGGCAGACAGGAATGGACATATAAGCAACAAACCTAAGTATATATTTGGCAGTCATATTGCATACAAAAGAATTACAACAAATAGACAACAATGATTTGAAAGTTCATTGACTGTGTTGCAAGAGGAAAATGTGTCATCAAGTTGAATTGTTATAAACAAATGTATGGCCTGTAACTGACAACAGGTGATGTTTGAGCTTTGAGAAGTGATCTGGGGTAATACTGTGATATCTGCAAATGTAAAATGAGAGGTTGATACATATTAAGCAATATTGCTTTTTAATGTGTTTTGTACATTAGACTAAAGGGGTGTTCAGCAATAAGACAATAGAAAAAGCCACTTTGCAGCAAATGTGCATTGCGTTCTCATTCGGTCCATAGCTATACTGGGGGATAATCCACCCCAAAGCATCACTTTCAATGTTGTTTTAACTGGGGACCCCAGATTCTCCCTTTAAGATGGATTGAAAAGGAGAATCTGGGCTCCCTAATTTAAACACCATTGAAAGTGATGCTGTTTGGGGATGGATTTCAGCATCACAGCAGCCGCCCATGGGGGCGGGGGGGAGCAAACCTCAGATTTTGCACCGGGCTTCATTTTCCCTATCTACCCCTCTGCTTGGAGGGGAGGGGGAAGGGACTGCTGGCTACCAGCTGGAAGCCCAGCTGGTGGGGGGGCGGGGTGGGGCGGGGCAGGGGGGGCGGGGGGGCAGGCAGGGGAGTCTGCCATCTCTGGCTTCGCAGAGCTTTTATAAGCACTGAGGCCAGGGGCAGGGCTTGGGAAGGTGTGGCCATGCCCCCAGGGGCGGGTGGGGGCGTGGCCTTGCCCCAACCCCCCCATAAAACTCTGTATCTACGTCACTGCCCACAACCCTATGAAATTAGGGTGTTTAGGTGGGTTGTGTGGGTGTTAACTGAGTGCAAATGGTCCTTTTGCACTCAGCACTAGTGTAAAGTTGCCCTGCCATCATCAACTGAGAGAGTGTAGAGATATGGTGGCAACACATTTGGATGACATTCTACTGCTTTTCCACATGAGAATTTCAGTAAAGTCTTCCTTATCATTTATCAGAAGAATAGATGACAAAGCACCCTATTAGGAATCAGCTTCCTCTCAAATATTTTTACCATCTAAGGTTCACTGTAGGTATGGACTGAGAGAAGAGAAGAGTTTGGATTTATACCAGTAAAGAGTCAGTACAAGAAAGCCTATTTGCATAAGTGAAACTCTACCGTTTAACACTACTAATAATTGACATGGGGACTGGGAATCCTATTATGTTTCCACAATAAGTAATCAGTGTAATTTAGCGGTTAAGAGTGTTGGACTCATGACTGTGTGGGGCCAGAACCACATCTCTGGTCCTACACAACTGAATTAGTTTAAGAAAAACTTAAAGTTAGAAAACACCCAAGAAGCAGTTTTGAAACAGAAGATAAGTTTACTGGACAGCATAAGTATCTGACCAGTGTGTCCCCTTAAGGGTAAGAGGCACACCCTTCATACAAAAGGACCCAATTTTATAGACACAGAATTTAGAAAGTTAGAGAAGGTTACAGGAGGTTAACCCTCCCGGGTGGCTCTTGAAAGAGACACACCCTCCATATGAAAGACCCCAGTCTTTATAGATGCAGAATACAGACGTCACACAATCATCCCCTTAAGTTTTACGTACATAATCCATACCTCTTTCACGTGCTACAAGCATGTACCTTTCAAATCTCATTGGATAGAACTGTCTCCTGGTCACATCTAGACAGCCTCTATTCTACGTATTCACATTCCTTCTGTTACTCAAACACTGCATGCTGTCAGCTCCTGTACCTCTATGCATATGCAAAGGGCTGCCATAAAGCTAGCCTCTGTCTCCAAGAAAAACCCGTTTTCTTAGTTTTTCTCCCAGAGAGAGATATGTCCTTAAGGTATGCAGCATTCTTTAGGATCATAAAACTTCCTTCAATTCCCCAGTTTGAAATGTTAAAACATTTTAAAAGATTTTACATACACTGATTCTAACAGTTATTCCTTCGATTCTAAGACAATAGAATTATGATCAAATACAAGTAAATGTAAATCACTCATTATCATTTCTGTGTTCATTTAACTATATAGAAAAACACTTTGTAATTTAACTAATCACATTCACTTCTAACCTCTGATCTAGTTATAAAATGCATATGTCTGCTGTCACGTTGGCCCTCAGTGACAAGACCTTAAAGATGTTATCTTTGCTGGCCTGCATAGTCACTGACAAGCTGATAACATTCCTTTGACCTGCTGCAAACATGCAGGCTTCTAGCCACTTACACAGAAGCTCCCATTTTGATTCTTCAAATCTTTAGTTCTAAACAGAATCCATATTCCTTGATTAAATACAAATTATACACATTCTGATCCATCTCCACATCTGGGAGACGCAGGTTTGAACCCCCACTCATGCTGGGGAAACTTGCTGGGTGATTTGGAGCCAGACACATGCACAAGAAAAAGAAGAAAAGTTTATATTTACATCCCACATTATTCTCCTGTAAAGAGACTCAAAGGGGCTTACAAACTCTTTCCCCTTCCTCTCCTCACAACAGACACCTGGTATGTTGGACTGAGAGGGCTGAAAGCCAGCAGGCTTCAAGTGGAGGAATGGGAAAACAAATCCAGTTCACTAGATCAGAGTCCACTGCTCGTATGGAGGAGTGAGGAATCAAACCCAGTTCTCCAGATTAGAGTCCACTGCTTCTAACCATGACACCATGCTGGGAGTAAACTGAACCATTTGTCATCAAGCACTAAATTCAGCCCTGATCTAATCAAACCACAAGCTCATTCCATATGTTGACCATGAGTTTAAACTTTCTGTATAGTGGCTGCTGTACTAATTGTATAACAATAGTACTGCTCCACACCCTTTGATATAGTTCAACCTTCATGATTGCAGTTGTTCATGTTTGTTTGACAGTGGTCCCCTGTTATTAAATCCCTAGATGGGTGGATGCAATGCGGTGGCTGCCGGGCACTGCCCATGGAGGTGGATATTTCCCACCTTCCTTTCTTCTAGAAGCTGCCTGGGAGTGCTGAAGAGGTGATGCGGGCAGCCGGAGACACATTTGGACAAAAACCTATGCAAGACACGTGGCTGCAGTGAAGGGGGGAGTAGGTGACTTCCTTCTCTCATACCATTGGCAGAAAGAATTCACAGGGTCAAACTGATTTATTCTGGCTGCTATAAATCAAAGGCATTGACACCTATATGCAGCTTGTGGCTTGACTCTTACAAGCAGTCCTTCAGATTTGCAGGATACTGTGTATTTAGAGCAATGCATATCACATGGCATTCAACTGATCTTCAGGCTTTGATGACAGACCAAAGTTTTTTTTAAAAAAGGAAAGAAGCAGCTAGGGGAATTACTTAAAGATCTAAAGAATATAACCAGAGCTGTTAGTGAGAGATTCCTGAAGTGCTCCTTTTATCTCCTAGCAATTATGCTTCTCACATCCATGGATAATAATCCATATGACACATGGGTAGCCTCCCACTGAAGAGGAAAGTGATCACATGGAGACTTCTCCCACACTGTGCAGTTATTTTCTCCCAGTTTCCCTAGTACTTCTGGATCCTAATAAAAGAAGTATGTAATTATGTTTCCGTATTTATGAAGGATAAGATCTAACCAGAGCTAGTAAGCGGCCTCCTTCTCCTTGTCATGAACTGTTGGGCTAAGTCTACACAAGGGATTTTCTCCACTTTGACTTCTAAACTGGAATGGGGTTTTGGGGGGATGGGGGAGGATTCACAGGATGTTGGGCTTTTATTGCGGCTTAATTATCTTTCCCCCATCTTCAGTGTGCTCTTTTCCAATCTGTTTTCTCCAATACACTGGGAAAAAGCATAATCCATGTCTGCTATCACACAGCTTGGACAGAAAGGTGCTGCAAAAGGGTCATTTATTTGTGCCCCTTTCCTGCTCTCAGCCCCACAAACACCATACCACTTGAGAGACTTTATAAAAACTATTGATTGTTATAATGTTCTGGCAATTGGTGGTGGTGGAAAGTGCTATTAAGTGTCCGCTCACTTATGGTGACTCCACAGGGATTTAAAGGCAAGAGACCCTATAACAATGACTGATATAAAAAAAAAACCTCAAAAAGAGTTCTGGTGGCATGCAGGGGAAAAGTACTGGGAAAATGGTAGCCATGAGGCACCAATGGAAGAAAGTGTGCAGAAAATTCTCAAGTGGGATCTCTGTTGCCAATGTACCTTGAACAAACTACATTCCCAGGATTCTTTGAGGAATCCCAGCTAGTTAAACTGAACTAAAACTAATATAGATTTGTAGTGAAGACATGCCCTGAATGATCAATTATGTCAACATATATTTCCATACAATAGTCCCCCCTGTTGATATCTTTTGCCAGTGGGTAAA
Organism: Sphaerodactylus townsendi; assembly: GCF_021028975.2. Taxonomy (NCBI): domain Eukaryota; kingdom Metazoa; phylum Chordata; class Lepidosauria; order Squamata; family Sphaerodactylidae; genus Sphaerodactylus; species Sphaerodactylus townsendi. The sequence goes on from NC_059435.1 coordinate 33,614,216, forward strand.
ATCCTTTCTCTTTTCTCTGCCGTTTCCTCACAGACCTTCCTTTCCATTTATGTATGTTCTTTAATTGTTCATTAAGCTATATTTGTGTATGTGTGTATTGAAAGTGGTTTTTAATGTTGTTTACTGCCTTGGGAAATTTAAGTGGGGTAGAAAGTTGGCCAAAAATGTTTCAAATAAAATAGAAGAGGAGGAGGAGTTTGGATTTATAAAATAAATACACTATCACAAAATGTGATCTTACGTCAGTGCTCTAGTAACATAACACCAGTTTTATGGGAAGATCTTTTTCTTTTTTACTATTTTGGTGCTCTGAAAAGGAGCACTGGTAGAGTTAAATTGTTTATATTGAGAGGAGAACGCAATGAATGAAGTCTGATGGTTCCTTTGTAGAAATTTTGTAAATAGGAAAACATGTTTCTTCGCCTGGACCCATTGACATTTAATTGGAAAGCTCATTAGGTCTCTGACAATGTTATCAATCAAGCTAGAAAACCATCGGGGAAAACTGCCAGTTTTGGACACACATGCAATGCTTGGCAAATTGCACTGAATTTGTTTTTTTGAAAAGGCGATATGAATTCTGCAGTTGCAAAGGATGACATTATCTGCTCCCCCAATATGCCAGAAACTTGATGGAAATGCTGCTGATGAGATCTGACTCGCTGCAACACAGTGAGGCTCTTCATGAAGAACGTTGTCATCAGTCATCAGGCCGGTTGCTGCTGCCAGCCCAAGAATGGATGGTCAGCATCCGAGGCTTCCGAGGCAAAGAGGTCTCTTTCCTTCCACAAACTAAAGAAAGGAGCAAATCGATACTCAGTAGTACGTATTTTAAAAAGCCACATCCAACAGAAGCTGTTTGGAAATCGGCAAATCGTAACATAGCGTCCCCTTATCTGTGCTTTCTGCGTTAGACCCAAATGGCCTTAAATGCCCTTTCAGGAGTTGACTCAAAGCCCAGTGAAGCTCATGAAAAGACTGAATGGCTTTCAGCTGCACTTGGCCATAAAGTCCAAATCAGAGGCAACACATAACACAGGTGTGCAAACGTGCCCTGCAAGGCTAAGCACTGTTGTTGAAACGCAGTGTAAATATAGCCTCATTCACTCAGCAATTGTGCTCTGTTATTGGTACAGAAGTGTGGCTATTGTTTTTTCATCTCCTGTTACAGAGCAGCAGTTACTAAAAAGGCAATCTGACTGTGGTTGGAATTGATGGGATGATGGCTATCAAACCTTCTTATTGCATAAGGCCTGATAAGATGGAACGCTCTGCCTTTGTCGCAAGGGCCAGTTCTAACTGTTCTGGTGCCAAAGATGTGCTTCATGGATCAAGCAATGGGATGCGAGGTCACTCCGTATTCCCTTGCCTTGGTGCTGCAAACGGCCCTCACTTAATGGCCCTGCTTTGCCAGCCTCCTCCTCCGCTTTCTGGACTGCTGGGCTGTATCCAGTGGTGCAATTAAGTAATGTTAGACTTTGGACTTAACAGCGTTATGCCCCACTCCCATTTAGATGGTAATGAGGGCTGATTTACTTACTGTCAGTGTGAAGCACAGAATGAACATTAGCTGTCTCCTTCTGTCGATTATAAGAATTGGGAAGCATATGGGTCAGAGATGATTTCCAAACAAATCTAAATCCCTGCATCCCTTTTTCAAAAAAAAATTAAGTGCAGGGGATTTTCCAGGGCAGTGAGAGTGATCTCTGGTCTCCCCTGGTCACCGGTAAAGCCACAGTTCCTAGCAGGTTGGCTGAGGAGAGGAGAGAGCATTATGTATGTGTTCAGAAGCACTCCCCATTCCAGCCTACTCAGAGGAGCAAGGAAAATTATTCTAAGAAAATGTGAGTTATGTGTTGATATTTCGCATTATCTGGGACTGAACCCCAGCAATAAAGGATACAATCCTAAAATATACTTATTATGTAGCAGCCCCACTGTAATAATTAAGCAGCAGTGGCGTAGGAGGTTAAGAGCTCTTGTAGGAACCAGGTTTGGTTCCCAGCTCTGCCGCCTGAGCTGTGGAGGCTTATCTGGGGAATTCAGATTAGCCTGTACACTCCCACACACGCCAGCTGGGTGACCTTGGGCTAGTCACAGCTTCAGAGCTCTCTCAGCCCCACCTACCTCACAGGGTGTTTGTTGTGGGAGGAAGGGCAAGGAGATTGTAAACCCCTTTGAATCTTCTGCAGGAGAGAAAGGGGGAATATAAATCCAAACTCCTCCTCTTCCTCTTCTTTTTCACTATTTCTGGGTACACATTCCCTATAAGTCAGGCTCTTTCTGCAAAGTAGGTGTTTGCCCGCCCCCCCACCAACTCACGCTTTGACTCTTGCTCCCTTGTGTTTGTTTCCCTGAGCATTCTGGGGTCTTGCATCTGGACCCTTCCGTTCTGCGTAGAGGCCCGCAGACGTCCACAATATCATCTGTTTCTAATGGTGCCACCACTTCACCTGAACCAGTCCTGCCACTCTAGCTGTGGCATGAGGGCATATTATTCATGGAGATGTTAGCGGGGTAGTGAGATAACTGGCTGAATTTGGTGCCACCTGAGCTAAAATAGTACAAACTTTACTTATGCTGGTTAATACCATACAATAATGTTCATGTGTGATTTGTTCACTGATGGCTCTTTTTAAAAAAATCATTTGATTTCCTTTTGTTTAGTTGTAAAAAGAAAAAAATATCTGTGTACACACACTGCCAGAGATTCTTAGAAAGAGCAACTCTTACTATTATTTTTAATTAAATGCTGACCAACTTGGGGAATCAAGCCATGTGCATGGGGCTGAGGTGGGAGGGGTATTGCCTCTTGCCCCTCATTGGTGGGATCTTCGAGACCGCATCACCCCATACGTCCCTAGGCGGCCTCTTCGATCTGCGGAGGCCAATCTACTGGTGGTCCCTGGCCCCTCGGCAATGCGGCTGGCCTCCACGCGGGCCAGGACCTTTACTGCCCTGGCCCCGGCCTGGTGGAACGCTCTTCCTCCAGCTGTCCGGGCCCTGCGGGACCTTAGGGAGTTCCGCGGGGCCTGCAAGACGGAGCTGTTCCGCCGGGCCTTTGGAGGACCCAGCCGCCAATAGTGCCCCATCTTGGCCCTCAACATCTGGGCCGCAATTACATCATCGAGACTCGCTATGCCCCCCTCCACCTTGGGGAGGGAGGGTTTTATACATTATCGGAACGCTGGACGCCACTCTATAATTTTATGACTTTATAACTTTATAATTTTATATTTTTATATCTTGAATCTTAACCTAAATTTAATCTTGGGCTTAATTTGTGAATGTATTGGGAGTTTTTACCGCTGCTTTTAAATGTTATCTAATTGCACTGTTAAATGCTGTACACCGCCCAGAGCCCCCCGGGGATGGGGCGGTATAAAAATCGAATAAAATAATAAAATAATAATAATAAATAACAAACAAGCAAAGTTCTGGAGTCCTGCATTTTGAGGGATCCTGCTCAGTTGCCTTGCTGAACTCACCCTGATCTCTCAGTCACTTTCCCCATATTGTCATAATCACTGCTTAGCTAAGGGATCAAGGGAAGAGATGAGAGTTTAACAAACACCAAGATTATGTTAGGCTCCATTCTCCTGCTTTTCTGAATGAGCCCTTACTGCCCTTAAATGGTTGATACTCTAATGAGGCTCATAACATTTCTGTTGCTTGGTTAAAAGAAACAGTGTGGTGTAACAGTAAGAGGGTCGGCCTAGGATCTGGGAGACCAAGATTTGAATTCCCACTCTGCCATGAAAACTTGCTGGGCGACCATGGGCCAGCCACATGCATTCAGCCTAACCCACCTAAGAGGGCTGTTGTGAGAATAAAATGAAGGAGTCTTGACTCCTCATTGTTGAGAAACGATACAAACGTAGTAAATAAAGAAACAAACAAGTTTAATAAAGTTTCCATGCAGCTACTTTCTTATGGTCAATGAATACGGTTAGCCCGTCCAGCTGCAATTTATTTAGTTAGTCCAGTTTTACAGCACCCTTCTTCCAAAGAGATCAGGATGGCATATATGGTTCTCCATCCTGTTTGATCCACACAACAACCCTGTGAGGTGGGTGACTCTGAAAATGAGCAGCCTGAATCATTTTCACAGCAAGGGAACGGGTCTGAAAGCCCAGTCTTCTTGGTCCTAGTCCAACCCTCTAACTGCTAACCATGATGGATCTCATGGTCACTTATGTTTTTTCTGCTGTATGATATTTCAGAATTGGACATTTGTTGCTCCATAGCTTTTAGGCAGCAGTGATTGATTTTCTATTGGGCTTTTCAGACTGTTCTTGAAGAGAATCAGCCTTCAGTGCTCTTTCATTTTACAGGATTATGCCAAAAAGGAAATGGTTTGAAGTTTTTTTGCCTCAGGCAGTGGGGATATCAAAATACCCACGTAAAGCACCAGGGTACAGTTACTGATGGAGACACACTGTCCTGAATTACTGCGTACATTTTATTCTAAACTCTCTGAGGTGAGATTGCCTTCTACCTTTTTAGAGTCAATAAATTATTTTCTTGGTCTTTGCAGTAGAGCAATTAGCCAATGGAAAGCAGGATTGCACCAAGGTCAAAACACTGGGTCCCATTAAAGTTACAACAAACTTTGCTAAAGTTCAGGAAGCTGAGTATCTTCTTTCTTGTTTTCTCTTAGGATTTGCAAATGTAAGCTTGCAAAAGTTCTTTGTAACAGATGATTGGACCTGTCAGAGAAAATAATAACATTCATTTACCTACCTGAAGTAGCCTTGCTAGCAAATTTAGCATTGCCACCTTTTAAAAGTTAAAACCTTTGTCCACCTTGATCTTAATGGCTGCAATTACTGGCTTGGTTAATGTTCGAACATTAACACTGAATGCTTGTTAATGCTTGTGGATGTTGAATATAAGTTACAGTAAGGCAGCATCTGCATCTGCAGGAATGACATTTACATACGAGCTTAGTAACGTACATTCTAGGGCCTCAAACTGTGAGGAATATGTACAAAATTTTATATCTGGGTAGTGCTATAGGGCCTCTTGAATCTGATATAAGTTATGACCCAGCCACATAAATGGAGGTAAGATGGACAAAGAGCCACATGCCAGAGTTTCACATGGATTTACTCTCCAATGCATCTTACAAGGTGAACTGAAACTCAGAAAAGCTTATGCTGGAATACACTTTGTTAGACTTTGAGGTGCCATTGGGAGTTATGTTTTATGTAACAGTGTTGTCAGGCAATTAAAACACAGGTGCATGAGGCACAAGACACAACCTCGTAACCATCACTTCTTTGATTTCAGCAGTTGTGCTGACCCAAAATTTTTGCTTTATCCTTCTCCATTAGTTCCAGCCAGAATATTTACTTTGCCACTCCCTCCTGAACTAACCTGTGGTCCATCACTGAAGATTCCTCCCCTGCCCTGTGGAAGGAAGACTCCATTCTATAGCTAGACTCAAAATACCAAGGAGAATTGCAGTTTGCTCTCTTTCCTGAATTCCTTGATCCCGGCATCCCATTTGCCTTGATCCTGGCATCCTGACATCCCATTTCAAATGGCCCTTATAATATCAGCAAAAGTGTCATGATATCAGAAAGCTCTGCTCTTCTGTTTTTATGTGTGGTTTTCTGGGATATTGTGATGTGTTGTTACCTTCAAATGACATGTTTTCCTTGGCTGCCTGAGTGCTAATGGTTCCCTTGACAACATTTTCTGAGGTAATTTATCCCTGCCAGTTTCCAGTGGACTGGTAATTTCAATTACCTTTCCCATGTCTATGCAGAAGTGGGATTGGTGTGTTTCTTTCCTCCTTCTCCACAAAGGCTGGGCTTTTTTTCTCTCCACACAAAAGGCAAGAGACAAAGACCAAACAAGGGACAGAGTAAAAGGACTTCAAATTAGAAGTATGGGGATTTCCTGTAATAGATTAATGTGGCATTTGCATTTTCATGACCAAACAGACCAAATACACTTTCGTGCTAGTCCCTTGCACTCCTTTGGTGTTTCTCTCTCAAGGTTTTTACCCTCTTACATCTACTATTTAACTACTCTGATCTACTGTAGAGCTTTTCTGTTTGCAAGATTAAATTTTTTTTTACCCTCCATAGTTCCACAAGGAAGATTTTTGAATAGCACTTATTCTGATAGAATCTGCCTTTGTGGCTTTAATAAGATTGAGACACTGCTTGAATGCTGTTTTTTTAATACTATTAGGAATTACTATATTAAGCCACTTATTATGGATCAGCAAACCCCATACTTTGGAATCTCTGTTTTATTTGCTTAGAGATAATGATCCTAAGATTATTTTTTATCCCTTGTGTCCAAAAAATGAACAATGCAACATTTTTTTGCTGCTCAACATTTGTAAATCAATAAGCTTCTAAGGCAGGGAACCCCAACATGGTATCAGTGGGCATCATGGCACCTGTCAAATGTTGCTTTGGCAGCAGCTGTCACTGCAACACAAATATCTACCCTGCTTTACTGAAGTTAAGCTGTGGCAGTTGTTTTGTGGCTGACTCTGACTCCTGCAGCAGCCGTAGTGTGGCAACCATTTTGTTTTTGTCAAAATTCTAAATGTGCCTGTTGACTTAAAAAGGTTGGGGACCCCTATTCTATGGGAATAAAAGGAAAAGGAAAAGGAAAGGAAAGATCCTGGGGAGACCTAGGGTGGTCTCTCTGCCAACACTACCTCCTGGCCATCAATATGCTCCCTCATTTGGATTTTTATCTTGCTAGTCCCATCAATATGGTCCTGCCCGGAGTTTCACAACCCCACAAGCTGTCAGCAGAGACTTTGCATGGGATTCAGTCCATAGTTAATCTTCTCATCAAGGCTTAAGTATAAGGTAGAGAACTATATTTTACCAGGGCTCAGAAATGTCAGGGATCTAGGTCCACCCTGCAGTTCCATGGTCAATCTGTATCACTGTAATTATATTTCATGAATCATGAAACTGGGATTGGGCAGGATATAATCCAAACAAACAAACAAACAAATAATGGGCAGGACATGTTACAAGTTCACAAAGTAACTACAGAAATTGTTCTGGAGTCCTACTTCCCTGAGTCTTTGTAGACGGGATATACTATACCTTTAAATCCAGAACATAAAAAAGAGAGTTCAAGAGTATAGTAAGAGTAAAAGCAATAATGACATGATGATAAGATAATACATAGACATGTTGCCACCCTGCATTACATTTCACACAAAGGTTAATTGCCGATATTCTATTAATGACAAATGTATCATTGCTATCAAACACAACTTTGGACTGAGAATGGGTTTCCTTATCTTAGGACCTCGACCCAAGCCATAATTGGGAAACTCCCTGGACAATTTAGTTATTGCATTCATACATGCAAATAGGAGCTTGTATCCAACTACTTTGTTTAGTGAAGTCTGAAGTTTCCTTAGGATGGAGGAAGGCTTCAAACGAAGGTGTTGCCAACCTCCAGGTGTTGCTTGTAGATCTCCTGATGTATGAACTGCAAATATCAGTTCCTGTGTAGGAAATGGCAGCTTCAGGGGGTGGAGTCAACAAAATAATGACCCTGTAAAACCCCCTCCCCTCCCCAAACTCCACCCTTCCCAGGCAGCCTCCCTATGTTTGCCATGGTTACTGGGACCAATCAGAAAATGTCTGGGGCTTCCAAGTTGGGTTTGATTTCCCACTCTTCCACATGAGTGATGGACTCTTATCTGGTGAACTGAATTTGTTTCCTCACTCCTACACATGATGCCTGCTGGGTGACCTTGGGCTAGTCACAGCCTTCTGAGAACTCTCTCAGCCCCACCTACTCTTTAAGACTCCTTACAGTAGAGAAAAGCAGGATAAAAATCCAAATTCTTCTCTTCTTCAAGCCAAGAGTCTTCCTAGGATGTAGATAGCTGTTTCTGAATGGACACTGCCTGGAGAAGCAAAGCTGATGCCTCCTGCACTTTTCTGAAGCACGTCCTACTCTGTTAAGATAGAGGAGGAGAGCCAGAATTGACTCTTAGCTTTGGGAAAGCCATATTTTGGAGAACCACAAAGTAGGCACCAAGAAACACATGGAGAAAATGGCTCCTATTGACATCACATCCCAGTTGAGGTTCCCCCTTACCAACCCCCCCTCCCCCTTTCCAGGCTCCACATCCAAAACGCCAGAAATTTTCCATCCTGAGTAGGTAGCCATACAAAAACTTCACTTAGTAGTAGGATTTACTGATAGGCTTTACAGCCATGGTATTCAGCGGGTGACCACATGTGTCAAATCTTGGGGTTAAAATGCTGATGACCATCAAAGTCCTGTTCAGTAGGCAGTAACTCATGTCAGAAGAAGGAAAATCTGAGTATATGTGCATGCTGGTATTTCCCTATTGCTTTTGTACTCACCTGTCCCTCACCTTGTAGGCATTTAGTATGACCAGCATTCTAGCACTTGGGTCATGTTACATCACATGCCGTCTTAATTTCTTACTGAGACAGTGGTATAATTATGCTATTGGTTCTAATGTTAGGTAGTTTCTTTAACTAATTGATCTGTGTGGCTTGGGACTACACCAGGTTTTTAACAAGCCTACAATGGGATTTTCTCTCTTAAAAATGGGGATTGAGCTAGTTTGTAGAATGCATGCTTTGTCTTTTCTCTTGCCTCTTGGTAAGAATCACTTGAATAACTGAATGCACTGAAGTACCTGAGCAGAGAAGACTTACAGGAGGGTTTTCTTCAATTCTCACACTGGCTGGGTCAGTCTAGTTCTAGGCGGAGAGTTATTTCAATGGCTTTGGCAGGACTGCTTGGTTGTGGGGAGAAAAGTTTTCTGCCATGAAGTGGAATTTAAAGCTCTGGAATGCTTTTGTTTCTTGTGAAAACAAAGGCTTTTATCCACTCCCATGTTGCTTGGCATTGTCTTCTCTGCTGAAAACCTTCTGATCATTTTAGGGCGAAGCATGATTAAATTAAGATTGAAAAACAGGCTGTTTCCTGATCAACATCAACCCAGGGGTCTAATTTCCAAAATGTTTAGTGCTTGACTAATGCTTTTAAAAAAAATAAATGGAAAGTAAAGCTGAAATATACATAAACCATAAGCCCATCAGTAGAATTGGTCGATCTGCCATGTATCTTTTTCATAAGAAAGTTCATGAAATTTGACAGCAGCTATCTTTTCTGCACCATGAGTGTCTTGACTAGAAATGCAGTTAGAGGTGAATTATCTATTAACAGTCCAATCTTAAATGCACTGAATGCAGTGGATTTAACATCCACAAATGTCAACAGGACAAGTAAATGTTTTCAGAACTGTGGTTTTCAGTATGTCTTGTGATTCTTGTCTTGTTTCCCCTGAATCATTTTACTGTTGTGTTGTTTAATGCAGCGATGTTCAATAGAATTTGGATTTATATGCAGCCTTTCTCTCCTGTAAGGATAATCAAGGTGGCCTACAAACTCCTTTCCCTTCCTCTTCCCATAGCAAACCTCTTGGCTGATAATGTACAAGTTGCCTCCAGCATGACTTTAATTTGCTTCGCTGCCAGAGTGTGGCACATTTGCCAATGAGGACAGCTTTGCTTCAGACATGTTCCCTCCACCCATGACCAACCTACCTAGCTTCACCCTTCCCAATCCCTTGCACTGCCATCCACACCTTCCCCGTCACCCGCCCTTCCATGTTGCCAGCTCCTTCCTGCTTTCTACTCATCCTGCCAGCATCTTTGGGTAGCCAGCAAGTGGAAGTAAAATAGTTTTTTTCTCAACCACATGAGTTTAGCCAAAACATACCAACCTTTACATTCTCATATCGATATATTAATATCTCGATGTAATAACAGCAGTGTTCCCATGCAGAGTTCCCTCTTTCCTTTCCCAGTGATGGTGTGAATCCCCTCCCCACAGGAAGAACTTTTTAAAACTTTATTTCAACTTCAAGCATTTGTACCATATTAGGTCTATCAAAATAATGATAGTTATAATGTAGGAATATTGAAATAACAAGCCTCTGTTTCCTTCTGTGGCTACAGCAGCAGCAGGTTGTATGTGTGTGCCTGTGGAGGGGAGGGGGAGAGAATATTATCTGGTCCCCTTCTTTGGCAGTGTAGGGTCCAAATAATTGCTTTGCCTTTTTCATTTGGGGGGATTATTTTTGGAAAGGGCTACAATGCCAATATACCTGTAATATCAATATAACAGTAATTTAAAGGCGTTTACAAAGCCAGCAAAATTGTGACTACTGGGTATGAAGAGATCTGTGCCTTTAAGAGAGAGTTGGATTATGCAGCCAAGTCTCAGCAGACAAGCTGTGCAGCAAGGAGTAGGTGCCTCCTCATGTGTAAACAAAGAACCACAAAGAGACCCCACTACAACTCCACTGCACAGTAAAGAGCCTCGAGGTAAGCATTCCATGCATAATGGGCCCTTGTGAGGTAGGTGAGGCTGAGAGAGTTATGGTTTAAACCAGATAATTAGTGAGCTTGTTATAATTATTCAGTATTTAAAGAAGGTGATATTATGGAGATTTTCATAATTGAAAGCATTACTGAGTGCAAAGAAGCTCACAAATGCTTACTGTGCTGTTAAGCCAGACGATCATTTAGAGCTGAGAATGGTTGCTTGGCCAAGCTCCGACCCACACCTAGCTGTAGTAACTTTCAGAAGGACAGACGTAGGGTGGTGGCTGCCAGCTTCTGATTACTTGTCTACAATATACTCAATAATGCTGAGAATTCTCGCACAAGAAACAAGAGTCAATGTTAATCCATATTTAATTAAGTTGCAACAAATGGTTGGATTAACAGCTTTTAAAAAACTTTTGATCAGCAGAAAAGAGGATTGTTATTAATCAAGGGAAAACATTTTTTAAAATGTTAATTATATAAGTCAGCGGTGCCCAATTTTTTTGAGCCTGCGGGCAGCTTTGGTATTCTGGTGCAGTGTGGTAGGCACAGCCATAAAATGAGTGCCATAAAATGACTGCTGCGGGATGCAGACCCAGCCACAAAAAGGTTGCTGCCACTTGCTTTCACTTACACAAGGCAGACCTTTGTGCTGTGGTGGCAGCTGCTGCCAAAACAACATTATTAAAACCTGCACAGCCAATCAAATTTCCACTGACCTGTCAAAACTGTTGGTGGGCAAAAGCACCACGCACTATCTAAAAATACTTGACAGACACCAGGAATGGTCTTGATGGGTCCCATGGCCCCCATGGACACCACACTGGGGACCCCTGATATTAGTACTTAAAAACATAAATGCATTTGCAGAAGATGCACTGTGCAATCCTAATACAACACCATAGATTTCAGTGGACTTGAAAATATGTGTAATGATGCTGAATCGTTAAACTGGCCATAGTGCCCACTGAATCAGTTTGCAATGCACCCAAATTTTTATGTTGCTATAACATTATCACTAAATTTTTCGATATATCACCTAGATACCGTTTGTTGCTATCTTGTGTTATCAAACCATTTATGCATGTTCTATCAGTCTTATCAGCTAAGCAGCATGAGAGGGTGTTCTGATGAAACTATACAGCATAGCTTTCTATTAGGTGTTTACCTCCTATCTAAATACCTGTTGTAATTGTTCCTTGGAGGATTTCATTCTGCAAATGTTCCATAATAAAGGATGCAAACCAATTAGACGTCCTAATATGCTCCACCTATATATCTAGTATCATCCTATTTTTTAAAAAGAAAGGTAAGTGAAGCATGAAGAATTAATATGACAAGTGTGGCATTTCACAAGAATTTGTAGAATTTGTTCGAAGTTCTTCTGTTCTAGCAGTTCAGTATTTGAGATTGCTGATTGTGTTGGCATTTCAAGTATACAAGCTGCGTATGCATGAAATGTTAAATTTGTAAAGTACGTTACTCACTTCAAGTTTGCCTATATGAAGAACATAACTTCTACTCCCATTTTATAGATAGGGGAAGAAAGTTGAGAAAGTTGCTTACAGAGCCGTAGCACCAAGGGGATGAGGGTGGTGGGTGCGCGCCAGTGCATCATTTGGGGAGCGTGGGGAGAAACAGTGCGGGGGCGAGCTGGGGTCGTTTCTGGGGCATGGTGGGGGTGTTCTTGGGTGTGACGGGAGAGGGTGGGGGTGTGGCTGGGGCGAAGGGCCCATGCATGCCCCTGGTGCTATTCCCCTTGCTCCAGCCTGGTTTCTTAAAGTCTACCTGTGAGTCCCTGGTATACATGAAGAAGCAAATCTACTTCTCAGTTTCCAAGGTCAGCTCACAACTGACTATATGAGAGAAGAAGGTAAGATAATGTGGTGTTGCAGTTACAGTGTTGAACTAAAACCTGGGAGACTTTTAACAGGTAGCATTGATCAAGCAAAACACTTTATTTATCGGACGGCAGAATATATACAGAGGAGACTTTGGTCTCTGAACCCTGTTTATTATTCTTCCAAGGAAATTGGTTGGCTACTATGTAAAACAGAATATTGAACTAAACGGACACTGGTCTGAACAAGCAGGGCTCCTCCTGTCTTCTTACGCCATCTGAACTTTGTTGGAGAAACAAAGGAATAAAAATATACTTGATCGTCAGATTACAGAAGATAGCACCTAGGGTATTTTTCATTCATATATTGTAAGCCCAGGAATAATTACAAGAATAATAAATCCCAGTTCACTTACTAGGAAAATAGCAAGGGAATAACTTCTTAATATGCACTATCAGGATACTGGACAAAGTTTATGAATGTATCATTCAAATACCAACATGGCTAATATTTTTACATAGGCAGACTTTATTATTTGCATCCTATTTTAAATGCCATTTGGTTTTAAGAGCCTGTGTTGTGTTGCTGTTAAAGACTAGAGGCCCATATATACTCTTTTCCACTGAAAAATGACAGTAGAATTATATATTAATCCACCGTTTCCTGGACCTTCTTTGTTCTAGATTGCTCCACTTGGGTCCTAGTGCCTTGGGGACAGAACTGGGTAAGGACTAGGACCCAAGCGGAGCATTCTAGAACAAAGAAGGTCCAGGAAACTGTGGATTAGCATGCAATTCTACTGTCATCTTTCAGTGGAAAAGACTATAGGGACTCATTTAGGCAACGCAAACTGTGGCACGGTCCACAACATATCTCAAAATCTCATGAACTCTCAGGGATTCACCTTAAAAACACTTGGACACTCAGCAAGCCTTTGGGAGCTGCGTGGGGAGAGAAGGGACTTCTGCTTTCCCTCTTGCACTATTTTCCTTTGGGTGACCTTGGGTCGGTCTCACAATCTCAGCCTAATACACCTAACAGTGACTGTGGTGAGGATAAAATGGACAAGGGGAGGATGTTGTAAGATACTTTGGGTCCCCATTGGGAAGAAAATACAGGATACAAATACAGCAAAACAAAAAAAATAAACAAAACAAAATGATGTATGGCTTTAGATTATGCAAAGTTTGTAAAGCAAGAATACAAAATAGCTGTCTTCCACACTTCATCAGTGTTCATTACAGGTATAAAACATTAGTATTAAGAAGATATTAGGTCTCATAGACTTAAGAAAGTGCATAAATGGGAGCAAGGATTCAGACACTACACAGAATGTTATTTCCCATTTCTTGTTATAAATATGTATTGAATTAGTTCAGCTAATTCTGTCCAGTGACTAGCTTTGTTTTTTTTTCCATTTATGAGACAGAATGTACCTATTACTACCAGTTCTAACAGTTATTACCCTTTTCTTACACATAGACCAATTGTTCCTCCAAGCCCACTTCACTTAGGACTTTATTTTGTTCTCTTAAATTTTTTTTTACTGTGCCTCCCTTCTTTAATTTCTTTCCTTTTTCTTTTTCATGTTCTTATCAAGCAGGAACTTGAGACAATTTCCTCCAATTCAAGAGAAATATTTTACAGAACTTCCATATGCTTAGGGTGTGGACTTGGATTGTGGTGGAATGCAAAGGGCTGTAGGGATTAAAACAACAAATCTTTGCCCAGCAATACTATTCAATGCAAGATAAATGTTTTAGGAAGCTTCCATATTCATAAGGGGTGGGCAATGGCAGAGTGAGGAAAGGATGTAGCTATAAAAACAACATCTTTGCTTAGCAGGACTGGATTTTTTAAAAAAGGATCGTTTACAAAAAATGATAGAATGATAATGTTGGAATGGAGCCTTTTGTCCTGCCGTACAATCCAACAGTCATTATCTATTCTAAGAAGGAGCTGAGCCCCGGAGCACTATAATGCTAGCAACTTGTAAAAAAAAATTATCCAAAAAGACCAAGGGACAAGAGAAGACAGGTCCCTTTTTATATAAAGGGCTGATTCCATGAGACCACATACACACCATTGGGACAATGGACCCAACCTTCTCCTTCACACCCTACAGAAATGTCGGAAAGTGGGTGGTTTGGCTTGTTGCAGAAGATCATGTTGCCATGTTCTTTCACAAGGGAATAAATTGTTCATTTCCCAGACATCCTCTGTTTGGTATAGGGTTGTCAACTCCAGGTTGGGAAATTCCTGGAGATTTGAGGTGGAGCCTAGGAAGTGTGGAGTTTGGGGCAGAGGTGTAGAAAGGGGGGAAAGCGCCCAGTGCACCGGTGCGTCCTCCTCCTCCGCCCTGCCCCGGAACACCCCCGCCACGCCCCAGAATGCCCCGCCACGCCCTCACCACACCCCCACAGGGGCGCATGCCTGGTACGTTGTGCCCCGCCACATCCCCTTTGAGCTACATCTCTGGTTTAGGGAAAGGAAGGAGCTTTGCAGGGATGTGATGTCATTTTCTCCAGGACATCTCTGTGGTCTGAAGATCAGTTGTAATTCTGGGAGAACTGCAGGCCCCACCTGGGGATTGGCGACCGTAGTTTGGTATAACAGCACAGAGGGAGTGTAGATGGAAGCTGTTTTTGTATGCATACCACAGTCCAATCCTGAGCAGGCATGGTGCCTATGAGAACAGAGGGAGACATGCAAATAAGTATGACTGCCAGAGTTCACAGCCTGAATCCATCATCCCCATCCTGTGACCTCTGCCTTGACCTTTAGATACAATGAAAAGATTAACAATACAATTTTAAACAGAGTTCCATATTTTTAATCTCATTTACTTCACTGAATTTAGAAGTATACTTAAGATAACAGCTATACTTTTTTGCACAGAAAGAGCTAAAGTACAATTGTAACTCCATCAGCTACTTCTTCCTGGATCTTATTTGTAGTAGAATGCTTCATGGGGGTTCTAGTGTCTGCCTTGTTCTGTTCCTTCCCACCCCATTCAAACAACATACATTTTTTTAAAAGAAAATGGAAGCCTTCGGGTACCTTAAAGACTAGCAAATTTATTCTAGTATAAGCTTTCATGAAAGCAGTACTTCATTGGATTTTTAGGAAGGTACTATGAGATGTCTGAAATCCAGCTGTGCATTCACCACAGTGTTAACATACACCTGAATTACTACTGCTGTGTTTTTAAGGTATAAGGTAGTTTTTCAAGATGGAATGATATGTTTTGAATAGACCTATAGCCAGGCTTTTAACATTGGCTCTGGAACCATTAAACTGTGTTTTCCCATAAACCAAAACATTTCAGTTACTAATTCCTGTATGTCAGGTGAGATCAATGTTTAAACTCTCTTAACCAAAAATCTGCTTTTAAACTGTTAGCCACAAAGTTTGAAAACTTCAACAACAAAAAAGTATAACATATTATTGTTTTGTATCCAAATGAAATTTTTTGTATTCTTTTGAAAAAAAATAATGATTTAAACGTCTCTTCATTATTGCAAGGAACCAAGCTTCTAACTGGAAACCTGAATCCTTGGATGCTTCCTGCCATTTTATTTCTCTCCACTGGAGAAATTATTGTGCCCTCACACACTTCTTCCTCTAAGCCTCCTGATATTGCTGCTTTTATCTCACCCATTTTTCCTGTTTATGAAACCTAAGGACTTCAAACCAAGCAACTATTACAGTGGCCATCCCAGAGACCTGTTTTTGTGCCAGGGGATTCTAGACAGAAGAAAATGCTTGGTAGAAAATACTTTCCTCTTACTCTAGTGTGAGAATGAGTGATTCTTCTGTCCATGATTCTCCTGTCCCACTTCAATATCCCACTACACTACAGTCCATGTGAATCCTGAATATGTGTGTGTGCGTGTGTGTGTGTGGGGGGTACAATGGGAAGGGGAGGGGGAAGATAATTGGCAAATATCCCTTCCTTGCACATTGCTTGGTTTGCAGTTGTTTGGATTCAAGCCAGTAAGACCTGTGGGTGTTCCTGATTTTTTTAAAAAAAAATTCTTTCTTACCAGTAAAATTTTGCAAAACTTCCATGGATTGTATAGTACATTTGTTATCTTCCTGTGGATAAAACAGTTTGGATTATATTGATCTGTAGGTAGACACTGTCTGATTTTCTATGGCATAGAGATGTGCTGCAAATGTTCTATCAAAATCTGTTTTAATATGTTGCGTCACCTTGTATATCTTAAATACGGGCAAAGCAGACTATGATTCAAGCAATTTATTGTGACTTGACTGAACGACCGGTGTTATCAGGAATAACTTTTTGGTTATTTTCCTCATGTACTAGAACTGTTCCTGTAAAATGATGCTATGAAATCTTGTAAAAACCTATCTATTGCCATGAGAGCTACTAATCAGAAAATGTTCTGCTAGCATAAGATGTTAAATTGACTGTGTACCGTTTTCCTTCTCTTTAATGTCACTGCAGCAATCCAAGTCCAAGCTATTCCACTAAATCGGATTTGTTTCCTGACAGTGTGTGTCACAGAGTTTGATAAGCAAAAATTTCCTTACAATCCCATAGACCAGAGGTCTGCAACCTGCTGCTCTCCAGATGTCCATGGACTACAGCAGGGGCTGATGGGAATTGTAGTCCATGAACATCTGGAGCCACAGGTTGCAGACCCCTGCCACAGACTCTCCATACAGTAGACTTTTGCTCTACCACTACCGCTCTCAACTGCACAAAGGATTTCCTCACTTGCTCTGCCATTTCATATAGTTCAGTCTTTTGTGCTGTTGTCTTCTCCAACAGTTGGAATGAATTTTGTGAGCTTGGGAAGTGGTTGCTGGAGAAGCAAGTTGATGAATTTGGAAAAAAGGCTTTCTCCAACTCAGGCTAGCCCATAAGGTGGTCCCTTACGTTGATACAGCTGATCTGGCCACCTGGATCTGTGCAATAGTGTCATCCAGGCTAGACTACTGTAATGCGCTGTACATTGGTTTCCCTTCAAAATCAATTTGAAAGCTTCAGTTGGTACAGAATACTCCTGTTTAGTTATTATTGGGGCTAGATAGAGCATGCATATTATTCCTCATTCTACAGTCACTCTGTTGGCTGCCCCTCAGTTATCCGCCCAATTTAAGGAACTGGCTATTACACACACAGAGCCCACTGTGGTTTTGGGCCTTCATATTTGTGAGACTATCTCTCCCTCTATGCACCAACACAACAGCTTTGTTCATTCAAGGAGGGTCTTCTGCAGGTGGCAACCTGGAAATGGACAAAATCCACAACTGCCCATACATAACCCATGCCATTTCACTATTTGTGTTTTGGTTGGATCTCAGGGCCCAGGAGACAAGAGCTCAATGAGCTTGCTTACATATTACCAACTGCAAAGGCCTTACCCTCCTCAGTTGATCTGGCCTGCTATAGGAGAAGGAAGACCCACAGCTCAATTGAGGGAATTACTTATTTTTTACAGGCCCAAGTTGAATAAAGACTTTCAGCAGCTACACTTTATGTAGAAGAACAGAAGGGATAAAGAATCCCTGTATTATTGTTTGGACTTTCTTGCTTTTCTTTATTTACTGGGTATTGTCAGTGTAACTGTTTTGAGTGCTTTTCTTAAAAGTCACTGAAGATTCTGTATAATTGAGTTGTGATACACACACACACACACACACACACACACACACACACACACACACACACACACACAATATACATATATATAATTTATCCCTAAATGATAGAAAGTTGTGTTTACACTAAAGGTTTGTTAATTTGTTCAAGCAATTTCATATTTGGTTGTTGTGGGTTTTCTGGGCTGTGTGGACGGTCTGGTTGATCTTATTCCTAACGTTTCGCCTGCATCTGTGGCTGGCACCTTCAGAAGTGTATCACAAAGAGAAGTCTGTTACACACTGTGTCCTGTGAGAAGGGAATGTTTAGTGGGGTATATGTCCATGTCCGAGGGTGGGGAACCAATCAGTAAGTGTTTGGATGGAATTTGCTATGCAAAAGTGTGGTTGACTGCATTGCATTGTGGGTGGGGTTTTTCAATCCAGGGAGTGATTCACATTTGCATTCCCTGCAGCAGCAACAGTCTGCAATGCAAACCCTGTGTCTGGGTAAAGTCCATTGTCCATGAACCTTGGCCTTTGATTCTGGTGTTTTTAATTACTGATAGCCAAGAAAACCCACAACAACCAGTTGAATTCGGCTGTGAAAGCCTTCGATAATACAATTTTATATTTTTTTGACAAGCCACAGGGTGCTGTCATTATATTAACTTTTTAATTTTCCTAGGGCTCATTCCGCACATGCAGAATAACGCACTTTCAAAGTGCTTTCACTGCTCTTTGAAGCTGTGCGGAATAGCAAAAGCCACTTGCAAACAGTTGTGAAAGTGGTTTGAAAATGCATTCTTTTGCGTGTGCAGAAGGGGCCAATGTCTCCAAAAGGAGATTGATGTAGCCAAGGATAAGTAGGTTACATGTACACGGGCCTTACAGTAGATTACACGTACACGTAGTGACGCCCACCTTATGAAATGACCTGCCTGAGGAGGTCAAGAAGGCTCCTACCCTTCTGGCTTTCTGCAAAAGCTGAATTGTTCAAGAGGGCTTTTCTACACAGGCAATATTTTATTTTATTTATTTATTTATATTAGATTTTTTTTTACACACTGATCACCCAAAGGGTCTTGTGGTGACTTATAACACTTTAACTATTCACTTCCAACCCCATCCAATGAGCCAGGTACCCAGCTGTGGCTGTGCTGCCTCACCGCTCCGAAGGAGGTTTCCCAGCAGCATGGGAAGGCTTAAAATGCAAAAACAGCCAAGAAGCCCCCATTGACCTTAATATACTCATGCTACCTTTTTGGTGGTATAAGTCCAATGCCCTGGCCGCTGGCACAACAGGAGCAATGGCTGGGATGATGTTGGCTCCTCTCCCAACCACTTCCCTGGACTGCCCCCACTATGCTGATGGTGAGACAGGGCACAAGGACTCTGGTGCAGCATCCAGCATCACATCCCACCACTGGGGAGGGCCACAGCAACCAGAGGATTCACTGCTCCCCCCGCTGGGACACGTGACACAGGGAGGGCAAATCTGCTGGCATGGCCCCCACACCATTTCCACCTGGCATATGTGCTCCCCCTTCTCTTTGGATGGGGCTGCAGATTACTGAGATAAATTATTGTGGTCTACTACTGTGTTAAGCTTGTCAAACTAGGGTTCTGCTGTAGAATTGTTTGCATCATTTAATGTGTTATGTTAAGACTTATGCTTTGCTTTAGCTCTGTTTTTAGATTTCTGATTTATTCTGAAACCCTAATCCTCCTGTATTCACTACTGGATACTCACCCTGTCAATTTCATTGTCTGTGTAATCTGCCTTGGATCCAAGTGAGAAAGGCAGACTGCATATGAAGTAAATAAGAAAAATAAATAAAAATATTACTCTGTTATATATGAACATATTTTTGATTACGCATGGGTTAAATTATGTGGCCATTCTGAATTAATGGTTTAATGTTCAACCTGTTGCATTAAAATTGTAGTTACTTCTGATTCATGTAAAATATATAATTTTCCTGCATGCCATCACTTGCTCTTCTTCAGAAAACAGGTTTGATATATTATGGGGTACTGTTCTTTGGAACTGAAAACAATATAGTCTGTGTTGTGGATTTTTTTCTGTCTGTCTCCCACAATTATAAAAGAAAGTTCCCTGTTCTACTGATGAACATTATCTTAAAATACATCTGGATGCTAGCCAGTTGACAGATTTTTGTAGAAGTTTTGGCCAACAGTGTAATGGGACTGTCTCTCCATTGTAGCAGTGTATTACATAACCAATTTTTTCATGCCTGAAACATTTGGCTGAGTAATATTGACATATTTGTATTTGATCAGTATTTCAAAGCATATGCTGTGCTATATATTCCCTGCTGAGGTGAAAGGCTGTTAGGTTTGTTTTTAAAAAGACTTACGTAGTTTGTGTCCTAGTTATATTCTGAATATAAACACTTTCACAATAAAGTTTTCTATATTCGTATTTATTGTTCCCATGCAATTAACACACATATGTACAGTATGTTTTATTTGATCGTCAAACTGTTTTCCTGTGCACAGTTTTCTCTCTCTTTTATTTTGTTGTTCATGTGCCCAGTTCATTCTGCTTAAAAAGATAATGCTTAGAATTATTGGAAAGGGACTGAAAATAAAACAGCCATTATTGTAATGCCCTTGAGTAGAGCTATGATACAACATCGGTGTACGAAAAGGTATATGATTCAGTTTCCATATCTCAAATAGGATATTGAAAAACTGGAAAAAGTACAAAGGAGCACAACCATGGTGATGAAGGGCTTGGGAGTTCTTATGTTGAAAGGCTGAATTTTCTGGGACTTTTCTGTCTTGAACAAAATACAGGGGAAGGTATGAGAAATTTGAAAAATTATGCATGGGGTGGAGACTGTCATATAGAGAGAGCTCCTTCTCTCTCTTCCAGATTTACAACAGCTATAAGGAAATATTTGTTTACTCAATGAGTAATTAAATTGTGGGATTCGCTACCAGTGAATGTAGTGGTAGCCACGAGCATAGGTAGCTTGAAAAAGGGGTTAGACAGATTCATGGAGGAGAGGTCCATGAAGTTAAGGAAGTTAAATTGAGGAAACCTCCATATACAGGCAGCAAAACTCTTCATACTAGTACTGGGAGGCAGCACCAGCAGATGGCCTTGGCCTCTTTGTCCTCTTTGTTGGCCCTCCAGAGCAGCTGGTAGGCCACTATGTAAAGCAGTATGCAGGATTAGATGGACCCCTAGTCTGATCCAGCAGGGCTCATCTTATATTATTATATACTCTTAAACCATCCTTTTTGAGCCATTAGAATCTTCAGACTGTATGTGTGCAACCCAAGGATCTCATCTCCCCAATTTTACAGGGCTTGAAATTTAGAGCTTCTTCCCCAGAATTTTCCAATATGTTTCCTGTCTCCTCCTAGCAAGGACCAATTCCTGCTCCATTGCTTCATCTCCTAGGGCACCTGCATTCAGGAAAATACTTCACTATGCTGATGGGAAGTACTGTCAAGTGACAGCTCACTTACGGCAACACTGTCAAGTTTCCAAGACAGAGATGGTTTGCCATTACTTGCCTGTGTGTGGGCAAAGAGGTCATCCAACAGGCTTCATGTGAAGAAGATGGGAACTGAACCTGGTCCCCCAGATTAGAGTCTGCCTCTCTTAACCACTGCACCATCTTGGTGAGTAGTAAAATCATGTGGGTCTTTCACACAGAGGCTTTAACTGCAGTGTTTTTTTTCCTCTGTGAGCTTCTTTGTTGCCAATTTGTTACCTTCCCATAGTTTACTTTCAATTTCTCCACCTTTGATGTAATTTCGAGAAAACATAGAGGAGCAAATAGGAAACCACAGAAAGACAACAAACAGTCAGTGGTGAAAGTTTTAAAACTGCTGCTGCCTAGCACCCAAACCATGGGGAAACCTCTGTGTAAAAGTGGCAAAAGATACCCAAAGTTATAGCTGAAGATATACTTCATACAACAATAATGTTTAAAAGGCTGATTCATTGCCTTATAAGCAAAAGCTTTTGAATTCCTTTAAAAATGGGGTTTGGTTTACATTTCTGTTGTTTCTGTGTAGTCTAATGTTGTTGGCGTCAATTTAAACAGGTATTTCAGAAGAACTGAAAGTCCCAATGAATGAAAACGTTCAATTTATTCGGAAACAAGAGCTGGGATACAAATATCCAGTTATCGCTTGGCAAAGTAATCTTACCTAACAATGCAGAGAACTGACTGATACATTAACTACATGTACGGGCCTGCTGGGACAAAGAGGTTTGTCCTTACAAATTAGACTATTTTAAAATGTTTACAAACAACTTGATCCCAAGACTTGCTAAATTGGCACATTCATGAGAAATACAACTCCTATGAAGGCTTGACAACCTCCAGGTGAGCCCTGGAGTTTTCTTGGAGCTACATGATCTCTCAACTATGAAGCTAGAGGTGGGAGCCTGAGGATGGTCTCTCAGTGCTGGCGGCCTGTCTGGAGAGCTTGTGTGAATCCAGGCCAGTACTTGCAGTGTAACCCAGTTTCCCTGGCAGGTCTGGCTGGCGCATTGAGTTGTCCCATTGCCAATCTCCCCCATTTCCTCCTTCCCCCACACCCCATTCTCTGCCTTGACTCTGTGGGTCCCATGGTCAATCCCATCTTGCTGCTGCCTGCTGGCTACCTGGAGGTGAGGCCAGAACCCCAGATAAGCAGCTGGACTCTGTCACAGCCCTCAAAAGGGGTCCTGTCCCCCATGGGTCAGCCCCCACTCCAGTGTCCCATTCCTTGACCCTTTAGTCTCCCAGCCCCCACTCCCTCTTACAGAGATGCAAATGTATTGAGCCAGATGCAACACAACTTTATTCAGAGGGAGGGAACTGCATGGGAGCATCCACCCTTCATCTCTACATCTGGGTCTCCTGGTTTGCACCTGCAGGGGATTGTTGTCCCATCTCATCTCCGTTAGGTGGGGGTGGTTGACAGGACTGGAACATGTCAGCTATTTGAGTGGTTGCGCCACTCCCCTTATGGGTTGGGTGGGACTTGGAGACTGTCTCTTCTGCCACACCTGTTGATTGGCCTCTTGTGGAGGTCTTTGGGAAGAAAGTACAGAGGGAGATTGAGAACGCCGTGATGGGTACAGAGGGAGACTGAGAACGCCATGATGGCACCACAGTGATTCCTCCGGGATGTCCAACCAGTCCAGAACTTAACCTTTGAGAACTGGGTCTGTTGTATTTGCGCCATGTGCCCACCTCCTCTGGCATTCCCTCTGACTCCTTACTGGTGCAGTGGTTACCTCTGAAGGCTGTCAGTGGGTCTTCTTTCATATCTTCACATGTGTTCCCAGTGATAATGCAACATGCGTTAGGGTTGGCAGTGTCCTGTGACTGTCAGGGCACCTGTGGTTGCTCCAATGTCATTGAATCCTTGACTGAGGCAAGGGCAGATGATTGATGGGGAAGGGCTACAGGTACACCACCATCCCAATATGTCCTCCTTTGTGCACCCCATCACTTCCTGTCCCCTGTCATGTTGGCACAGACAGGGGGCTATAGCAACTGCCAGGTGCCAGAATTGTCGGTGCCACTTGTCTTTGATGGGCATGCAACCCTGGGAGTGGGTGATGGGAATAGGATGGTGGGGGGCATTGCCTAGCTTTCCAGTAAAGGTACAGTCATCCCATTGGGACCAGCCTCTGAAACTGTTGGCCCTGAAATAAAGCCTCAGTGAGAGTGCTCAGCCACAGGGTCTGTGGACTTTGCTCTCCCCGGTCAGTTGCTGTGCCAAGTATAACCTCTGTTGTACAAAGTGCCTTCCTTGTGCTCATTCACTGACCTGAGTGCTCTTAAGTCCCCATGCCAAGGAGCTGAATGGAAGCATCCCTTGTTGATCACACTAATTTATAGAATTTGCCAGGTTCAGGCTGCAGTTTTTAAATGTTTCAGGGTCCTGCCATTGGTTCCAGGTGTGGGGTGGGGCTTAGCTTGCACCTGAGAACTTCCGTTGGCTGGAGCCTGGCTGGCATCCTGAGCACTTTCTGCACTTTGAGGGTGGGTCTGTACTTGGAAAAATTGTTACAGTGGGACCTATTGCATCATGGTTTTGGTCAATGTAATGTTGCCGTAAAGGCTCAGGGAGCCAGCTACGGTGGCAGCTGTGGCCAAAACAACATTTTAAAAAATCTGTACAGCCAATCAAACCTCCAAAGGCCAATCAGAAGCCTTGTTCAACAGAAGCCCCACCTGGTCCCACCCTCTTTCTAAAAACACTTGGCAGTCACCAAAACAGTATTGGTGGGTGCCATAGTGCCTATGGGCATCATGCTGGGGACCCCACCACAGAATCCAGCCTCCGAAGGAACAGTTTTCTCCAGGGAAATTGATCGCTGTCATCTGGAAATTACAGATCTGTCTACTCTGGAAATCAGTTATAATGTTGGGAGACCTCTACACTTCACCTGGAGGTGGGCAACTTGAAGAAACAGCAGCATGCAGCGATGGCAGAATGGACTGAACCACTTCAGACTTATGGGGAGGTGGGATCCAGCAGGTTCTCACAGGTTCCCGAGAGTAGGTTACTAATTATTTGTGTGTGCCGAGAGGGGGTTACTAATTGGTGATTTTGCGATGTGATTTTTGCCTTAGTTACGCCCCTCCTCTCAGCAGTAGCACGCAGAACTTGAAGCAGTCTAGCAGGAGGTGCACCGGCGTGCGTGGCAGCCTGCGCCTGCATGCATTCGTTTTCCGCCCAAGGACCAGCACAGCGGCTGCGTCCTTGCCACAGCCCCGCCCAGGAATGCCCTGCCCCGGAATGCCTGGCCATGCCCCCATCGTGCCTCGCCTGGCCCCATTGGCGCTACGCCACAGTTTGAATCCACCACCATGGGAACCTGTTACTAAAATTTCTGGATCCCACCACTGGGGAAGGGATTGTATTTTTCAAGGTTCTGCTACACTGGCACTTTCCTAAAAGTGAAAAAAAACTCACAACATACAAAGGTCTAAACTTCATTTTTCTCCCTTGAGTACTAAGCTGCTGTTGTTTTGCAGAGCTGCTTATACATGCCCCACCATTACGGCCTGTTCAACTTCCACAAACTTCTTCCATCTCATTTCTGCTGCATGTCTAGACTGAGTCTAGTGCCATAAATAATTCTAGGGTTTTTTGCATAGTACAACATGCTGATAATTTTTAACAGAATCTGAGGCTGTGATTAGCCCTCTGCCTTTTAACTCAGAAAAAGCAAGATCCATATTTCTCCTACTGTTACACAATCACAAGGGGGAATTTTTGAGTAGTTTCTCTTCCTCCTTTTGGGCTCAGAGATGCTAATTTCCTCTTAGCTTCACCAGAGACTTGTCAGTATGTTGTGATGCAAGGATGTCATGCTGTGATTCCTTTTAGATAAAAATCTAACAAAACTAATAATCAAAATACCTAAAGGGGACAGGAAATTACAATGGAGGTTTTTTTCCTTATGGAAAAACAGCCTCAAAGTGGTAGTTTTTCTTTTGCAATTCAGAACTACTCCTAGGACTGATTTCACTAAGCTATTTCTGACATAAGAAATAGTGTGAGTACAGTTTAACAAGAATCTGATTAATTCTACACATATGTGCAAAAGAGTAGTACATACAAAGATCTAAATAAATGGGGGGTTCTTTTTTCATAGCATATGTACTGCATTGAAATAAAAACTCTCTTATATTATAATGTACATACTTTCCCCAATGCAAATGTTAATATCAGTTGACAAAGATGTGTTTTGTTCATGGAAAAGTGTATTTCTCTCATGCTGGAACACTATGCAAGAAAAATTAAGTCAAATTCAAAAATGCATAAAAACTTGCTCAAGCAGAAGTATGAGAACTATCAGACGTGTACTCTAACCCTTTTGCTCAAGCTTGTGGAAGAGTTTGTGGCTAGTCTTCTATTCTGTTTTTATCACAAACTTTATTTATTTATATTAAAATACAAACAATCAAAATAAAACATTATTATTAATCAATACAACAAAGGGAAATTTTTTTCTAAATTATGATCCACAAGGTATTCCAATCCTGACTTCTATATATATTTACAATTATCACATCCTAACTTCTCCTTTAGTCATAATACATTTTAATTGTAATTCTTATTGACTAACAGAAATACCCTTTATTCAGTTATAAAGTCCCACCCGTACACCCTGTTAATATTCAGTGAGACAGTTACGACATTAACTTTAGACACATAATTTGTCCACAGTTCTCAATTCGATAAGTATCAGAAGTAAATTTCTTATTTGATGTGTCAGTCTGTCTAACGCATAAAGTTGTAGTACCTTATTCCTCCAGCCTTTGGTGGAAGGTAGTTGTTCCGATTTCCAGTGTTGGGCCAACACAATTCTTGCTGCTGCGCTGCTATCATATGGAACAATACATGCATATGAGGTTTTATTAAGTTGCATTTTGATAAAACTGGACCTAAAAGGTAAGTAATCGATTGTTTTGGAAATTTACTGCCAATCTTCTATTCAGCGGAATTCTTTGTATCCTACCCATCAGTTTTCTAGTGTCACAAACTGCCTTTTTGAGAAAAATTTGCCCTTGTTTTGAAGTATTGGTAGTCCAGATTTGCTGTGCGTTTAACTAGAATTTAACATACAATGCACAAGTGAGCTTGGAAACACTAGAATAAAAATAGATAGAAAATGTAACTGGTATTTCTACAAGAATCATAGCAGAAAGACAGCTCCTCTTGTTGATAAGCCCTACGGTAAACACAGGCAGCTGGCGTGTGTGTATTTGTGCATAGAGGGGTTATATGGCATGCAGCCTCATGTCTAAATAAACAAAGAGATACGCACGTTGCACTCTGGCTGTATATCCAATCTTATATATTGATTTTGCATATAATTAATCAACTTAAAACTTCTATTTGTTTTACATTTCATCCGTTTCTCTTACAAAGTTCTTAAAGATACAGTATAACTCTTCCAACACTTATAACTAAACATAAATATCCACATAGTCCAGGGGTCTGCAACCTGCGGCTCCGGAGCCACAAGCGGCTCTTTCAGCCTTATACTGCGGCTCCGTGTAGCCTGGAGGTTGGAGGGTAGCATGGGCGTGTCCCTCCAGCTCTCCAGAGCAGCACTGGAAGGAAAGGTGAGTGGAGGAGCCGAACCGGCTTGGTAGATCTTTGGGGTCGTGGAAAATGGGTCCAAATGGCTCTTTGGGTGGTGAAGGTTGCTGACCCCTGACATAGTCCATTCAATTCCTGCCGATTCTTCTTTCAGAAACAAAGCTTCAGTTTCATATAGTCCATATTCCAATTCTATAAGTTCTACATGTCCACATAAAAACATTTCGCGCATATAGAACGTTTTTCGTGCGTCTTCCTCAGTATGTCAGTATGTTCAATCACACTTCCAACAGTTCTTTGAGGCTTCTAATGGGTATATCTGAAATTAAAGTTACACATATACATATATACATCTATCTTTCACCCGTACATTTCTCAATTAGTCTTTTATTTTTATTACTCACTGGCAGCCTCATGTACCATAGCCATGATGACCTTACTGTTCAAGCTGGTTTTTCATTCTACTTTCAGCTCTCCTCAGGAAACTGTAAAATCTTCTCCTTATGCACTGGCCTCAAGCTAAGGAGTAGCCTCCCTGGTCTGCTGCCATGCTTTTTGGTGATTTCTCTTCTGAGTTTCGAGCTTCAGATTTCCCTTGATAGATGAAATTGTATATGGAATATTTAAATTATGTAACCATGAGCTTCACTGACACTTATTTTTTCACATCAGTTTCTAGACAGGGTGGATAAAATTGATGATTTAATTTTTTCATACGTTATAAATGTGCTTAGGTATGTTAAAAAAGATAGCTGAATGTGACCTAAACACATATAAGTTTGCATTTATCATCTCTTATAATTTACAGTTTAAAAATGAAAACTAACTAGGGCCCAAACTTGGGATTTTAAGCATTTTAAATAAATATAATATTGTATTTATTATTCTTCAAATTATGAAAAATGTAGATTTAGGTAAGATTCTATAGAAACACTATTTTGCCCAGCAATTGCTGGTATTTGCTTCTGGAAATTCTGGACATTTGACTTTCTCAGAAGCAATCTTGATAAGTACCGCTCCATGTATGAAAGTACCAAATAGAAACTCTCAATTTCACAATTATCCTTAAGACAGATATTAGTTTGATAGTGCAAAAGACATGTGACTGCTGCATGTCCAGAGGTAGTTTAATGGATGGTGCTTTGTTTGCAAAAAGATCAATGTTGGTATAAAAAATAAGACCAATTGGTATGCATTCTTGTTCAGAAGTATATCAGTAAGCTGTATATTTTGGCCCCCTTTCTTGATGATTTAAATAATTTATTTAAATAATCTTGATTTCCAAAAACAATATTTTATTTCTAAAACAATATTTTAATAATGATTTTGAAAACTTTCCTTTATCACTCTGTTAATATTGATGGGTACCCAATGGATGCATGCCCATCTTGAAATCCAAAGTAAATCTGTAAAACACAATCTGGATAACTCAAATTCCCTGATCTAGATTGGTAAATCTTTCTTAAAATGGAGTGTTGCCTGTTTAACTGGATTACATGGTATTTGTTGCAAATAATATTTGACATACCCAAGATGATCCTGGAATAAAGCAAAAATTAAGTTTCCCCCAGAAAAGCTAATTTATTATGACCTTAACATATAAAAATGCATATGAGAAGTATGCACTGAAAAAATATCAGCTGGGTTATGAAGTCACTTTTCTTCAGCAAGATGTATGAATGTAAGGACTTTACTATTGTATATATCCTGGACATTCTGCTGTCATAATCGTTGTCTCAAATTAAACTCTGTACTCCTTACTGAACTAATAAACTATAAAGCATCCATTTTCAGTTTACTAATGTGAATAATCTCATTAATGTCAATAAGAATAATCATGGCAGTAAACAATGAGTGTGTTTACTGGAATGCAAAACTTCTTGGCTTCCGTAAAGTGGCTGTTTTGAAATTATTAAAACTGTTTATTGGTTTATTACCAAACTCTTTGTAATGTGATACATGGAACTTAAAATAAAATCTATTCTTAATTCCATCATAGCTGTCTATAAATAATGCAATGCCGTCTTAAAATATTTATTCTGTAGCCTGTAGGCCAACACTATGTTCCCCATTTCTAGCCCCTCTTATACTGAGTCTTTGAAAAGTAACTTATGAATACACCTACAGTATTATTTACTTTGTGCTCAACAAATCAGAGACATCTCAATGTTGACAGCTTTATGGCCACCAGAAGAGCTTACTGGGCAGTGGGAAGAGGAAAACGTGGCTCTGGAAATTGTTAGTAGTCATTTGTACTCAAGATACTGAAACTTTCAACACCACTGCAGCAATCATGCAGCACTGGTTAAGTGCCATTTTACTTTGGATAGATTAATGCCAGCCCTGCGTATTTGCTGTGGATAGATTAAGGCCAGTCCTGCACATTTATTTGTAGAGACAGGAAATAGACCTGGGTCACATTTCAAAGTGATAGCTGATAGTAAACTTTAAATTACCAACTTGCTTAAAGGTATATGATCCAACAGGTAAGGCAAAGGTTGTGTTGCCCGTTTCAGTACTACTTGTACCATTGGTCAGTACTGCTAGTATGCAAACCATAGCAGGATGATAGCTTCTAGTGGGCTTTAACAGAATTAGGAGTTTTTAGTGAGCTAGGAAGTCTGGTGGGCAGAGTGACCTAATGGCATCAAATAGGAAGCACTAACTCTGGAAGCATTTAGAGAACTGACATATACTTAATTGGGAGTTTGGTACAGAGCCAGCAGACTGCCCAAGCTTCACTTGTGAGCTGAATATGCATCATCATGTTGTAACTCCCTGAAGTGGAGTAAGGAGGGTGTGGGAAGACTATGATCTGCCAGAACAGAGTCTCATGGGAAAGGGAGACAGGAGTATTACCCTTGCGCAACATCATCTCTTTGACACCTTGAACTTAGAAAGCAATGCAATAAGAGATTAAGTGTCATGACAATTGGAATTAATTGTAACTTTAATTGGTTAAGGTGATGCTATACATATTCTGTGTGGCACCACTTTTAACAAGCCTATATGTGTAGGCTTTTCAGTGCCACACCTGACTGAATAGTACATTTTGAAGTAGGTTCAAATTTATGTCCAGTTCATTTCCTTCACTGGGTTGTCTTGGGCAGGCCTCTGCCCAGCCTAGCCCTGTGTTTTGTGCTGTAAAATAAACTATAAAAACAAATACCGTATATACTCGTGTATAAGTCGACCCGCATATAAGTCGAGGCACTTAATTTTACCACAAAAAGCTGGGAAAACTTATTGACTCGCGTATAAGTCGAGGGTGGGAAATGCAGCAACTACTGGTAAATTTCAAAAATAAAAATAGATACCAATAAAATTACATTAATTGAGGCATCAGTAGGTTAAATGTTTTTGAATATTTATTTCAAAGAAAAACAGTCTAGCTCTGTAAGTGGAAAAGAGGGTCAACAAGAACAATATGGTATCAACAATAACTTTAAAAGTACAAAAACCTTAGTTCAATCATCAACCAAGCTAAAACACAAGAGTTAAAATCCTTCAAAACTGGATTCCTTATCATCATCTGTATGTCCAAATTTAACCCAACTTAGATTTTAAGAGGGATATTATCAGAAATGGAAAATCTACTATTAGCTTCCATTGTAAACAATGGGGGATGGAGCACCCCTTTGGGGATCAATAACTTTGGATCCCCTGACCCAAACTTCACCAAACCTGGCTGGTATCATAAAGAGACTCTCCTGATGAGACCAGCCAGGTTTGGTGAAGTTTGGTTCAGAGGGTCCAAAGTTATGGACCCTCAAAAGGACCCCCCATCTACTAATAGCTGCCATTGAAAACAATGGGGAATGGGGGGACCTCCTTTTGGGGTCCATAACTTTGGACCCCCTGAACCAAACTTTACCAAACTTGGCTGGTATCCTCAGGAGTGTCTTCTGAGGGTACCCTGAAATTTTGGTGTTGATAGCATACTGCGCCCCCTGCTGGCCGGCAAAGTAAAAACACATACAAAAATTTAATGACCCGCATATAAGTCGAGGGGAGCTTTTTCAGCATTAAAAATGTGCTGAAAAATTCGACTTATACATGAGTATATACGGTAATGCTACTGAAATTTTGTTGCACAGCTGTTTTGTTAGAAATCTGTCTGTCTTTATGTGACCTCGCATTCACTTTCCTCAGACTGTTCTAATGAAATAATTATTTAATAATTATTTATTTACATATTTACAGTCCACCTTTTTCATAGAGACCCATGAGGGATTACAGAGTGAGCAATACAAATGGGACAGTGGGACAAAATGGGACATTCAATAAACAGTGCAATAGGATTAGGATAGTAGAAGTCTGAAATCAATCATAAATCTAAAATACAGAACTGAAGCAATGCAGTGAGCATTAACGCGGCACATTACATATGTGGCCTGGGTTGCCATCCAGGAGCAAGGGTGGGAGGGTTGAGGGCTGTCTTCCATGGTATCCCAAGGGCAAAGCCATTAGAGGCTCAGCTGGTGCAGATGCATGAGGTATCTGGGGGGGTGCAGAACAGAGTCAAAAGTGCCTGGCCATTTACGACTGGGTGAGGTGGGTCTCTGCCCCTTTGACTCTGTGCTCTCCTGGCTATTCCCTCCCACCCCAGTTTTTGCATGGGTCTTGGAGTTTGGTTGTCATGGGTTAATTGATTATTTTTTGTTTTGTTGCATCTTGGCAGGTTGTGCATGGGTACTGATCTGTTTCAGGGAGGAAAGGCCTGTGTTCCAGCCCTCCCCATTAGTGGGGACCTTCATAAGGGACCTTGGAGTGGGTTGAGCTTCAGTCATGTCTGTTGGACTCAGGTGAGGGTTGCTAGCTGGCTTGCACACCCAGGCAACAAGGGAGATTAGATTAGAGGCCAGTGCCCAAATGGTTCCCACTCCACTGTCTTGCTATTCCTCCAGGCTCCCCAACACTTGGGCCTGGAGAAGGGATCACAAAGGGTGCTGCCCAGTGATCGGATCAGTTGCCTATGCGGCACTTCTCCTTCCTCAGCCAGCAAACCAATAAATAAGCTGCAATCAGTTTTATTCCACAAGAATAGTTATCTTGTTTGATATTGTGGGTCTCTGGCCTCTCCCTCCCCTCCTAGGGTGGCAATAGAATACTTACAGTATGCTGTATACAGTAGTATATAGCATCATTTATCCATATAACTCTATAAACCATTTTGTACAATGTAACTCTATTACCTGTACAGAAAAGCCCTCTTAAATAATTCAGTTTTGCATAGGTTGCAGAAAGCCAAGAGAGTGGGAGGCTCTCTGAATTCTTGGGGCAGGCCATTCCATAAGGTAAGAGCCACAACAGATAAAGCAGGTGTATGAGCATGTGATGATTTTGCCCATTTGCAGGTTGGCACCTGCAGAAGGCTGTACTCAGATGAGTGTGGTGGAGCATGGGGGCAGAGATGGTCCAGTAGATATGAGAGACCAAGGCCGTGAAGAACTTTGCATGTGATGGCCAAAACTTTAAATTGAGCTCTTTAACTAATGGGCAGAATGGGAGTAACATGCTGTCTAGCTTTATTATTAAAAAGTTCATTTGTGGAAATGTAAACAGGCGAGTCAGCTCAATAGAAGAGCAGGTGCTTTGAATACAGAAGTGCCTGGTTGAAGCCCTGGTTTCTCCAGTATCAATAGGGTTGGGAAAAATCACTGCCTGAGGCCTTGGGAAAGTGCTTCCAGTCTAGCCTAGATATGCTGATTCATTATAAATCAGTTTCATATGCAGAAGAACTGCTCAATTACCAATGAGCCTCCACTCAACCAGCCAAGGCTCTTCTATTGACATTGTCAGACTTTCTTCATAAGAACAATCCACAGCCTCCATCTTAAGCAAGTCACCCTCCATCCCCCATTGGGGAAAGAGAAACATGATCACAGGGGCCTTGTCATACGTATGCTAAATGCAGTAAAAAAAGGAAATAATCTGGCATTAAAATACTAAGAGCCAGCATGGTGCAGTGATTAAGCGGTGGACTCTAATCTGGATAACCAAGTTTGATTTCCTTCTCTTCCACATGAGCAGCAGACTCTAATCTGGTGACTTGGATTTGTTTCTCCACACCTACATATGAAGCATGCTGTATGACCTTGGGCTGCTCGCAGTTCTCTAAGAACTCTCTCAGTCCCACCTACCTCACAAGGTGCCTGTTGTGGGCAGAGGAAAAGGACTTTGTAAATCGCTTTGAGAAAAACAAGTTATAAATCTAGACTCGACTTCTAAATAAATGGTCCCTAATAAAATGTACCAAAGCAGGGTTTTCTTTAGGCTTGTTACATTTGGAGACTTGAATGTGGAATGGACAGGAAGCGGGGGAGGAGGGGCCCTGTAGCTGTGGCATACATCCCCATAGACCCATTTAATCATAACAATCTCACTGTATGTAGAAACAATGAATGAGCTGTGCACAGGTACAGGTGCTCTATAAGCATAATCACTAGTAAGCAGTCAGCTTGGATCGTGGACCAGGTGTTACACTGTCCCTGCCCCCATGTTTGGATGTGCAGATGTTGTTGACTTTTAAAAAATCAATAGTGCTTTTTCTACAGATGTCTTTTTTACACTGTAAAGTTTCCTTTTGTCTAAAGTGAACAAGGGGAAAAAAGGAAGGCAACATTGAGAACCATTGTCTGGATTTAGGTAGAGAAATGTTGATATCACCTTTTGACCTTGTATTTATCCTAACACATCAGAACAACTTCTTTACCCAGTATTCCCAATGCTATGCATTTTCTTGGAACAAATCCCATTGAACCTGGTCACACTTGCTTCTGAGTATCTAATCATAAAAAGGGCTGCACGCTTTCCCATTATTTAAATGAAAACAGTCATTTGATTTCACAAAAAATACAATTTAGCACGGACATAATTTATTTCATCTTTATTTTATTTATACCCTGCCCTTTCCTATCTGAGTCGGGCTCAGGGCGGCTTCCAACAACTATGCACACGAAAGACAATATATATGCTAAAACATAGAATTACACTACAATCACTGACTCAAGTTAAAAGATGGCATCCTGCCTACTATATATAATACTGATTATTCTGATAATGGGGAGCTGGTTTATAACGAGCCGTAGATAGACGATCAGTAATGGTCCAGAGTGTCCTATGTCCTCTAAAGAGTGGAGAGACAAGAAACCAAGGAAAAAAGAAAAGGGAGAAAAAGAAAGAAAAGAACGAGAGAGAAAAAAGAAAAGGAAAGTAAGGGCGTTTGAGAGTTTTGAAGAGACCCATTAGGCAGGGCGGGCTCAGTTCCCTTTTGAAGGCAAGAAAATTGAGTTGAGACAGCAAAGAATGAGTTAACAAACGTGGCAGAGAACCCCGTCCCTAAAAAAAAAGCACCCGCGCTTTGCATCACAGGCTTGAATCACACTTCCTCTCGTGTTTGCATTTGTTCCCCGAAGGGCAGGCTGTGGGTCATTTCCTTCCGAAATCCCCCAGCCCCTCTGCGCCCAGAAGCAGCAAAGCCCCAGGTTGTTCAGCGGCTGCACCGGTGCAAGGAAGCGCCTGATGCCCACGGAGGCGTCCCTCAGACCCTGTTCGTACTAAGCGCGTCCCCCTCCGTCCCCGACACACAATCCCCCTCTGACAAGGAGGACGGGCGGCCCGCCTCTTTCGGCGCCCTCTCGGCCAGAGGCGGAGCCGTTCCCTCGCGCCGATAGGGCGAGCCGGCTGCCACTCGGGAGGCGGGGAGGCGCGGCGAAGCGCCCGCCGGTTTGGCTGGGGGCGAAGCAAAAAGAGAAGAAAGAGCGAAAAAGAGGCGAAGCGGCCGAGCCGAGGGAGCCGCGTCGTTGTCCTCGGCGGCGGCGGCGGCGGCGTCTCCTCCTGCTCCTCCTTCCCTCGCACGGCCGCAGCCCCGCGACCCCTTCCCCTCAGCCCTGTCTGCCCCTCGACGCGCCATGGAGGAGGAGCGGGCAGGAGAGCAGATGAGACCGCTACTCACGACGGTAATGAAGCGGGTGAGGGGCTCGCGGGGCGGGGGGGAGAAGGTGCGACAGGAAGGCGCCCCCGCCCGCCTTTCACACACCCGCGCTGGGGCTGCTGCTCCTGGTCGTGGGGACGGCGCGGGGGTGTCCTCGCTTACTCCCCCCCCCCCCCCCCTTCTCTTCTCAGGCGGCTGCAAGCGAGGAAGAGGCGGTGGCGAGTCCTTAATGTCTGAGGAGGCGACACAAAGACAGGCGCTCGCTCTTCCCGTCTCTCTCTCGCAGGTGTCAGGGGGTCCTGCAGGCGGGCGAGGGGAAAAAAAGCTCTCACCCCTCTGCTTATTTTCAGTCGCTTTCCTCTCCGCTGTTTTACAGCCCGCCCACCCACACACCCACCGTGCCCCAAACCTCTG
Source organism: Sphaerodactylus townsendi (assembly GCF_021028975.2). Lineage (NCBI taxonomy): Eukaryota > Metazoa > Chordata > Lepidosauria > Squamata > Sphaerodactylidae > Sphaerodactylus > Sphaerodactylus townsendi. Next base: position 33,649,492 of record NC_059435.1, read on the forward strand.
TCACTCGTGGATGGATTGGCGAAAGGAACACCCATTCACTTCTCATTTTTGATCTTTTTTTTGGTATTCTTTGCTTGCTTCCCTTATTTTAAATTGCTTTCCACTCCACTGTTTCCTGTGCCCAAAACTGCTGTCACTCGTGGATGGATTGGCTTGGTGGAATCGGGGGGATCCCCATTCACTTCTCACTTTTTATCCTTTGTGTTTTTACTTCTTGCTTCAGTATTCTTATATTTTTAGGCACTGGGGGATGGCGGGGATGACATCTAAATCCATCCTCGGTTTTCGTTCTTTGTTCCTCCTGCCTCAACATTCAGCATCTCCGTCCACTCTTTTTATCTATCCAGTTTCCTCTCAGTGTGCGTGAGACCGAGAGATGTGTGCCCTGACAACTCCTCTGCTGTTAGTTCGTTGCTTTTGTTCAGGCGAGCTCTTGAGAGGCCAGAGAGGGAGCTTGGGCTCTTTGTTTCAAGCCTGGTTGCTTCTCCCTGCCATCCCTCTGCTTTCCCCCACCCCATGCCCACTTCAGACTCTTCGAATCGCTCTGGAAGTGTCAAACAGGGTAAAAGGGATAATGAGCAGGCTGGGGTGACCAGCTCTGCTCTTCTCCCTCCGTGGAAGCAAAGGCATGTGTTCCGTGTGCTGCTCAGTGTTGGTGACTCTCTAGAGGCAGCAGCTGTGGTGGCCAGTGAACCCTCTCCTTCCACTGGCTCTCCCTGTAGCATGCAAACGCATGGCTGGTCAGCGCTAGCTCTTTTGTAGCTCAGACCTTGCAGTTGTAGAGCAGCAAGAAGGAGCATGCTATTTCCAGGCCCTTCTTTTCATCGCTAGCTTTGGTGAAGGTGGGTAGAGATGAGTAACGTAACAGTGATTCACTTCCTTTGAGGCTGGGAAATGTAGTGAGGTGAGCATGTGTTTCTTTTTCATAGCGTAACTGCCAAGAAAAAAAAACACCCTGTTTCATTTTGATTTGTTCTCTTAGTATTGATGACTCGGGCTACAGTCTTGTGCATACTTGCTGGGAAGTAGGCCCTGTTGAACTTAATAGGATTCATAAGGAATGTTTTGCCGGTTTTGCTGTGCCTTTGTCCTGATATATACACTGGATAGATTCCTCAGGTTCCTTGGGGCTGCGCCAGGGCAGTTCATCTAGTTTGGATTTGCAATGTAGACATGCCTTAGGAAGGTGTAGGAGAGCATTTCTGCATTGGCAACGTAGGTAGTTAAGCAGCTGAAGACTCCATTGTACATGTTTTTGTTCACTCTACATTTGTTTTTCTCTTTGGAGAATGATGTCTAAGTGGCATGGAAAGGGGCAAAGCAGTGAAATCAGGTGCTTTCAGCTACAGGTGATGTTTTTATATGAGTCTAAGGTGCTTTGTTGGCAACTGTGTTTGCTGAATCAGGTCAGGTTGTATGCTGCTATCGTGCTGAACATTGTAGACATTCAAGAATTCAAGTCTAGTTTATAGGATAGTTGTAGGTTTTTTCCTTTCAAATTGTCATTATTTGTCCATGTAACTCAGTAGTGTCTGTTTTTACTGGAAGAAGCTCTAGCATTTTCCTCATGTCTACTCATGGAATATTTATTTCCTTCATTTATAGCGTGCCTTTTTCACTGAATCTTAAAACAGATTATAAAATTTTTAAAGAATGTAATCAGACAGACATGATAGTCAAGAAACAATGCAACAGGACTAGAATCACAACATTAGCAGACAGTAAAGACATTTTTTTCTAAGACATGGCATACCATAAACAAAACAGACAATGGATCACAAAAGAAGAAGATGGAGAAGCAAACCAAGAAAATACAATGATCAGTGCAATAGAGTATCATTCTATACCCCTGTAAAAACACCCTACTGAACCATTCCGTTATACTACAGTAGTATTTCTCTTATAAAAATGCCCCTTTGAACAGTTGTTTTACAAATTATGAGGAATGATTGAAGTGTGGGAGCCTTCTTGACATCAGGCAGGCCATTCTTCAAGGTAGTAGATGCAACAGAAAACTAGTATGGGCTGCCATTGGTTTTACCCATTTGAGGCCATGAAGGGTTTTCCTGGTAATAACCACTACACTGGATTGAACCTGGTAAATGATCTGTAACCGGTGGAGTGACTGCAAGAATAGGTTTAAGCTAAGCATACTGTTCCTAGCTCCTGAAAATCACTGAACTGTAGCATTTTATACCAGCTTGAGTTTTTGGGTTGACTTTAAGGGGAGACTCTAGCATTTTACAGTGGCAAGGATGCATGTGGTCTGGTTGGCTTTGTCACAGTAGGGCTAAATGAAGGCGGAAGAAGCATTTTTGCAGTTGCTTTAATTTGTTCTACCATAACTAATGATGGGTTCAGTATAACACATAGGTTTCTTCACTGAGTCAGTGAGGGTTAAATGGAGGAGCAAAGTACATTTCTACACCTCAGCCTTCGCATTCCACATCAGTTCAGTCTTGCCAATATTCTATTTCAATTTGTTCATCCTTAGAGATCTTCAGCGTGTAAAGTGTGTGTTTTGCCACTGAACTGTTGCTGCCCCATAATTAAAATCAAAATTTCTATGTGCCTGTATTAAAAAATAAAGTCAATGTGAGGCAGTGGCTGAAATTTCCATATGGGGTTAAATCTCATAAAATTGTTGTGATTCTGAAACTCTGAGTTCCTTGGATACAAATGTAAATAAAACATTACTTTTACCTGTTGTTTAGCATATATGTTTACCAAGTTTAACGTGATTCCACATGTTTTCTTTATATTGTGTAACTCCTCTATAAAAGGTCTTCCCCTATATACAAAACTCAAGTCTGACTAAGGTTTCAAGTATACTTGAAGGTAAAAATATTTTCTAATTGTGGTTGATACGTGTTGCAACAATTTATGACCAAGTTGCTGATGATTCCTCCCCCGCCAAGTCTGGGGCAAATTGGTTGTAAAAATTTATTTGACTTTATGGATCTACTTTCTCTCATCTTGTTGCTCCAACTGGCCTCTTGTTGGTCAAAGCAAATATTCTGAACCTGCTGATTACAGTAGGAGGCAGAGACTGTAATGCTAAACACTTTTATTGGGAGCAACATAACTTGGTTCTAACAGTAAATGTAGGATTGGAACTAGGTTGCTTAAGGGGCCCCGTCCTTTGAGGTTAGGAGGAGGTTTCCTTTACTTATTTTATAAGCTGCATTAGATAGGTTCGCTGGCATAAACATTTCCTAAAAATTGTCATGCTTTCCTTGACATACTGGATTAGATCTAAACTAAATGAGCAATTTCCACTGATTCTGCCTTACTGCTTCAGATCCACTTTATGACATTGTGTGTGTGTGTGTGTGTGTGTGTGTGTGTATGTGTGTGTATGTTACTATACTCCACCTTTCTCCCTGATGGGAATCCAAAGTTGCTTCAATTCCTTCTCCCTTTCATTTTATCTTCCCACCAACCCTGGGGTAAGTTAAGCTGAGAGTGTGTAACTGGCCCAAGGTTACCCAGTGATTATCTGTGGTAGAGTGAGAATTCAAGCCTGGTCTCCCAGATTCTAGTTCGACACTCTAACCATTGCACCATACCGGCATTCCTTAGCGCCCTTTAACCCTTCATTTTGTGAAGATCAGTATGCCATAGTGGAAATGAGGAGGCAGAAACCCTCTATTCTGCCACTGGAAAATTTAGTCTGGATCCAATCCACTGTATTCTTGCAGAAATAACTGCTAATGCATTTGAAAACAAGCCTGGACACCATTCTATCATTATGGATCAAGCTATTAAACTTATGTAGATTATAGTCTGCTCAGTTCTGCTTTCTTGGCTGGGAGAAAACAGCAGTTGGTTGGTTAGTTATTTTAACACAAAATATATTTATGTAGTGAAAATATGTTTACCTTTCTCCTTTGAGCAGCAATTAGCTCGTCAGTTTTGTCAGGTTTATATTCAGCTGAACCTATGTTTGGATTTGGATTTTGCTTTGTGGGGCCCTTCATTTTCGCCAGTTGGACACATTGCCAGTAAATCCAACAATTTTATTTTGTGTTCCAAGCCGGTGTTAATATGTTTCACTAGAGAATTTTAAGATCCTTTCCTAAATGTCTGTTGGTTTTTTTTTTTTTTGGTTTTTTTCTTCTACATAGATGGGCTACATATCTAAAAAGATAATCTTGATGTATAGAATATTATAAGGGAGTGCTATACATTGGTAGATACCCTGGAAAATCATGGCTTTTCAGTCATATTATAGTTTTACATATGTGTAGCATCATACATATACTATGCACATCTGAATCATACTGAACAATACATGCATATATATTCCATGTGCAGATTTTGCAACAAGTGAAGTAGTTTTAACACTTAGGGTTCTAGCTTAGATTTTGGGATCTTATATTGGCTACTGCAGTGAACTCGTGTTGATTCCTGCATCATTCTCTTTCTCTCCTTTCCCTGACCATACTTGACCTATGTGCCCTTGGTTGTTGGTTAGCTTTACAAGCAAGATAGGACAAAACCCAGCACCATTTCCTTCCCACTTTTTTATCCCATGTTCCTTTTGATTGGCCTGAAGTAGCTGGAAAGAGACTGATGAACTTGACACAAGACACAAATTGACCCTCTTGTGCTTTGGTTCTTGTATTGTGTCTGTCACACATGGAGGGAGGAGGAGGACAGAAGAGCTTAACAACTAAACTCTCTAAAATAATATAGTCTAGGTAGAGTTATTCTGTAGCCATCTTATTTGGTGGATAACAAGGGTGGAGCGAGGGGGAACTGCCCCCGGGGCATGCCTGCATCCTCTGTCCCTGCCATGCCCATGCCCCGGAACACCCTCTTTATGCCTTGACCACGCCCCTGCACAGGTGTGTGCCCGGGGCATCACGCCCCACCTGGCCCCGTTAGCCCTATGCCACTGGGTGGATAAGGATAAAAATTTTAGACCCCAGTGTGGAAAGTCTAGAAGGTTTCTTTCAGTTGTGTATGACATAATCTATGTTCCAAAATATTTCAACAGTTATAACGATTTTAAAATGCAGATCTTTTTAAAAGTACGCAGGTGTTTACACTATACTTATGATAGTTCAGTAGCAACAGTTTGGACAGAAATCTGTTAAGTGCCAGGAACTCTTAAAAAGGAAGAAAGCTACATGTGTTCATACAATGTTGCATTTGAAAACTGAGTAAACAGTAAAACTGAGTATCTACCGTACCAGTATTTGCTGAATTTGTGGCTCGTTCATGCATTAGGTACAGCTTGAATAGATTTTTTCAACATGTAGAATACATTGTGAAAAATACTAAGTTTTTGTACTTTCTTTGATTGTATAATTTTGAGATTGTACATGAATGCTAAATCTAAGTCCAAAGTGTGCTCCCTGCCTGTGGATACTTAAATCCACATACAAGGGCACTCTCACCCCAAACAGTTGTTTTAGCAAACTTGGGGGACCCCCAAAGTCTGCAGAAAAATCTGAAATAAAAAACAATAAAGCTGAGTTGTTTTTTTTTAATCCCTATTTTTTAAAAGGTGTTCTCCATGCACGCACAGAGAATGCACCCATTGTTCAGGGCTGCTTCTGACTCCCTTTGGGCCAGCCAGGTTCAGGGCGGGCAGCTGCCATGCCGCCATGGCAGCAGAACCCGGGAGATGCTGTCAGGCCGGTCACAGTGGCAGTAGTGCCTGGGAGCTGTTGGCAGGCCCATCTGACTACAGCCAGGCTGGAAGGTGAAGTGTGTGTGTGTGTGTGGGGGGGGGGAGATGGGATTCCCCCCTCCCCATGAATTTTGTGGGCCTCCCCTTTTGGCTCTGGGTGAGCTGGTGAGAGAATGAGACTCTGTAGATGCTTGGGGCAAGCCAGCAAATGAGTGCAGTGGAGGAAGCCTGGAGCTGTGATGGGGAGGGGAGATGGGATTCCCCCTGCAAGTCCCGCTTTCTGTTTAAGTCTCTATCAGAAGATTAAACTAACAACAGAATAGTTCAGAAATGGTGCTAGGTGTAGCTGCCACAGGGACATACGGGGACAAATCACCCCCCAAACTTCTGGGAAGGAGGAGGGTCGTGGCTGGGCCTCAGTGTGATGTGTACGCGGCACCCGGGTCGAGCTTGCCTGGGCGGCGCTCATGTTGCACTGAGGCCCAGCCACACCTTTCCTTCCCAGAAGTGTTTGGGCCTCGGCCCCCGCACCGTGGGTCCCCCACGGCCCTGCCCCCACCCCCTTCCTATGCCCTCCGCACCCCTCCTACTTACCTCAGTTCAGCTGGCTGCAAAAAATAGCTGGCTGAAAAAGTAGCCTGGTGCAAACTACACTTCCCAAGAGACCTTGCGAGCCCCCCCCCCCCCCAGGAGGCCTCTGCACGAGTTGGGGCTCGCAAGGTCTCCTGGTTCCCACTCAGGAAAGTCCGCAAGGTCTCCTGGTAGTTCCCACCAGGCTGCTTTTTCAGCTGCCTGCTTTTTGCAACCAATAAGTGGGGAGGGGTGCCACGGGGGGCCCAGGCGCCATTTTACCCCCTACACTGGTGCCAGTTTATATGTACTATACTTTACAGCTAGTGACATTTGTTCCTATTCAAACATATTTAGTCAGTACTGCCTTATGACTATTTTTTCTCTACTGACTCTTCAAATAGAAATTTATATTGGTGCCTTGTTCTCCAGCTTAATTTGTGAACCTAGTAGATTTGCTGTTATATTTTCTAAACCGCTGAAAACAAAACTGGCATTTTCTAATTAAGGACTTAAGAAACGCACCTTAGAAGGCAAGAAGAAGCACTTGGCTTAGCTAGATTTGAGAGTGCCTGACCATATTTTACGCATACCTTGACATATTTTGCTGACCCGGTTGTTTATGTATATAATTGTTCTCACAGTTAATATGTAGTGAGAATAACTAATATGCATTTGATGGTATTTTTCTAGAAATATATGTTGCTCAAGAAATGTAACATCTTGGAAGCATCCTACTGAAGAACATTGCAAACGTATTTTGATGACTCAGGCCACAAGCAGTGTGAACGGCACTGCAAAGTACTTTTCATCAGGTGGCTTTGTCAAAGTCTGTCAGTTTTCAGTCAGTAGTGCAGAGAACAATGTTGTTAGAAGGGCAGCCCCATCCAAACCCAGAGGCAGTAGGACGCCGTGCCGATGTGGCACCGATATTGCCTCTAATAGGGCTTTCCAGCAGTGCAGGGAACTCAGGAAAGTCCGAAAACTCCCCTGCCACCAGAAAGCCCCATAGTGTTTAAAGGGCATATGGCGCCAAAAGGGTGGTGTATATCCAAGGGTCAGTGCACCATGCAACCAATCCTAAACCCTGGGAGGGAGCTGATTAATATTGGCTTTGCCCACAGGAATGTCCCACCCCCCACGCTGTCATCCGAGCACAGCCTTGCCACAGCCTGAACTTCCAGGTTTAGCAGTAGTGGGTCTGCGGGGACTGCGGCTGCCCCTACCACTCCACCAAGTTAAGTTCCCCAAGGAGGGCAAATGCACTGGCATGATGACATGCTGCTTCCAGGAGCCCTTTCATCCTCTCCCTTGGGATGGGGTTGTGAGAGAGATAAAAGCTCCAGGTAATGGTTATTATCAGACAAAAATGTGGTTGTCTTTGTGCTCTCCTCCTCTGCAATCTATTGAAATCATTACGATGCTGTTCTAAGCAGAGTTATACCTTTTTAAGCCTAGATTTTAGTGATTACTGCTCTTGTTTAGGTAAACTCTGCTAAATAGTTTATTTGACGTCATTGATAGAAAGGTATAATACATTTTCTCAAAAGAAAAAAAGTCAGAGTGGAAAACTTGTTAAGGACTGCAATCAGAGGTGGGATCCAGCAGGTTCTCACAGGTTCCCGAGAGTAGGTTACTAATGATTTGTGTGTGCCGAGAGGGGGTTACTAATTGGTGATTTTGCGACGTGATTTTTGCCTTAGTTACGCCCCTCCTCTCAGCAGTCGCACGCAGAACTTGAAGCAGTCTAGCAGGAGGTGCACCGGCATGCGTTATTCGTTTCCTGTCCAAGGACCGGCGCAGCGGCTGCGTCCTTGCCACAGCCCCGCCCCCAGAATGCCCGGCCATGCCCCCATCGTGCCCTGCCCAGCCCCATTGGCGCTAAGCCACAGTTTGAATCCCACCACCATGGGAACCTGTTACTAAATTTTTTGGATTCCACCACTGACTGCAATTAAGATTTTGATATCTCTTGCTGGAGCTATAAGAAACTGCATGTTAGAACGGCAGCCCCATGTTGTATGTGACAAACAATATGATGTATGTGACAAACAATACGATGTATGTGACAAACAATACGATTATGTGAACCCATCACATTTGGGTGGGGTATGCCTATGGAGGCAGCATGGGGCTGCACCAGTGGAGTTGCTCTCTCCGGACACTTATTTTGAAGGAGGGGTAAATCTGCCGACAGGCAGCCATGGCAGCCCTCCACAATGGCCAGATGTGGTACAGACCACTGCAACAGTGCTCCTGTGTCCCACTCTCTCTGCGGGTATAGTGGGGATGTTCTGGAGGTGTGGCTGGGGTGGTACTGACGCTAGTTGGCTTCCATCTGGACTTTCCCTGCTGGAATGCCAGAGCCACTCTTTTGATGTAGGCCCATAGTACCCCATGGAGAACTTGGTGGCAGGGAGGCTTTTTCTGTTTTTTTGCCTCCTTGTGCCGCTGAGAGGCCTTCCTTGAGGTGGTGGGGCGGCACCAAAGCAGCACTGCATCTAGTTGCCAGGGGCTCTGGATTGGGCTGCCCATTATGTAAACAGTTTAATAGTTTATTAGCTATATGTGAACTTACATTGAGTTTTTCTATGTTGATAAAAATGTATGAGATAACAGAATTGTCTTAGATTGCATACAGAATGAATTAATACTTCTTTTCTGTTATATTTTATTAGATTATGAATTCATATTAATAACATAGACAACCATTAAACTTCATGTTTTTCATTTTATTTTTATTACATAGTCATAAACATTTTAGGTTCTCAATGCAGGATCATACATTTAGTCTTTTTCCACCCACTTGTTTTGTTTCTTTAGGTATTTTGTCACCGGTATGGTGGTCCTTTATTTTTCTTTTTCCTTTTGAGATATTTTGTCACTGAAGTGGCTGTTTTATTTTTGGTAATACATTTAATGGCACCAAGAAAAATGGACAAAATAACAGCTTTCTTTAGATGCTACCTCTCATCTGGATTTTCAAAGGCAGTCTGGCACATTTTTTAATGTTGCCTCTTCTCCAGGGAGTTCAGGGGAATACATGTGATTTTCCCCTCCTCTTTTATCCTTAACAATGATAAAGCAGTATGGGTTACAAATAGAATGAGTGGCCCAAATTCACCCAGTAAGCCTCCTATTTGAATGAAGATTTTATTCCAGATCTCCCAAGTTCCAGTCCAGTGTTACGTTACACTGACAAGTCAAATGGTTAACCCTTCCTAAAGAAAGAAAAAGTACTAATCGGGTGTAGCAGTCAAATGGCCCCCAAACTAAGTCACAAAAATAAAACAAAACCTTGGGGTTTGCGTTGAGCATGTCTTCAGGTGTTATTGAGAGCGTGAAAGTATATCGCCAGGTATTCATCTGGTTCCAAAGATCCTTAAATGTTTAAAAAAGGAGCAGAGTTTACTATTGCTGAAGGTCTGCTTATCCCAGAAACACAAGTTTTGATGGGCTTATTTGACCACCGAAAGAGGTGAAAGTTGCAAAGTCCTGCTCCACAAAGTCCTCAGATAGTTGGATATAACCAGTTTCTTCGGCAGTGCATGAACAGAGCAGCAGCAAAGACACAAGGAGAAAAAAATACAAATATGTTTTTTTGAATTTCACCCTATGCCAATTTCATTTGCTCTTGTTTGTGGATAAAAAATGACCCCAACACTTCTGTGTATACAATGCCGTTTTCAAAAGTGTTATAAGTAGAGTGAAAACAAAACTTTATTAATTTCCCCTCCAGATAAATTTGCCTGTAAATATCAGACGAGGGTGGACTGTATCTTATGGAGACTTTAAAGATCTGGTCTTTAGCTATAGAATTATTTAAGCTTTCTTGTTTTGCTTGCCCTGAAATAATGGTTTTTAGATTTGATCTTAATTCCAAAAACCAGCATAGGAACTGTATTGTTGAAGGCTTTCACGGCCGGATTCAACTGGTTGTGCTTGGTTTTCTGGGCTGTGTGGCCGTGGTCTGGTGAATCTTGTTCCTAATGTTTAGCCTGCATCTGTGGCTGGCAACTTCAGAGGTGTATCATAGAGGGAAATCTGTTACACACTATGTCCAGTGAGAAGGGAAAGTTTTAGTGCGATATACCCGTGGACATGACAGTTTATTACTAAATTTATTACTAGATTACAGGCGAAATGTTAGGAACAAGATCCACCAGACCACGGCCACACAGTCCGGAAAACCCACCACAATCAGCATAGGAAACGTTGCTGTTTTCTGTTTCTGACAACTGTCTTGTATATTAGTTCTCTCTGATTAGTGAAACCTCAGCTTATGGTTTCCAGAGTATCTGAACAGTTTACAAACATTTCTAGATGAAACAAATTGAAACCAAGTTTAGTTCAGCCTCTGCTACAGTGAGAGTATACTTTTGTCTGTATAGTTTTAAGAAATGGGAAACTGGAGGAGTACTGCTGCAGTGGCACTAGAGGGCACTTGATGCTGTCTGATATGTGTATTAAAGGCGTCCTGGGTTAGGAATGTAAGATGTAGAAGACAAGTGACAACTTGATTGAGAACACTTAGTTTAACAATTGCGTGGCTGGCATTTAGCAACAGGAGCAGGCCATGGTGTTAAATAGATGCATCTATTTTTACTTTAGACTTTGTGTTCAGGATGCTGTGGTGATATTTGTTGAAGAAATATTTCCAGATAGAATATATGGCACATATGTTACTGACATAAAAATAGATTTACACCTGTGGAGATGATGTGCTTTTATTATGATACCAGAAAAAAAATTCCCCTATTATTGTTGTTGTTGTTTATTGCATTTATATACCACCCTCCCCCGAAGTGCTCTGTTACCACTTTAGGCTATAAACCCAGACAGTTCACCTGCTTTGTTGTAAAATAACTTAGAAACAGCTTTTGTATTTCTTCTTATTTTTGTATTTCGTATCTTTGTTATTACTGATATACCTGCATATGGGATTTGTCCCTCTTCTCTATGGATAGCTGATTGAGGAACAAATCATAAATCTATTATATATAAAATATTTCCTTCATTAATGTCAGTTGTTTCTAAACAAATGTCTAACAAATGTTAATTGTGGCATGTCTTACCCCCAAAATACAATAGTTAAGACTTCATTCCCACATTAGACTTCTGAAGAGATAATATGTAGATAAATGGAACTGAGAGAAAAGAGCAGCTGCTTTCTAATATTGAAAACACCAGTCAGCAGAGTAGGAAAGGCTTATTTATTCCCTGTGGGGAGGCAAAAGAGCTTCCATTATTTTTTTATCTTCCATTTTATCCTCACTTGGTGGGTTAGACTGAATGTGTGTGTCTGGCATTAAACTTCCATGGCACAGTGAGCATTCAAATCCAGGTTTTCCAGATCCTAGTCCAAGACTCTGCTATATTAGCTTGTGTGGGCTAACTATTGCGGGGGGGAGGGGGATTTTGTTAGGGAAAAGAAAAAAGTGACAGAAGGTGTTGCTATTATGTTAGCTACTAAGGAAATCTTAAAGCAGTTCCTTATTTTTGCAGCTTTGTCAGGGACAGTTAGCTTCCTATGGAAGGTTGAGGAATTGCACTTGCTATAGCGCTCATATTTGTTATAATTATGTCTGGAGTATGTCTTTTATTTATATACCTTGGTGGGTCGGATATTCAGATGAGACCACAGACTTATAACACATACTGCTGTATACTACAGTTTCTTTTCGATATTGGAGGTGAATTTGGGACAGACTGTCAGCAAGGCTTCAGAAGAACTAATCATGACATGACTACTTTTTATTTCCCTCTACTATCTAGCTAAAGTGGCACTGTCTTATGCCAATCCTTTGTGCTTACCCCTTCAATAGTATTAATTTGGTACGGTATGTTCTAATAGAGAAGAAACGAGAGCCATGCCTGAAATGCCAAAAAAGTGCTTCTGCTGATAGCTAATGACCCAGTTCTTACAAAAACAAAATCTGTTTGTTTCCTTCTCTGCTGAAGCTTGATGCATTCACTATATCTGCATTATCTTCAAGTCACACTGCTGCTAGTGTTCACTTAAATTAATCATCTATAATGGAAGCTACTTAAGCTATGTTTTGGAAACGGCAAGCTGCTTAGTGTGGTAAAAATAGACTCTTAGAATCAGATTATATGATATGCAATTTCTAATCACTCTTGCCTATGTTTGAATGTCTTAGACAAGACAATAACATGTTTGTTGGGATTGGAAGATGATGTATCATGTTCTCTTTCCTGCAACTCAGAGGATGCTAAAATCAGTTCAGCTGGTATAAAATGGAAACTCTTTATTATTTCGCTTATAAGGAGTTCAATAGCATCCAAAATATCAAAACTAAGTTTCAGGTTTATTTCATCTACTGGGTCTGCTGCAATTGATGAAATATGTACTCTGAATATTTTGAAAAATCCTTTCTTAGTGAGCACCTAAACCACATAATGAACCGGTGTTCCAAATTTCAACATTGTAGGTTCGGTGGTTCTGTGCATGAGTCAGTCAATGAGTCAGTGAGTGGTATTTCACGTTTATAGATATAGATGAAATCTGAAGTTCTGATCATATTGATACTACTCAAGTTTGATTAGTATCAATTAAGTTTATTAACTGGTTTCAAACGTATATCTGTATTCCTCTAGTCTCTCAATAATGGGCAAATAAGGCTTAATATCCCTCAAATTATGAGTAAGTAGGGACCTTGCCATGAAAAATGGCTGAGGAAGGCAGGCACTTTTGGGGTTAAATACATGTGTCTTAGGTGTGGCTACCTTCTTCATGCTCCCATCAGCCGTAACCATGGTGCAGGCATGAGATGCATTGTTGTGGGTTCCAAGTGTGTACCTATAGGTTTAGAACCTCTAAATTCAGTTGATTTACATCAGCTATAACAAAACAACTAACAGCATAGTACCTGTTGTCACTAGAAGACAAGAAGGAAAAATGGTCCCCCAGAAATTGTCATCAATGGAATAGGCAAGCAGGTAGCCACTTAGTCTTCTGTAAGCTGAAAAGCCCTGATTAATTTTTGTTCACTTTTTCTTCACTAGTCCACATACTTGCATGTTATTTTTGAAATGAAGATAACCAAATGGGACACAATCATTATATTCATATCAACTGAAGAAGAAGAGGAGTTTGGATTTATATCCCACTTTTTTCAGCTGTAAGGAGTTTCAAAGCTGCTTACAAACTCCTTCCCTTCAACAGACACCTTGTGAGGTATGTGGGGCTGAGAGAAGTCTGAGTGAACTGTGAATAGCCCAAAGTTACCAAGCAGGCTTCATGTGGAGGAATAGGGAAACAAACCTGTTTCACCAGATGAGGGTCTGCCACTTATGTGGAGGAGTGGGGACTCAAACCTGGTTCTCCAGATTAGAGTTCACTTGCTCTTAACCACTACACTACACTTGCTCTCACACCATGCTGGCCTGTTGTGAGTTGGGCTACTTTATGTGTTCCATAGTCGTGGCTGATGCAGGAGGAAAGCTTTCTCTCTTTCTTCTTCCAGTTTGAAACAGAGCGGTATATGTGTTCTACCACAGTGTGTGTTCTAGCCCTTGTAGAGACAATGAAGAGTTTATATAGAGTCTATATTCTTATAGAGTCTATATATCTCTCCTTTACAGAAGAACCAGAAGCAGGAATAGAAGATGCACTACCCATAATTCTCATCTCACTGCTTTTGTGGAATGTGCCAAGTGGCTCAGATACAGATTTCTGTATCTCTGTAGTGGACTATGTTGGACTATGACTTGAGAAACTCAGGTTGAAATCCCTACTCGTGTCAGGGAAGCTTGCTGGTTGACCTTGGGCTAGACACACTTTCAGCCATGGTTAGTATTTGAATGAGAACCTCCAAGTGATACCAGGGTGACATGGAGGCAGACAATGGCAAATCACCTCCAAACATCTCTTGCCTTAAAAATCCTATGGGGTTACCATGAGTCAGCTGTGTCAATGGCAAAAAAAATCATAATTTCAGAAAGCTGTTATGGCTAATACTTGAATGAATTAAAGTTACACTTGAATGAATTTATCTGTATGTAGCCATGGGCCATTACAAACACATCAACTGTTATATCAAGAGCATTATGACTATACACAATAAATTAGAACATACAACCGTGGCTAAAATAGACAGTGATATTAAGTAAAATATATAGCAATAAAACATAACCACCAAGAATCAGCTCTAAAAGACTTCTCCTGTAGCAACCACATTGTGCCTTATTTTCTTCACTTCCAGAGCATATAAATACATTCTATGAGAAATGTACTCATCAGAATCTGATAACAGAAGTATTAGTTTCTTGACATGAGTGGATATTTAAACCAGAAACTATCCTGGCAAGAAATTTAACCTTGGACTCCACATACAGCAGACAGTCAGATATGTAATGGGGCAGGACCTCCAGTGTTAGAGATCCAACAGCATTGCTCTTTTGGCATTTGATAGTAGCAACCGGCCAATACAGCTGATGTCCTTGTTTGAAAGATGTTAAGGCTGCTGTAAGATTTCAATTTGAGATATTGACTTGGTAGGAAGCTCTAAGATGATAATTTTTAAAATAATTTTAACCGTGGAGCAGTTGCCAATTTCAGGATTAGTGATCGATCTATCAAGCCATGAAATCTTTACTACCAGTCTCTAAATTAGGAACTTTACTACCAGTCTCTAAATTAGGAACTACTATCCCTGAGTACTGGGATAGTAGATTATTGAAGAAATCAAGAAGTGTTAGAGCTTTTGATAGCCTAAGATTAAATGACCATTTTAATCTATACCACATCTCAATGAAAGAAAAAATGGTTGTGTGTGGTGCATCAGAAGTGAGTGTTGTGTCCTCCCGCTGTTCTACAAAATCCTGATTCTCTGGTAGCACTTAAAAAGCTATTTTAAGCACTATGTATGTCAAAACTTTTATTTTGTGTGCTATTAAGCTTTCTACTTTGATTGCACTAGGCTAGGATCATAATGGAGCATTCAGCTGCACAGAAGGTCTAGGAACTAGCTGCAGATTAATTAATTATTGAGGTTCTTTCTTTCTGTGGGACAAGGTATAGCAGTTCTGTTTTTTTCCCCATCAGAACAGTGAGATGTGCATGCACCTAAGAGAGGAGAGACTGGTTTCTGCCCTCATCAGGGCAGCTGGAGTCCCCTTGGGGAGGAATTATACCTATACAGAACATGCATTTCTAAATTAGTAACAGTTTTATTGTCTGTTTTTGATAATAATACCATCATTTTTATCACTTAACATAATGTCAAGCCATTTCAAGCTGTTGATTAAATGTTATTCCTATTGTCTTAATCATAATCAAATCTACTGACCCATTGTTTTGACAGTTTCTTTCAAAGTGAAAATACTAGAAGGTTTTTCCAGAATTTGCATTTTCTTACAGTTAGAATAGCTACTGTTTCGAGCTCTGGAAATAGACATTCTGGCAAAAGGAAAACTTTTAATGATTAGTAATTAATCAGAGTTCAAAATATAGTTAAATATAACAAGACTCTCAGTGCAGAGCCATGCAAGCAGCTGCCATCTTCCCCTCCTGCAATTTATCCTATGTATTCCAAAGCAGTCTCTCTTTCTGTCTGAGTCCACCCATAATTAGCCAGAATGCCAGTCTTCTCCCTTTTTCAAGTTCAGGATATCAAACACTGTGCCCCTGCAGTTTGCATTGCTGCTGGAGTTCTTTAGTCCCAGCATGTATCTGGGAAGGTACAAGTGTCTTATGCCATTTTTGTGAGCAACTCTGCTGTCAAACTATTTTGGCATGTGTGCATATCTGGCATGTTTGTAGAATGCTCATATGCCAACAGGTGCCCATCTTGCTGACCTAGGCATTTCTGTTGCTCTTTTCAAGCCCCAAATATCTTTTCAGCTTGGATGTGGGGTTTTAAACAGAGAATGGACTCTGATTGGGAGCTGCCATTTTCTGTAAATTACTTTGCAGTCTTCAACTTTATTTCCTGACAATGTTAATAAGACTTGTACTTTCCTTGGCTTTCCAATTCAGCGTAAAAGGCTTTTGGAGCTACAGTTCCCACTTACCACATGCAACGAGTGTTCTGGCCTACACTGTTAGACATGCCACCAGCTGAAGAGATGCATATGCTTCTTATCTGAAGTTGTGAAAAAAAATATTAATTAGCTTTATGTGCTAAGTGTGAAAGCCTTGTGAGCTGGCTGTTTGATTTTTGGACTTATTATCTATAACAGTATCAAATGCCTCTTTTACTGTACCCATGTGCAAGAGACTACTTCTGCTTTCTTTCTTGGATTTCCTGAAAGTGTGAAGTATTACATTACTACAGAAGAATGGGTGCTAACTGATGACAGTACAAGAATAGTAATCATGTTTTTGCCATACCTAGGTGCTTGAAATGTTGTACTGTTTTAG
Organism: Sphaerodactylus townsendi; assembly: GCF_021028975.2. NCBI lineage: Eukaryota > Metazoa > Chordata > Lepidosauria > Squamata > Sphaerodactylidae > Sphaerodactylus > Sphaerodactylus townsendi. The sequence continues at coordinate 33,666,087 of NC_059435.1, forward strand.
GCTTTAGTATACTATCACAACCCTAACCTGGATGGGCCAAGCTAGCCAGCTCTCATGGGAGGCCACCAAGGAAGTCCAGGATTGCCACACGAAGCAGGCAGTGGTGAATCACCTCTGAATTTCTCTTGCCTTGAAAACCCCACAGCTGCAATTTCACCCTTATATCATGAAATGTCCGCCTGAGCATTTGAAGATTAATAAATTCTACTGTTGGGTTTGACTGCTTCTTGTCAGATGTATTCTTTTGAAAAATAATTTGAATGTATATTACAAAGCATTATTTCTGTAAGCCACATGTGGTGATCTGGAACCTCCAAAAGTGACTTCTAAATATTGTGGTTTCATAATCTTTGTCTTAAAAAATAAATTCTGGGAAAGGTTTTCAATCTGGTTCTTGTAGGTTTGGCGACAAAAATTAGGAAACAATCACTGGTCTTTTTGATCATTAGAGGAAATTGTTTCTTCAGTTCTACTTTTTCTCTGGGTGGGAAAAAAATTACACAGGATCCCAAGCTTACCAGGTGAATCTTGTTGTTGAAGGGAACGGCAACATTTTGGTGCCAAAACCAAGAATGTTATTTCTCAAATTGCTGCCTGTCTAACCTCAGATAGTGGGAACATCTGGAACTGTGTTTCAGAAGACAGCTGGAGGGTCAGGCAGGTTTCTGTGGGAGTTGGTAGCCCTTCTATGTGGGGCTTCAAACCTGAATACTAGTACCTTGGATTAGGCTCAGAAATAAAGTGGGAGTGAAACTGGAGTGATATAGTTCATGTTATACTCTAGTCAGAATTCTGGCAGCAGAATTCTATCACTTGCAGGCATTTTCCCCAAGGCCAAAACATTCTGGGAAAAAATGGGATGTTTCCATCTCAATTCCTCCCTCCGCACAGCAGCCCGTCAGCACGTTCAGGCCAGGAGGAAGAACTCCAGGTGATTATGCACAGCCCCCAGTTTACTTTCATTTTCCTTGCTGGCGATGGAACTGTCTTGATTTTCCGGCATTCTGATTGGCTGCAGCCGGCATTCTGATTGGCTGCAACCGGAAACTGGCCCGTCTCCTGCGTTGTTTATATGGGAGCGGAAGCAGCGTGTTTTTTTAAAAAAGAACCGCCAATTTTATCGTTTTTTAGGAAGGCACAGGATAAGGGAAATCTCGCAGGGCGGGCCTGATTTAGGCCCGGAAGCCATGTGGAAGTCATGGCCAAACCGGGATGGTTCACTTTCTTATCCCAGGATATATTGGCCGTGGGGAAAACGCCCCAGACAGTTTTCAGGGGCAGCCATATGTACTAATTGCACAAATCTAATTTACATGTTACCAGTCCTGCACCACAGCTCTGAAAACTTGTCCGCCTAGTAAGGGCCACAGCTGGCTCACCCGCTGAAGCTGGTAAAAGGCACTTCTGACCACCACTGCCAGCTGTTTATCCAACAGGAGGCTTGCTTCCAGCAGACTTGCTTCCAAATGCTCCTGTTGCAGGAAAGTTCTTACTTTCTGTAAACAAGTATTATACCTTGCTTAAATAAGATAAATGTTCTTGCTTAAGAATGGTAAACCTTCTAGGAACAAAAATATAAGGATACACACTCCTTTCTCCTCAAATGTTTTTCATAGTTGAGAACTCCTTATAAGGATTACTAGATACTGAAACATCTCTGTTAAAGATATTTGAGAATACATTGTTTGAGATTGTTTTCATTTGGGGTTTGACTTAAACATAGTGATGAGATCTTAATATAAAAAGATGTCTTTCGTTTGGGAATTTGAGTAAAACATAGTGATGAGATCTTAAATGAAAAACATTTCAGTTTGCGGACTGTTTTTAGCTGCTGATGTGCTAAATGTTAAGTCTCAAACCACATAGTTTCAACTCCTTTTTTGGTGCGTTCTCAGTGGGAATTGAAGGCATGCCATGTTCTTCAGTTCTGCTATTGTGACCCTGTGCTGGTTGTAGTTTATTGGCTTGGAAGATTAGGTATCCTTGAATTGGCTGTAATTGGCTGTACGAGAGAGCCTTATACTGGTTTACATTGTGGGCATAGTGTTATAAAGTATTGTGTACTGGCTGATATCTCAGGACTCGTTACAGTGCAGTCTTCGTCAAGGACATTTCCCCCTGTCTTCTGCAACAGCATGGAAAGAAAACACTTAGACACCGAATTGTTACCAGTATGTAAATATGCTTTTAAAAATCTATATTATTTAAAACTGCTAGAACAAAAGTGAGAGCTCTATTACTGCTTTCTTATCATTCACACTTCTTGTAAAATACTTTGGAAGTATGATTTTTGCCAATATTATTTGCTACAAATGTTAGTGATGGTGTTTAGTAATGGAATTTGCATGTAAGTAGAAATTATTTGTGACGTTTTAACATAAATAGATATGGTTGCAGAATGTGTGTAATTAAAATGTCTTTGTACCATTAGTAGTGCTTGTTAACTAACATCTTGGCAGTAGTCAGATAGATACATGATTACAAATATAGGTCAGTGCCTTTTCTTGAAACTGCTCTAGATTCTTTTTGTAAATGTACTCCATTGAATTCATTTTCACACTCTTCTGTTCCATGGACTGCTTTCTTATGCAACTATGATAGCTCACTTGTAAAAAAAGGAAAAGTCTCTGAAACTAAATTTTGTGTCATTCAAATAACTTTTGTAGGTCATCTCCTAAGGTAACGGGACTTAGGTGCTAGCCTGAGTAGTATCCCCATGAACCCTTATGGTGCTTATCTCAATGCCATGGTGAAAAAAGATTGCTGCTTAACAGTCACCCTGCATGAACTAAAGCAAGTGGTTGGAGTTTTCTTTGTTTGGCATTTTTTTTCTGTAATCCTGAACAGAATTGTGGAAAGGGAGTCTGCAGATTTTAGATAAAACCTTTATTACTGAAGCAGTGGTTTGTGATTTTCCTGCTGCTGTCCTTACCATCATGGAATTCCTGTCAAACATAAAATTCAGATTTGTGGGGGGAGGGACTTGGAGGAAATATTATCTACTGCTTTTAATGGAGGCAAATTTGATTAACATAACTTTTATACATTAAATTTTTGTCTGAGGGCTTTAGTTCTATCTAAACATGGGATGTTTAAAACTAAGGACAGAACACTTGAAGTGGTGTTCTAGTCAAATAAGGGGGGAACTTTCTTTGATTTGAAAGAACTTCTGATTTACAAACATTGGCAGAAATTTCCTTGATTTTCTTAAGAGACTTGTTGGTCTACATTAAAATTTTACATTTCTGTTGGAAATATTGAAATTCTCTGCTGGTACTTTTTGGTTCTCCTAATTTATTTTTGGGGGGCTCTGCCATCAGCTTTACTTGTTTTTGTGTGGTGGTTCTGGAGGTCCAGATTCCAGTTTTGCCAGTTTAATCTCAGTAATTTGTGGAATTTCAGGAATCATAAAAGTTACCAAATACAAATTTCAGGAATCATTAAAAGCCCACAGGACAATAGACACTTTACATGGTGTTCTAAACATCATTTGGAGGTTGTGTAACTGCTGAAGCCTCTGCCAGGCAGGTAGAACCCTGCTGTTCTCTTTTCTTTCTCTCTAGCTACGGGGTCATGCCAGTTCACATTTTCTGTGTTCAGGTGTCTGGTTGGAGACTGGAAGTCCACAATCTAAATTCTTACACTGAGAGTAGTAACAATAAAGGTGTTTAATTTTTTAAAATTAATTTTCTGTGAATATATGGTCTAATTCTTATTTCCTCCCAGTATCCCAGCTTCCTAGACATGCCCCTAACAGTTTACTGGTAAATTAAAACAAGTTACTGAATATCTTTGAAGTATGCTTAATGTGACAGCCAATTGTTCTAAGCTCTGTTGGAAAATAGTCTTTCACTGGTCCTGCAAGTAGTGGTCAGTTAGCTTCACTGCTATTGAAGTGCAAAACAAACCAAAACCCTGAAAAACAATCATGAGCTTCCTTTGTAGTGCATCCTGTAGAAGCCAAGCAGCTCTGCAATTCATCACCTTAACTGACATCCTCCCCTCTTCCTGGATACGCCCTATGTATTTATTTTACCTTTGTTAATCAGTAAGACTGCAGGGGAGCTAGACATTTTACCTAGCAAGTAAAGATATGTGACATGATGTTGCTTCATGTTTTTTCACTCCTACAAGTGGCAGACAGTGATGTGAAGTGGGAACAGTGAAACCCCAAGCTTGATTATGTTAACTTTTATTGATGACTTAGAAAGGTTGAGAAAAATGCTAGTTTTTCCAGTTGCAGCCATGTATTTCCTGGAACATTTAGTCCCACTCTTATTTTTAGGAAAATTAGTGTTCAGAAGTGAATGTGTTGCACACAGTTATTTGAAGCAGAGTTGTTTACTGGCACAAATATTTTCGCAATATGTCATTTTCAGATACTTAAAAAAATCTTGGATTAATTTTATCATTGGCAGGGATGTAATTGATGATAATTTCTCAAGGTTAAGTTTCAGATGTTGACTGTCACTGGATTGGACTGTGGCTCTGGAATTAGTATTTCACAGCTAAAATGTACATTCAGATTTATTTTAAATAAGCCTGTAATAAGCCCTGATGAAATCAGTTATGAGTATGATCAGTGCTTGACATTATACCAGTTATATAACATGTGCATAGTGAAGAAGTTACTTTTTGATTTTGAGCTGGTTCTCCTGGAAGCTAGCGTTTCTGTTTATCTTGGCTGCTATAACAAATTCTTCATATGTAAACATTCATGACTGGACCTCTAATATACATTGCTAGGTGTCACACATACATTTTCCATAAAGTTAACCTATTTTAATAGCTCTTATTTAATGAGAATTCATTTGAGGTTGGGTCAACAGTGAAGAATTGTAACTTGTGTAAAAAGTATGATGCTTAATTTAGATGGTTAACTGGTTGTGGTGGGTTTTCCAGGCTGTGTGGCTGTGGTCTGGTAAACCCACCACAACCAGTTGAATCCGGCCGTGAAAACCTTCAACAATACATTAGATGCTTAAGTTTCTCACTTCTTCATTAGACATACTGTACCCTGATCTGTTTAGTGAGAAGAAATTAATCTGGCTGGTTAATGTGTAATTTCTGGGCTATGCTTAGACTTTTCTAAAGTCAGTATTTTGGTGGGAGGTATTTTATTATTCATTAAGAACAGTAGAGGTTTTTGCTTGTAATTTTGACGTGTTTCCTTGATTTGTGAAATGTGGAGAAAGTCCAGCATGGGCAGTTGTTCGGGTTGCCAGAGATAGTTGTGGGCATGCCTATGGGGGGACACAGCATCATGTGTAGTACTATATAACTTCTGTTTAAAAACGAAACAACCGTAGTTTCCGATGATTCTTAGAGCCACTCTCTGACACTTCCAGTAAGAACATGATGCTGCGTTTTTTTCTCTCCTGCCTCTTGGAGAGGCAGCAGGGAATGGGGAACCCCACACTTTCACTGGGGGCTTGGCCACCCTAGAAGTTGTATAGCGGTTGATTGCTAAAAGGGGACATCTAACTTCTTAGGTCAGATCTGGTCACTTCAAAGAAAGTATCAAGAGTAGAGGTAAGATGGTTGACCTTTATCTTCTACACTCTGTCAAACTTTGGTTATTTTGTTTGTTTGGCATGTTCGTCATTTCCCAATGTATACTTATCTGTGTGCATATTTGCATTTGCATGGAATGACCATTGTCTTTCTGTTAAAAATCAGTACAGATATTCAATAACAGAAAAAGTCTAAAGAAATATTGCTATTAATTTCTTTTGCTACTGACCCCCCTCCTTCCCCCCAACATATATTAAGCCTGAAAAAAATCAAATTCATAGGAAACAGAATCAAATTTTAGGAGTGTCCATAAAAGATTTTGGTAACTCCTCTGTTAATAATTGGGTGTGTATGTATTGAGTGGAAGTGTATGGGAGATAGGTGACATTCATGAATGCTAGGATGATATTTCTTGTGAGGTTTCTGTTTGCAGTCCTTATAATGTGGTCTTAAATTGATACAAATGAAACGCTCCTGCTTCTTATGCAGTTCTGTTGTTGGGAGTTGGCAGGCCATTTAGTCCTGGATCCTGGCCTCTCTCCCTTCTTTGTAAAAGAAATAGGATTAATGTAGAAGTAAATAGCTCATCTGTGACTAATCTCTTTTATCTCTCTTTCTGTGGAGGAAGTGGCTATTATCTAAAACATTTGACCTCTAATGTAACCTGCCATCAGCCTTTTTGACTTTTCATTTTATCATAACTGAAATGATATGAAAACAGGTACAGAAATGTTTTATGTTTGGTATTTAAAATCCAAATAAAATAAAATTGCACTCTGTTTACTGTGCTCAAACTACAACAGAAGTTTACCTACGCTCTAAGCTTTTATCAGTTTTATACTAGTTTAATTTCAATAGCTTCCTGATAGAATCTAGGAAATTGTAATTTTGGAAGTATATTGAAGGATCCTTCAGTTCTGATAAACTTATGCCCTTATACTGTGTTGATATAGGGCACTTTTGCATATGCAGAATAATGCACTTTCAGTGCACAGTGCACTGTGCGAAATAGCAAAATCCACTTGCAAACAATTGTGAAAGTGGATTGAAAGTGCATTATTCTGCATGACCGAAAGTGCCCATACATAAACCTTGGAACTGAACTTGTTGTGACTTAATTCTGCATTGGAATGCATTGAATTGAGTTTTGTTCCATCTGAAATGTGGAAACTTACCTATTTTGGTTCCCCATGCACTTTTTATATTATCTCTTACTGCCCCTTTCTCTGCACTTCTCATATACAGTATACATATCTGAACTGTCTATATCTTTCCAGGAAAGAAATCTTGCAGTTTATATGGAAAGCTAATTGAAACATAATTTTCAGCATTTTGTTGGGAAGAGGAAAAACTTCATTTTGTAGAGCAATAGGGAAAAATGATCTAAACTAAAATAAATGTGCAAGGATGTGGTATTGTTATGTAAAGCTAAAGCAATGGTACTGTCATATTTGGAATAATTCTGATATGAAAAGGATATCTAAAGTAAAAAAACTGAAAAAGAACAAATGAAGGAATTTCTGCCACTTGGGATTATGCATAAAGCTGATGTCCATTTTCAACTACAAAGAACAGTTTTTTTGCATAATGTATGTATGTTTTACACAAAAATATAAAATATGGTCATAGCACTAGTTTAGATGGCTTTTAAAGAAAGATTTTTGAAGTGTAGCTCTTTCAGTGGCTGTTAGCAATAATAAGTACATGTTGAAAGTCTCTGAATGCCAGTGGCTGGCAACAAGGTGGATAAGGACTTTATTCTCTGTGAGGTCAGAGATGCCGGTCTGAGTGATTGTTGGAAACAGAATAGACCTTGATGCAATCCAGCAAGACAGCTCTTCCACTATCTATATCACTGTCATCCTAAAACAGGCACACTGGTGTAATAAGAGCACTGGTGCAGCTCTGAATTTTTTTTCTCTTGTAGAAGTCCAAGAAATTATGCAATCTTTTCTGAAGCATGTTTGTCATCTTCATCTATATTGTCATTACATATGTATAGCATTCCAACTAAGTTAGATGTGTTGCATGATGGTAACTAATCGGCTGTGGAAGCAGAACTGCTCCTATTAGGATTAATTTTCTAATGAGTAAAAAAACTTGCACAGAATTGGGCTACTAAAGAAGATTATTGAGTGCATACCATCGCAGCCCATTTTGATTGCAGACTTTTGAGGCAGACGTAACAAAATGAGGTAGAATGGAAGGTGACTTTCATGATGTGTCCTGGAAAGGTGCTAGTTCAGCACTATGTATAAAAGTGATGTGCTAAAGCTCTGTTTATAGCAACAGAGACATACATTAGAGTTAGAGTTTTAGTGATAGGTCATAACTGCAAAGTTAATTTTCAAGTTGGGCTTGAATTTTGAGAAATATAATGAGGTCCCACAGTGTAGATATATGAAATGCCAATGGTTGTTAGTAGTTATTCTTGGAAAACTCCTCGCATATGTTAGGTTCATTCACATAGCAGCGTAACAGGAGGGTTTACAAGGGCATGCGTGCCTTTCTGTAATCCAGTATTTATAGACAAAGTGCTTTCACATGATAGAATTTTGAAGGCCATTTCTCTACATGCAGGCTGGCAAAGTATCCTTGTTTCCTACGTTTTAGTAAAACTATAGTCACTAAATATCCGTGTTGGCATACATGGCATTTCAACACATTTTTCAGCTGATTTGACTTCTCTAGACATTTTGTATATGGTGTACATAGCGCTGCTATGAAGTATTTTAATTCCTATAGTCTCTTGCTGCTGTAAACCTGTTTTCAGGATTTTTAATACTGTTGTATCTATGTCTGACTGTAATTTCATTTATTTTGGCTGCTTTTTTTCTTTGCAAGTATAGTATGCACAAAATATTGTTTGCAATTCTCTGAATTTCACTTGTATCTTACCCGGCAATTAGCCAGCCAAGTCTATAGCAGTACAGGGAGGCCTGTTCTCAGGCAATGCCCTACCCATCACCTCTAAAGGTGTCATAGACAGTTCAGACCAAGATGTATGCAGGGATGTGTCCCATCAGACACTTCTCTGTGTCAGGTCTTGAGTCTGGGCATTGACTAGCAGAGGAGCTGCCCTGGCTCATGACAGGAGCTTTGCCTGGAGAAGGTCCCTGTTCCCACATCAGTATGCACAGTAGACAGCTATGCCTTTCCTGCAACCCCATGTGTCACCACTTGGATCTCATTGGCCACAGCCATGGGAAAGTGGTCACAGTCCTGGAAAGGGCACACCTGTTCGCTAGCCCTCAGAGGATATTCAAGTGCCAGCCTTAACTCAATCAACTTTCCTATTCTTCCCTGACTAAATCCCATCATGCCCTTTGTGCCCCACTTCTGGAAGACCATCCAACCTTACTCTGTATTGGAATACCCCAGAGTTATCAGTCTATCAACTCTAAGTCTAATCAAAAGCTGGACTCTCCCTGGCTTTGACTCATCAAGCCACCATTCACTGTATTATTCTCTCCTGAGAACAGAAATTTGGGTAACCTTCTCATTATGTCTTCAAATTCAGTAGAGTCTGCATACAATACAAAATTTAGAACAGTTTTATCACTCCTTTTCAAGAGGACCTTGGTTGACCTGTCAGCTTTTTGTCCTTGTTCTATCTCAAAAACAGTAGGTTAATCAGACTTCTGTGGAGCTGATACACCTATTCCATGTTTAATATAGAAGTGAATTCCTGGGTGATATAAAGAAAGTCTGAAGTAGGGATGTGAAGGCGGGAAAAAAATCAGGATGGAAAAATGTCATCCCTCCCACCCATTTTCCCAAGGACTTTCTGATATTGAAAAAACACCTGGAGATTTGGGGGACTACTTAGAAGACCCTCTTAAGAATTTTTTTCTTTTCAAATGAGTTTTAAGGCAATGGTTTTTCTCACACAAAATGTGTTGCATGAAAATGTCTCAGGAGTCTTCACTTTCCCCATGGAAATACTAGAAATTTTAGGGAATCCTGAGCAAAAGGGTGTTTCACTAGGCCTTTTCCAGCTAGTCAGCTGGATTGATTGAGCATAGCATAACATCTTTGGTTTCCGGGGGGGGGAGGGGAAGGGAGGGTGGAAGATGGGGATGATGGACTTCTTTTAATTACTATCTCAGCATTTTTTAAATGTGATTAATTGGTTAGGATTTATATTTTTAATATTTAATGTTTATGGATTGTTTTATTGTTACCGGCCCAGAGCCCTTCAGGAAAGGGCGGGATATAAATCCAACAAAACAAAATTAAAAAATTAGACAACGATAAGTGGAGGTTATAGAAGGATTTATGGGAGACATCTCGTTTTCCCTTCACCCATTTTGCTGTTTTTCTTTCTTGAAAGCCCTATAGTCCTTCCCTTCTCCTGCCTGTCTCTCTTTCCTCCCCATCAGCCAACCAACTTTACCTCCCCCCTCCATTTTAAATTTCCTTTCCTTACCCCTCCTCCCTTGCATGCCACCCTCACTCCCCTCCCCTTGCATGCCACCCTCCCCCTGCCTCCCCTCCCCCTCCCAACCCACATCACATGTTTCTCACGAGACGATGCTTTACATCCATGTGCTTAGTTCTGGAGTCTATTTTCTCCATCTGTGCTGACAGCCATTCCCTGAGAAAACTCTAGCAGAGTTTTGCAGTGCTGGCTGACATGCCCAGTTGCATGATGGGGCCCCAACATGGACTTGTGTGAGGCACTTCATTTTCGGCTGTGTCCTTCTCACTATTTCCTCTATTCCTCCTCCTGACAACCTTTATACCATCACCTTTCTTTTCTTCCTTCTCTTCTTTCCACTCATTTACATGATACCTGGATATTAATGGATGACAGATCTGTCAATTTTTAAGTGCACCAGTAGCAATCAAAGGGGTAAATATGAAATGGATGATCATTCAACTAAGTGAGATGCTGAAGATATGCGATCCAATCTGCAGATGGCTTCAATATTCTTTTCAACCAGCTGTGACTATGTGGGGATCTGATTGGGATCAGGGTTGTGGCAAGATGGGTCAACACATCTCTTAACCTGTCCTCTCTGTACCATTTTGCCAAGGGCAATTTCCTCTCAGGCTGTGATTAGCTCTGGTAGGGATACATTTTTTTCTTTCCAGGAAAGTGACCTCTTCCCCCTTTCTTTCAGCAGTAACTCATGTGTATGTCTGTACGCAGACTTTCTTTTTTGATCGTTAGTGTGTTTGTGTTCAGTTTTTCCACTGTTGGCAAATCATTGTAGCATTGCATTGGCTTTTAGAAACTTTTTTTTAAAGGACTATGTCTTTATGTTGTGCTGTGCCTGCTAGGCTGAGGCAAAGGTTTGTTTTTATCTGTAAGCAGGCATAGTAGCTTGTGGGAAGAACAGAGGCGGAGGAGAAGAGGATAGGGAGAGGGTTTCTTGTTATATAAGGAGGTGTGAGAGAGATTAGAGATGATTAATGATCACGTTAGCAGATTGCTGTCACTTGGAGAGATGGTTCAGGAACTGAAATGTCTTAGTGTATTTAGCCATTCCATCATAGGAGGACCCATCCATTAATATGTAAAGTATGAAAGGGTGTTTCTGAGAAAAGAAGGAAGTTTGCTAGTGAGAAATGTAATTGCCTAAGCTGAGACAATGCCTTCTCCTATTTACCTAACATTTGGGATGATGGATCATTTTTGGCAGGAGGTACAGTGTTTGAAAACTTCATCCAAAATTGGATAAGTGGGTAATGAAAGTTACACCTAGAAATATATTTCCTAATATTCTTTTCCTTAGAAATATTCTTTTCCTAATATTCTTTTCTTAATTAAAGAACCAGACTTAGGTTTTTAAAGTAACAAAATAACTCAAGCTAATTTTTTTACATATCCTGACTAATTGTTTTCAATCATTATAATCTTTTGAACCTGTTTTTTTTTTATATCCCAATTTATCTCCAAATCTGGGGCTGTTACTTGGCTTTTGGATTTCTGGCTTCAATAATTGGTACTGCTTGTAATGTGCCTTAAAATATTTATGCCATTTCCTGAGCAATTAAAATATTTCACATCATGTCAGTTATATTAGAACAACCCTTTAAAAGGGACTAATATTAATATAATCCTCATACTGTGGAACAGGGGCATGAAATACTAATTTGACAAATACCGTAGTTGAAACTAATGATTTAGCTGAGACTTGAATTGTGAATTTCCTAGCTTATAACTGAGTCTTACCACTGAGTCTAACCAATGTAATTTTTAAAAAACCAAGCTGTCTCTCTTGTAATCATGGCTCGTCTACTCTGTTTTTATTGTGAATTAACTTTGGAAAGATAAAATGCCTACAGCTTAACTTCTAAAAAGGCAGATGTTGTCCAAAGTGCTTTTCAGTCATGATTTTGTATTGGAAGAGCATACTACATGTGAACCTCTTGACATGCATCACTGCCATTTTGTATAAGTAGAACAATGTGCATATTTTCCAGCTTCAGTATGCATAAGTGTGTACCCTCCATCCAGGTCTCCAGTCATATCTCAGCTCACAGGGGGCGCCTTTCGTGATCACATCCAGCCTGTGCTGCGCCAGTTGCATTGGCTTCCAGTGGAATTCCGAATCATTTTCAAGGTGTGGGTTTTGACCTTTAAGGCCTTACGTGGCCTGGGACCCTCGTACCTTAGAGACCGCATTACCCCATATGCCCCTACTCGGCCTCTGCGCTCAGCAGAGGCCAATTTGCTGGTGGTTCCTGGCCCCTCAATGATGCGGCTGGCCTCCACACGGGCCAGGACTTTCACAGCCCTGGCCCCGGCCTGGTGGAACACTCTTCCTCCAGCTGTCCGGGCCCTGCGGGACCTTGGTGAGTTCCGCAGGGCCTGTAAGACTGAGTTGTTCCGCCGGGCCTTTGGAGTGTCCAGTCGCTGAAATGTGCGCCCCCTCTCTCTCTATTCGATTACCACCATATGCTACCCTCTTAGAGGGGAGTCCGGCTGTTCCCTTTCCTTAGGGAGGCCTTTAATTAAATTGGGTTTTGGGGTGCCTGATATCTTTGTATTGACCGCTGCCTTTAATAGATTTTAATAGATTTTATTGGTTTAATAATTTTACTGATTGTAATGAATATTGTTGTGCACCGCCCAGAGCCCCTCGGGGATGGGGCGGTCTACAAATTCAAAAATAAATAAATAATAAATAAATAAATAAATAAATAAATATGTAACAAAGCTGAGAAATACTCAGCTTGCACAAAATGGTCAAGGGGGTATCATAGTGTGCTCTCCTGGTATGTGAAAATCCAGGAGTGTAAAGTTTTAAACGGATTTATAGTTCCATGGACACTGTTGAATGAGGGATACCAAAATGTATTTTTTTTTAATTTGCTCACAATACTGTTTCTGTCCATACATAAAATGCCCATTTTAAGGCCAATATGAATATGCTGTTGAAGATATGGACATACTGAACTGTATTGTCAGTGCAATCATTGGCAAAGAAGAGCGATGGTGGAAGTTGCTCCAGATTCCTTCCTTTCCTCAGGCTTCTTCCCCCAACTTAAGTAGTTCTTCTGTTGGAGAAAGAGCTCGTTAAGTTTGAGGAAGTCTCCTTAGGCTGGAACAGGGGTCTGCAACCCGCGGCTCCGGAGCTGCTTGCAGCTCTTTCAGCCTTATACTGCGACTCCGCGTGGCCTGGAGGTTGGAGGGTAGCATGGGCGTGTCCCTCCAGGAAAGGTGAGTGGAGGGGCCAAACTGGAGGCAGCACCATGTGGAGCTGCCTCTCTGGCTTGGTAGATCTTCGGGGCCATGGAAAAGAAGAAAATGTTGAGTAAAAGATTGGTTGGTGTAAAATAACTAAATTTCACATGCCAGAATGTGTACATGAAGTATATTCTTGACATCATGGGAAAACATCGTGTATCTTTTTCTAGGGTCATGATGAAGAAGCTGTTGTAGATACGGGTAAAATCAGCTCCACCATCAATACAAATTTTGAGAAAGAAGAACTAGAAAGTAAGTATCTTACAACTTTAATCAACAATATTTGTTTTATGAAACCAAAATTATAACCCATAAATCAAAATTTGCAGCTCATTCTTGGGTTCTCGTCAGTTGAATGCAGCGTGCACTTCTTTTTAACATTGTGATGTGACATCACCCCATGGGTCAGCAATGACATGGTGCTTACACAGGAGACTACCTATCTTTCAAATTGTCACTTAGTGGTCAAAATGGCAGATACTTTTTTGTTGAGCGGTCAGATTGGCATGTTCCTAAGATTGGTGGAGTTAGTTCAGACTGATTTAAAGAAGGGTGCTTGGCTGAGACTGTGTGTGCTGTAGTTAAGATAAACCAGATTTGAACCCTTGACCTGCTTATGTACACGCTATTTCTAGTAAGTTGCTTAATGTAGTTTTTGTAAAGTGACTAACAATGCATGATCCTTGTTCCTTAAAATAATAGTAGCTGTTTGTGAAAGAAGAAACTACTTCATTGGTTAGAACTATTGAAAATTTAGTTCATCTCCATCTCCAATGCCTTGCATGGTGACATGGGTGAAAACTGCCAGCATTGCAAGTATAATCTTTACCAGTGATAGCGAACCTTTTCGAGACTGAGTGCCCAAATTGTAACCCAAAACCCACTTATTTATCGCAAAGTGCCAACACGGCAATTTAACCTGAATACTGAGGTTTTAAAAACAGTTGGCTCCGAGGCGTGCGTTACTCAGGAGTAAGCTTGGTGGTAGTCAGTGGCTTTGCTTTGAAGCAACTGTGCAACTCTTCGAATGGGTGAATCACGACCCTAGGAGGGTTTACTCAGAAGCAAGCCCCATTGCCAGCAACCGACCTTACTCCCAGGTAAAGGATTGTGTTTTAGTTTTCGCAAGAAAATCAGTGGGGCTTAACAGGGTTACCTACACTGCTTCCCCAAAACTAGGTATTAGGTTTAATGCTAATAATCAAGCCCAGTGGCCCAGGCCAGCCCAGATGTGTGTGTGTGTGTGCATGTGGGGGAGATTTTCCCCCACTTGACGAACTCTGTGCGTGCCCACAGAGAGCGCTCTGAGTGCCACCTCTGGCACCTGTATCATAGGTTCGCTATCACTGCTATATACAGAAGTGTGTTGCTGATCTCACTTTCCACAAAATACTTAGGAGAAAACAAAGACAGCATTAAAAAAAATTAGCAGGTCTGCCAGCTCCTATTACACAATTTGGATCTAGATAGACTCTTCAAAAAGATTACTTGTGCTGTGTTTTATTAATTCATAATTTCAAGGTAATTCCAGAGGAGTAATCTTGAGAAAGGCTTTTTCTCACTTACCTTGCGCCTATATTTTCCTTTGCCAGGTATAAATAGTGCCTGAATGTAATGGTTCTCCCACTGAGGCACAAGGGCATCTTGTGTTGATGATTCCCATCCCTTGATTTAGGGGGGCAGGTTTAAATTTGTTACTTCCTGTTTCCATCTTGGGAATCTCCCACTTTCATTTTCTTTCCTGCCTCATACAGGGAAGGCAACTACATTAGTAGGCTCTATTGCTTTCTTCAGTTTTTTTCTCCTCTTTCGTTGATTTCTGTGCTATTTTTATATTCCATTTTGTCTTCCTTTTGCTCTATACCGTTGCAGTATGCACAGTGAAGCAGATAGGTGTTAGGGGAGGAGATCTTGCTCACTGCTGCCATTAGCAGAGCAGATTGATTTCTGCCAAAAATGCAGTGTGGACATCCAGAGGATGGATTCCTCTCGGAGCGTGAACTGGAAGCCTCCTTAACAGCTGCCGCACAGGAAGATCATGGCAGAGACACTAGAGCTTCCCTGGGAGCCAGTATTCTGACCCACCCAGCGGCTGGAAGTGGACCATCAGAGAAGTGCAATAGAAACAGGTGCTTCTACCCCCCGTCGTCGGTGGAGACAGCCGCCATTTTATGGGTAGGATACATTAGCCCTGTTCCTGTCTGACACCCACAGAACCCTGCTTTAAAAATACCTCTGATCACTGGGCTCATATTAGCTTTGAGGGAAGGTAGGCTCCGAACAACTTCTCTCTGAGGAACAAGAGCAATCAAGCCTCCACTACTACCCACTTGTCCTCTCAGAAACTCATAGACTTAATGAAACATACAGTGAGGGTGGAAATGGAGGTTTGCCACCGAACGCAGGGCTACAGCTCTAGAGCTACTTCTCCTTCCTCCTATGCCTCTCGTTCCACCCTCTGCTCACATTGATCTCTGTTTAGAGCCTCTAGGGATGGCAGATGGTCTAGCAGGTCTCAACAGCAGTCCTTTCAGAGAAGATTGTCTTACAGTTTTTCCTCAGACATCACAGACTGGGACAACAAGCCAGCCAAATCATTACTATTCCCAGCCACCAGTGGGGGCAGTCTTCTTTTGTTTCAAGAGGCCTCGCTTCATTATCAAGCAGATACATGGATGCTGGAAGTGGTCTCAAAGGGGTATTCCCTGGAGTTCACTTGCTTGCCACTTCAGAGAACAATTATCTCCTCACTGAGCAGACAGCAGGACAAGGCACTGTGCATGAGGGCAGTGATCAAGCATCTGCTGGAAATCAGATCCATAGAACCCGTTCTGGCCTCAGAGAAATTTCAGGGAGTTTATTCTTACTTCTTCCTCATTCCCAAGAGAAACCAAATTGGAGGGCAATTTTGGATGTGTAATTTCTCAACTGATGTATCAGGCACCAAAGAGGCTTGGAGATGTTCTAAACTTGTTGGACCTCATTAAGGCCTATCTACGTGTCCCTATATTTCAGGGTCACAGAAGATTTCTCCGGTTTGCTGTGGAAGATCAACACTTTCAGTTCAGGATCCTGACCTTCAGGCTTATGCTCTTCCTATATGTTGTGGTTTCCTTTATGTTGTACACCGCCCAGAGCCCTCCGGGGGTGGGTGGTTTATAAAACGAATAATAATAATAATAATAATAATGATGATGATGATGATGATGATGATGATGATGATGATGATGATGATGATGATGATGATGATGATGATGATGATGTAGATGCTTGGGAAGTGTCCGACGTGTGATGTAACGTGTGACGTGTGATGTAATACAAAATCCAGCATATTGATCTTGCTTGCTGTGTGTAACTGTTTTGTATCAATAATAATAATAATAATAATAATAATAATAATAATAATAATAATAATAATAATAATAATAATAGGTGCTAGACGTACCTTAAAGGCCTGTATTCTCAGATCTCAATAAAGTAGGAAGAAAGAGTTTCTCTTTGTTGACATAAGCCCTCCAAATGTAGAGAAACTCATTTCCAAGGCAGCCATGCTCAAATCTTAATGCATGCATGCAAGGCTCAGGACCTGGAACTCCATCTGGAGTTCAGCCACAAATGCAGTCCTAGCCAAACAGTTGGTAAAGAGTGACACACTGGTATATCAGCCAATATATGTGGTAATAGGGCTTATCTGCCGTCTTAAGCCTGTGGGTTTGGGATTGCACTGTTTGGTTTTTTACAGCTGCCTTCTTTCCTTTATAAACTGTGGCTGTATTTTGCTTCTTACTATTAGAACATTAGATTTCTGTTGACCTACATTTAATTTGCACTTAAAGGCATACTTTGTGTCAGACTGCTGGCATATTGCAGCTGCCGATTTAATTGGTGAGTGAGCTTTCTTATGTGTCCCACCCTTCCATAATTGAAGCTTGCTAAAAGTTTAGAATGATGTGCTTTGATTTTCAAGAGTACCCTTTTTGTGTGTTCCCAAAGCCTTGGCTTGTATAATTTATTAATTGAGCTGCCCACTGGCCATGACAATACATTTGGTCATGGCAAGTTCTCTAAGGGACACAGCAGATATTACATTGAATTCTGTATTATTCCACTGCCCCTTTTAAGGGGTAAAAAGTCAACTGAAAGCATCATCAGACTCCGTCTGAGCAAAGAAAGTGTGGTTTAGAATGTCCTTCTGATAATTTAAAAGCTCAGAAGAGAAACCCTCCACTTGCTTTTTCCCATTCATAGGTGGGAGCAGATAAATGGCAGGAAAAGAAAGATTAAGCTGTCTGCCGCCACTCCTCAAAGCCTCTGGGGCTGCTTATCAGTTACCCCAAGCATGGGGAGGGGAGATGCTACTGTTTTCATTGCTGTCATTGCCTAGTTTGGTTTCTTTGCAGGTCATTAGTTATGTTGGAATTAGCTGTTCTTTAATTGAAATGATTTCTGAAAGCCAGCACATGAACTTTCTTTCCAAGTTATCAGCATTCTTGTATTGATAAAAAAGTATTGTTACATGGAAATAATTTGGATTTTCAGTTTTATGCTGTGCCCAACTATGAAAAGTGACTTCAAGCCAATGACTTCACCTGTATAGTAATCTCTACTGCCTCAAAGTTCTGGATATGTTACTATGATATTCTCAGATAGCAGATTTAAGGGGTGATTTTTTCCTCACTAATTACTCCCCTTTGGGTAATCAGTTTCTCTTGTATAGTGTGGCACTTTATTTTAATTCAGTGCTGCAAATCAGTGACATACTCTGCAGCAGATTTATCTGCATTATGAATTGTAATCCCCAAAGGAATTTTCTGTTTGTTGGGAAATTACACAGAATTAGGAGTGGTTGTATGCCTTCAACAGCATTCTGCTATTATGTGGCTTGAAATCTCTGTTTGTCATAGAATCAAAATAATTTGTTTGACGTTTTGACTGTAGAATTTGTTGTGTCATGTCATTATTACATACACTAAAAACCTGACAAAATGGTTGTTAACAGCAGTTTAATTTGTTTGCTTTAATCAAGAAATATAGCGCTGCTTGTTAATAACATTTGCACCTCTTTTAAAGGATATTTTTAATGTATCCTCTTTCTAAGTTTAAAAATATTGCAAAAGTCTTATTGTCTCTATTTCAGTGAAAACCTACAGCAGCGTAACTGGATGAGCAGGTGTCCAGATATCATTAGCAGTAGTTTCAGCAAGATTTCAGTTTTTTAGGTTACAAAAGAGCAAAAAGTAACCTTCTGTATGGTGGAAAATGTGTGTTAATCCTCAGGTAGTACACTCTGAGTGGCTTTTCTGTTCTGCAGGGGTGACCTTGCAGTATATATATATATATATATTCAAAACCAAGAAAATTCTGAAGGCAAAGAATCTTTGGTTTCACATGAATTGCATTGCTTTTAAATGCACTCATGCTCCAAAAAGTTGGAATTACAAATTAAGGAGCCCCCTTAATGTCGATTCTGTATGAGCATTTTCTACAATCACTCTCCTTGTGCTGACTTACAACTTGGCCTCCGTGGTTCTTACATTTTAACTTGCCCTTTTAGCCCCAAGCCTCTTCTGTGTAGGATGGAGCTAGAACTGAAGTTAAAGTCTTTGCCTTTACAAGACAGTCTTTTAAATGTTGAAACTTTTATGCATTTTAAGATGCATAGTACTATCTTGTTTAATCAAAAATATTAATATATCCTATATAGATGCACTGCTGTGTAAGCTATCAGCAAACACACAATACATATAAAATGGCAATCCAGGTACAGATAGGACCAATATACCCCTCCCATGACAGATCCCTCATTTTTTTATCTGATCCAAATGACAGCATGTAGAAAATAAGTGCATGATCAGGGTTCACCTAGAAAGCCAGTATTGACTAGTGCAGGATTCTGCAACCTGCAGCTCTCCAGATGTTCATGGACTACAAATCCCATCAGCCCCTGCCAGCACATCCTTGAACATCTGAAGAGCTGCAGGTTGCAGATCCCTGGACTAGTGGGTAATAGTATTAAATTAGAAACTGGGAATCCCTGGTTCAAATCCTCACTTTACTGTGAAGCTTGTTGGGTGATTTTGGGTCAGCCAATAATGCATGAATTTTTGTCCTAGAAAATCACCAAATATTTGTGTAATCAAATGTTGAAGGTTGGTATGACTTTCAGAGTACAGTGACTTAAACCATGACCCCTCCTCACTTACAGAATTGGATTCATTTTTGTAGCCTAATATGTTGTGTACCTTATTCGTAGGTCACAGAGCTGTGTATATTGGTGTGCATGTCCCCTTTGGGAAGCAAGGTCGACGGCGTCACAGGCACCGTGGGCATAAACATCATAGAAGAAGAAAAGAAAAGGAAAGTGATAGAGAAGATGGGCGAGAATCTCCATCTTATGGTAAGAATTTTTATTAGTTTTTTAAACAGAATTTTACCTTAAGAGACAATAGTGGGGGGAAAAACAGCTACTGTTTCTCATTGCAATTTTAGTTGAAAATGTAGTAGGATTCTATAGACATATCTTTTGTTTCCAAGGTTTGTGTTAGTGCTCTGTTGGTGCAATGTACAGTAAGTGCATTATACCTCATAAGATCTACTGGTGTAGCATGGTGAGTCTTTTAGAGCAGGTAGACTCTAATCTGGAGAACTGGATTTGTTTCCTCATCCTCCATGTGAGCAGCAGACTCTAATTTGGTGAACTGGAATTGTTTTCCTGCTCCTACACATGAAGGCTGCTGCTTGAGCTATTCACAGTTCTTTCAGAACTTTCTCAGCCCTATCTACTTCACAAGATGTCTGTTGTGGGAAGAGGAAGGGACGGAGTTTCTAAGCCACTTTGACACTTCTTACAGGAGAGAAAAATGGGGTATAAATAGAAACTCTCCTCCTCCTCCTGCTCTTATATTGAATCATTTAGGTTATCATTAGTCAGTTGCCACTCAAATATGTGTTGTTTTTTACTCCAAACTTTTTTTAAATCCAAACTTTTTTTACTACCTTACTTCACAGAACTGCACAGTCAAAGTACAAATTGAAGACTTTTACAGCCCAATGCAAAAGAACTACTTACAACTGTAATATAGGTAGTTATAGAGCCCTCTGACCCAGCTGTACATTTTGTACACATTCTCTTATACCTTTCTGTTGGTTTACTGCCACCACCTAGGATTTTTTGAATTTGTAAAATAGATTGTCCCGGGTCAATCTGTATATCACTTTTTGAACATTAGGCTACGTGCAGGATTTCTCACTCTTCTCAGGTAGCTATGGCTGAGTGTTTAAAGCTGCTTGTGGAGAAGATAATCCAGCAAGTGTCTCAGAGTCATAAGTACAAATTGTAAAATTTTATTTCTGTGCACACGTAAAGCAGTTATTGTGTGCACACATTTCTGTGCACACGTAAAGCAGTTATTTCACATACAAAGCAGATAATCCTTTCCCCCAGCGTGTGATTTGGCAAAAGGGGACAAAAAGCTTGCTTCTTTGGAATCTATATTTTCATTCTGTGGTCAGGGAGCTCCCTTTTTGGGCCAATCAAAGCATAGTGAGTCCATCTGAAACGCAAGCCAAAGGAGGTTTTACCTAACAAATCCTTGGGTCCTAGTGTGAGTCAAACGTGGTCTGACAGTGATTTGGTGGGTAAGCAGTGAGGGGGAGATACAGGCTTGGGAAATTATTCAGTGATCCCCATTGGGTTGACCTACCTCTAAGTAGTGGAAATTTATGGTTTTGCTGTAAACTTGGAATAGGAGAGGCTTATTTCTTTCATGAGACATTGAAGTCTGCTGATCACAACCACCTAAAATAATTTAGCATGCCAAACAATCCTTACCTAACTACTCAAACTTTCATTCCATTTCATTCCTAAATAAAATGGCTTTATATCTTTGTGGAAAATAGGAAGGGTTGGCATTGGTTCTGGCACAGTTACTGCTCTAGGAATATACAAGGGGAGCTCGCCCTGTGTCATCAGTATCAAGTCCAAAGGTGCGGACAATTACATGAGGCTAAGATGTTAAACAACATTGTCAAGAGGATCAATCACGTGGAAAACCTACACATCAGTTCTGAGGGACAGATTTTATCTGCCTATTGGTAGCTCCCTGATTTGCATGAAAAAGAAACCCACACCATTTGATTGCTGCTTTTACACTCTCTCTCCAAATGATGCAACAAGTTAGAATGTATCAAATGCTGCTTTCAGGTCCAACAGAATTAAAAATATTATCTCTATCCATATGCATACCAGATGCAACTAAAGGTGTCTTGGTCCTGAATCTGGACCTGAAATCTGTAATTCTTTTGGAGTTGTTCTAAGAATATAAGAACCATCTGCTGGATCTGACCAGTGGTCAATCCAGTGGTCCACCTACTGAAACAGAATACTGTTTCACAGAGTAAGCTAGTGGTTCTGGAGGACCAGTACACAGGGAACAGAGACCTTTCTTAGGCCCTTTCCGCACGGGCGGTTAATGGCGCCCTGGGGACGGCAGAAACGCCGTCCCCAGGAAGCCATTCGCACAGGGGGCGCAGCTGCTTCGCAGCCGCGCTGCCCTCGCGCCGCCCGACCGGTACGAAGCCACCGTTTTCTGGCCTCGCTCGGGGAGCGAGGTTTCCGGAAAACGGCGGCTTGGAGCCACTGCCGTGTACGGCAGCGGCTCCAAGGCGCCTTCCCCCCCTCCCACCCTGCACTTACCTTGTCCCCGGCCACTTATGGACCTCTCCGCCATGATAATGTCTAATTCCCTTCATCTGTGCCACTTGAGCTCATGACCATCACTATTTCATGACAACACCAGATATCCTGCAAGAGCCAAACGGCATATCAATCCCTGATCGACTGGTCTCACTCAAAGAGAGTCTGGCTAAATGTAAAAGTTACATCTCAAGGGGAAGGGACCCAATGGAAAAGCAGATCGAGACGCTACCAGTAAAGGGAAAAAGGATTCCTGCAAGTGCATGCGATGGAGACTATACATCAACCAGATCTGGAGAAGCATGGGAAGCTGACAATGCAACGGAGACCAAAGGGCAAGTAGTTCCAGGAGAGGACCTGCAGATAAGATCGGAGCAGCCCCTGATGCTAAGCCCCTCAAAGGAACAACTCCTTGTAGCCAGTTAGAAACCACGCATAATCCTGAATTGATCTGGACTCTCGAGGGAGCTTCAATGCAAGAAGCATAGTTGCAAAGGGTCCCTGGAAAAAACACACATTGACAATTATTCAGTATCCAAGTGTACTGCACCAAACGCAACCATCCAAATAGAAGATTATGAGATCAACAAACACTCCACAAGAGTAATTGGCCAAATAATGACTAGACCTTCGGAAGGCATATCCTGGGCACAAGAACTCATGGAGTGCGCAGCATTGGAAGACCGTATATTAGAACCAGATTTTGAGCTGGTACCCAATGATCCGACCCCTCAGACGGCAGCAAAGAACAACCGCACTGAGGGGAGGGATTCTCGCAATGGGTGTGTATTTCTTGATAGTATCCACCACTTCTCCATCCGTGCATGAATCATGTCTATCATGTCATCCTTTAGCTATCATTTTTCTAGACTGAAAAAGTCCCAGACTCTTTTGCCTTTCCTTACATGTACTGGAACACATTAATCATTTTGGTTGCCCTCTTCTGTTCTTATAAAGAGAATGCAGGGGTTTTTTACAGATGTTTATTTGGTTGCCTGCTTGGTTTTGGTTTAAACAAAAAGTATACATGAAGTGAAACTGTAATCCTGTGCCCACTTTTGGTAAATCCTATTGAAAAGAGTAGGATTTACCTATGAGGAGACATGTATTGGATAGTATAGCATTCAGCAATGCAAAATTAATAAGGAGAGGGAGCTGTGTATGTGAACTGGAGGGAAGAGCCTGAGATTTGTAATGGAAATATCATGTTACCCCATATAAAACTTAGTTTAAACACTTCTGGGGATTCAGAGTAAGAATTTCAGTCGAACAAGGAAGCTGAAGTTTTGGATTAAAAAAACTCAACAGCATTAGGAGCTCTTGTAGGAATTCTTGGCTTTATCTCATTCCTATATTGACAACCTGCCTTTATAACAGAAGCTCATTTTTCAGTTTTCCCTTGAGGAGGATTGTATTCAGTGAAATCCTTGACTACTGATCTGACCGTGGTCTTGAAAAGATACTGTCCAAATTTATGTACCCTCTTTGAACTATCCAAATAGAATGCAACAGCAGTGGAAAGTTTTGTTGGAAAGGTCTTGGCTAATGGGTTGGTTATCAGTCAGTCTGAAATGCAAGAACACCACTGTCAGAATGTTTGAGTCTAAGTTATTTGAAACTATATTTAGAAATCTTGATACAAGAACCAGAATGTTTTTGTCTCCCTCTTTCTACTTAAGTTATGGTAGCATCCTCTGGCTTAAATTTATTTCTTGCTTATTATGTTTTTGGAGTCCCATAAAGCTTGGAAGCATAGGCTTACTGTACTGAGATGATGGGAAAAGGCACAGCTAGAAGATATATTTCCTGTTTTATCTTGTGGAATGATGAGTTAGGTTTTCTTGTATTTGTAGGCATAGCAGCCTGCCTTTGTTCAGGGACACTCTGCATATTGGTAACACACAATCTGGATTGCCAGGGCCCTTTTTGCACATATCCTGTGGAGTCCCTTGATAAGGATTTTCTTTGATGTTTATATAACTGTGAAGTATGAATGTGTGTAACCCCTACGTGCATTTGTTGAATGTACATGAAACTCTTGCCTTGAATGGCAGCTACATTTTTCCAGGATTCCTGATTGGGGAGAGGCTGTAAACCAGCTGGAATGCATGTTGTTGGTGACAGGGCCTACAAAATTCACATTTCTCCTTCTTCCCCCCTTTTCCTCATTTGTGCCCGCTTGTCACCATTGTGTAATCTGAACAGGCCTCAACAGGTTACTTAGGCTTCATACTTTTCATTCTGAAAAACCAGTGTCATGAAACACAGTTGAAGCTTTTGAAATCTCTGTAATTCTTCATCTGCCTAAATTTATTTGTGTACACATACTTCTGATACAAGTAAGACATTTGTGAGTTTCATTGAACTATGGGACTATTGTGTTTTATGTGTGGGCAATGTAGTGTTGCCCACCTAGAATCATTGGGATGTGAGCAGGGGCATACCTAGGCATACTGGAGCCCGGGGACAAAACCTGAGTTTGATGCCCCCTCCCCCCAGCATATGAGTGGCCACCCTCCCCCACCATGACCAAACAATGATTTTTTGCACCAGCTCACAAAACACCTCCCACTCCCAGCAAAACATACATGGCTCTCTCCTCACCAACTCTTTTCCTAATTTCCTAATCACAACAACCCTATGAGGTAGGTTGTTAGCCTGAGAAACAGCTCCAAGCCAGTGTAAGTGGGTATTAAGCACGTAAATCTCTCACAAATCACCCCCAGCAAAACATTTACCAAACAAATGTCAGCATCATCTCTCACAAAACACCTCCAGTGGAATCCACCCCCAAACAGCATCACTTTCAATGGTGTTTAAACTAGGGAGCTCAGATTCTTCTTTTAAATCCACCTTAAAGGGAGAATCTGGGGTCCCCGGTTAAAACAAAATTGAAAGTGATGCTGTTTGGGAGTGGATTCTTCCCCACCCTGAAGCAACATCACTTTTGAGGGTTGGAGATTCAGATGAAACAAATACCAGATTCGGCCGCAATCTGGGCAAATTTGGGCACATTCGGACAAAAAGTGTCCGATTATGTCCTGCCCAAATATGAACAAAAGCAAATGCAAGATATTTGGGCTTTTGGGGGGTATTTGTGGTGTTTTTTTGGCCTGCAGAGAGTGAATTTTCAAAGCTAGTGGCACCATGATTTCAGGTCATCATCCAGAGACTGTCCTGATGATACCACCCAAGTTTGGTGATGTTTGGTTCAGGGGCAGCAATGTTATGGACGCCCAAATGGAATGCCCCCATCCCCATTGTTTTCAATGGGAGCTAACAGGAGATGGGGACTACCCATTTGAGGGACCATAACTTTGGTTCTCCTGAACCTAACTTCACCAAACTTGGGTGGCGTCATAAGAATAGTTACCAGTTTGCCTGGGATGGCTGAATGCTGTGGGCATCAGGTTCACCTTCAACTCGGTGCCCACAGCATTTTCCTCTTCCACACACATTTTAGCAAATTTGGCCTACCCTACCTCCCAAAGTAAATACAGACAAACCACTTTTATACTCTGAGGGCTGACACACTTGTCCTAAGACAGCAATGCATTTTAAATCTTTATAACAAAAATTAATGTGTTAACATACATACAAGAGTACTCCTTGAAACTCTAAACAAAATAATGCTATCAGCTTACAATATAAATAATACAAATAATACAATAATACGATAATACAAATAATACAATAATACAAATAAATAATACAAATATTATAAATATTGTAAATTATCTATCATTGTTTTACTTCCAAAGTGTCTGCTGTGGGAAGATGAAGGGAAGAAGTTTGAAAGCTGCTTTGACAAAGGCAGGGTATAAATCCATACTCCTCTTCTTCTTGGATGCTGACCCATGTGTTTATGATCACTTATTTAGCATGTGGATACTATTGACTGAAATAGCTTTACATGGGATTTGTGTGGCTAAACAAGACACAGTAGAAAAGAGCAAGAGATCATTAGCACCTTAAAGACTAACAAAATTCCTGACTTTAAGGCCCTACTGAACTCTTGCTCTTTCCTACTACTACAGACAAATACATCTACCCATCATGA
Organism: Sphaerodactylus townsendi; assembly: GCF_021028975.2. Taxonomy (NCBI): domain Eukaryota; kingdom Metazoa; phylum Chordata; class Lepidosauria; order Squamata; family Sphaerodactylidae; genus Sphaerodactylus; species Sphaerodactylus townsendi. Next base: position 33,692,055 of record NC_059435.1, read on the forward strand.
TCTATGCACAAGAAATAGATCAAAAATCTAGAATAATTTTTCCATCAAGTTGGTTTTTTCCAGCTGTGATTAGATATCTGATAACTAATTAACAGAATAGGTTTTGGGTGGGAGAGATTAAATAAACCACCTATGTTTTTATCAGATGTTAGTTTTATTTATTTCTTAACTTGTGAATTGCCACTTGGCATGGTTAGTAGTAGTTTTATTTATTTATTTTTATTTATTTATTAAACTTTTATACCGCCCCATCCTCTAGGGGCTCTAGGGGCTCTATTTTGTGTGATAGTTGTCAGTGTGGTAGTATGGAGAGGAAGTTTGACCATTTGGACTTTTTAATTAACAATATCTCTGAACAATTTTATCAAGACACGCCATCGCAGAGGGTACACTTTATCCTGGGTACTGAGGATGACGATGAAGAACACATCCCCCATGATCTGTTCACAGAAATGGATGAACTTTGTTTTAGAGAAGGGGAAGAATATGAATGGAAAGAAACTGCCAGGTAATTTTTGGGTAGTTCATATTAACTTCAGGGTTTTGATACATTGAACTTTTATACATTAACCTGAAGGCCTGTTTAGTGTTCCTGTAGCTCAGTTCTAATGAACAGCTTTGTTGTAGTTCTGTAAACAATTATACCAATTGATTGTTGTGGGTTTTCCGGGTTGCATAGTAGAGGTCTGGTAGATCTTGTTCCTAATGTGTCGCCTGCATCTGTGGCTGGCATCTTCAGAGGTGTATCACAGAGGGAAGTCTGTTATACATTGTGTCCAGACTTCTCTTATAACAGACTTCTCTCTGTGATACACTTCTGAAGATGCCAGCCACAGATGCAGGCGACACATTAGGAACAAAATCCATCAGATCATGGCCACGCAGCCCAGAAAACCCACAACAACCAATTGAATCCGGCTGTGAAAGCCTTTGGCAATTATACCAATGGTCATAATATGTTTTTTACTATATGTAGCTTTTTTACTATACTATACGTAGCTTTTTACTATGTATTTATCATATGTAGCTATAGTAGGAGAAACTGAAGACATGGTTCAAAAAATGAAAGAATCTTCGTTTTTTAATCATAGAAGAAACAAGCTTAACAGAGAAAACTGTCCTTCTGAGAAATAATTCCAATGTATGTATGGAAATAACTATAGATGATATACATAGCAATGTGCAAAAATTATTTATTGTGTATATATATTGTTTGTCTTCATTTCAGATGGCTGAAATTTGAAGAAGATGTTGAAGATGGTGGTGATAGGTGGAGCAAACCCTATGTGGCCACTCTGTCTCTCCATAGCCTATTCGAATTGAGGAGCTGTATTCTAAATGGGACAGTCATGTTGGACATGAGAGCCAATACACTGGATGAAATAGCAGGTTGCAGCACATTTTCAGTTTTTTTTAAAGAAACGTTATTCTTACAAACCTAGGAATAATTTTTCATTGTTTTATGTAAGAAGGAAACATGTTGAAGGGAGCAAAGTGTTCATATTTATATCCTTGACAAAATTTATCTCTGTCTCTCTCAAGCTTTCATTCTGCAGATTTTGTCAAGTGTGGAGACCTGGTGACTTAATGGTCTTTTTCATTACTGAAGGTTGGAACTGCTACCAAGTTGCAGATATGATTTTTTGTAGCCTTCTCACGTTTCTAGCAGTTACAGTAAAAAAAGAGAACAAAAGCGAACAGCATTCAGTTACATACGTTCAGTCCCAATCTGGGACACTCTTATTACAGGGGCCATCTTTCCTGGCATGAACCCGTATGTTAGCTGCATTCTACCTGAAAACATCTGTTCACTGTCCTGTCCCTCAGAAATTTAGGTTAGTTTTGGTCCATTCTTTAACTTTTTTCAACAATAGCTGCAACTTTGGGGATAGATTTATCTCTTGAGAAGTCTTTTGGAAAGCTTCTAAAAACATGTTGTTCAAAATGGCATTTACTTGATTTTTGGCTAATTTCTCCCTGCAGTGTGCCTCGCCCCCCAAAAAGTTTACCAGTTCTAATCCCACCTAGCTTTTGTGAAAAATGGTTGATCTTGCTAGAGACATTTATTTGTTTGGGAAATAAAGCTTATTAAAGGTATACTTTATTGTCACTGTATTTTGCCAAGGGCCCTCTAAACCACTGTTAACCTTCTGGTAACATATTTTTGCATTTGGGGTTGATATGTAAGCAAGAATGTATATCTTTGCAGGTAGCCATTTTTATTTAGAAGATAGATCGTATTGCTGTAGAACTCCCAACTGTCTAGAGTGCCTTTTGTGTTCCTGAATTGGTGGATTTTTCTTAAAGATCTAAACTAAACTATGTATATTTTTGACACTAGATATCCGGATGGCTGACTAATACAGAAAATGTATCTGTAAAGAAATATGGATCCTAAAATAAAACTGTCCTGAACAGGATTTCATTCATGCAACTGAGGGGAATTACCTTTATCCCATTTGCTGTAAAACCATTCTGGCTAATTATGGCGGCAGTCTTATATCTGGTCTATCTGCTTGAACCCTTTTTGGCTCAGTTGAATTTTAGCTGCTTGTCTCCAGGATGTATCCAATCATGGGTGTAGGGCTAGAGATCCCAGTGTAGTTTGGACAGGCCTTTAATTTCTCTATCTATTGCTGTTGCTGTTCCCATTTGTGGTATTTTTCTGTTTGCCATGGTGAGCACAGGGGGGAAAGCAGCAACATTAGTTGCTGCAGCAGGATAGACATGTAGTCTAAGCACGAGTTGTATACTTTCATTTCTTCTGCGGCTCTTAAACCTGACACTGTTGACTTCAGCAGAGGATTGTAAAGTATTACTGTGATTTTTAGTGTCTTAGAATTATCAAGTACTTAATATAAGTGGCTCACTGCGTTTTGCTTTATCTTTGGTAGATATGGTGTTGGATAACATGATAGCTTCTGGTCAGCTGGATGAATCTACAAGAGAGGGTGTCAGAGAAGCTCTTCTAAAGAGACACCATCATCAGAATGAAAAAAAATTCAGTAATCGGATTCCCCTGGTGCGGTCGTTTGCAGATATAGGCAAGAAACATTCTGACCCTCTCTTGCTTGAAAGAAATGGTGAGATAAGTTGTGGCATCCAGTTTATTTTAACATTTAACAAATATAGTGCAGAGATGTGATAAAGGTCAGCACATGTACAGAGAAAAAGTTAAAAATTCTTTATGTATTATAAACTGGGTGTAGAGATATTGGCAGCCATGGTTATCCTTTTGGCTTCAAGAATGGAGCCCTTCTTCATTCAGTATGCTTCATATTTTTATGCTATCTTGTTGCTTTAGACAAAGGTGCTTGTAGAACCAAGGCTGTGGGTATTCTTTGATATTATATTTGATTTATGTTCGTTTTCCAGATCTTCCTCTGTCATTATAAAATTTGGTAATGCCATTAATCAGATTTTTTTTTACTTTTCTAAATTCATATGGTGAGGAAAATGATGCTGCTTTTGATTTCAGGGTAGTCTTGGTTCTTCAATGCTTTGCTGTGCATATATGTCATATAGAAATGTATGCATTGGATCCTACTGGCTTTTTGCTTGCCTAATTCTCCTTTTTACAGTTCTAGTCCCACACGCATTTGTTCATGCAGGTCCCCAATTCCAGAGCACAGCCTTTTAGGGGCTGAGTGAGACTCTCTCTTCCCTTTTTATCAGTGAAAAAGCTAGTTGGATCCAATCCTATACGTTTGGTTAGTGTTTGGACAAATATTATTTTATATCAGTTTATGTAGCAGGAGTATAATATCATGATAGATGATCCAGACAGTATGCTTTTTATTTACTGAAATTCCTCTACTTCAGTACAACTTCTGAAGCTTGATCATTGTTGCTGCTAAAGTTATTTCAGGTAATCAGTGTATAATTTATGTTATATTTCTGTTTTCTGTTCTGTTCATCACTTCTATGTTTGGCTTCTCAGGTAGGTATTTTTCTCAAAAGTGACTGAGTTATTATAATCTCCCTAAATTTTAGAGATAGAAAATGTAGAAGAGAAAGCAATATCGGAGGTGCCCTGTTAACATTGTGGAATATGGAAATGTTAGCAAAATGGAAACATTTAGAATGCCATATTTTATTGGTTGGTTTTATCTAAAGTTGGGTGTAAGGCTCTGGTGTGCTTTATTTTGAACAACACTCAACAATGTTTCACATTACTAAGAGCTAAATGTAAGCATGTAGCCTGCCTTGTCCTGAGGCCCTGATCTAAGTTTTCTGTGTACAATTCTGGCATCTGCTTTGGGGATCAAAAATAAAAGTTAATGTTCATATAATTCATATTCTAGGTCCGATAATAGTTCATATTACAGGTCAGAGCAGAGGTAGCCTCTCTCTTGTCACTTTCCTTCTTTATATATTTTTGAGCTTCATTTTTTAAAAAATCCACATGTGTTAAAGGTGCTTAACACAATGTTTTGCTTACTTCTTTCTTGACTAGGTTTCACTAGTAGTGTCCTTTTATTCCTTTCTTTATTCTTTTGTAGAAGATACGGTAAATATATGCTGACCTTTTTGAACATCATCATTCTGCTAAGCTGTCATGTTTTGCTTATCTCACCTACAACTAACCTTTTAGAGTTTGTAATATAATTTTTAGAGCTGTGTAATAGTAAATGTGTAATTTCTATCTTCCTGCTGAACATTATCATTTGTTTTGTCTCAGGGGAAGGCCTTTCAGCCTCCCGACACTCTTTACGAGCAGGTCTCTCTGCCTCAAATATTTCCCTGAGAGGAGAGAATCGCTTGTCCGTTCTTCTCAATTACCTTCTTCCTGGAACTCCAGCAGCTTCAAGGAGCACAACTCCTTTACCTACCCCACAATGCACTCCACCATCCAGTCCTAGGTGTGGCCACAAGGGACCCACAAATTTACAGCCAAGCGAGCTTCAGTGTCCTGAACTCCTAGTGTCTCCTGCTAATGATGATATCCCGAAAGTAATAATCCATCCACCTGAGGAGGATTTAGAAGCTCAGGAAAGCAAGGAGAAGACATCAGAGGATGATAGTGACATAACACCAGGCAACTATTTCAACTCAAACTGTCCATGCGTGGTGCTTTCCGCAGCTGAATCACTTGCACTGCAAAGTTTATCGCACAGCTTGAGCAATCATGACTTGTATACAAGTGTTTGCATGCTTTGTTTATCCATGCGTGATATTTTCATGAAAAACTTTATTCAGTATTCTGAATCTGATGACAGCTGACACTGAAGTATTAACACAATTAACATGTTCAAAATGATAAAAGATTGGACTATAATATATTTTGTTTCATAACTAAAAGGAAATAAATCACGTTTTGAACTGTAAATCTGAAATTCAGATACCAAATGGTGGCCTTTTCCCTTTTTTAAAGCTCATTTGCCTGAGTTTACGAAGTATACTTTTGCACTAAAAGATGTTCTGTGCTTTCAGAGTACCTCCCAATCCAGTCCCAAATCAAGACTGTAACTTTAGGATAAGTTGATCAGTTCTGCCTCATTTAATTTGAACAAATGTCTCTTTAGTATTGTATTAATTTATTTTATTTAAGGCAATCCTGAAGTGCTTCTCTAGGGGGAAAAATTATGTTTGAAGTTATCCGCCGACTATACAAATCACCAAATATGTTTTAAAAATAACTATTTTATAAGAATGCAATACACAGTCATAGCAAACTTAAGAATGATCATACAGAAGATGATTCGTGATAGAAACGTGGAGAGTTAGCTTTTTTGCCCATTATTGTCAGTTAACAGCAGCAAGGCTCACTTTTTTAGTTGCTCAGTTTGTGTTGAAAAGTGTTAGAGAAAGTTTTTGTCCAGTTTGATATCTGTCTTGTAAGGGGGGGGGGGGGCTTCTGGAATAACTGAAGATGTGTGTGTGTGTGTGTGTGTGTGTGTGTGTGTGTGTGTATAAAGCTTACATATATATAAAGCTTATATAAATATATATAAATATATATAAATATATATAAGCTTTTTAGCTAATGCAGTATTTTACTTGTGCTACAGAGGCAGGGCTACGCAGAGGATATAGCACTCTCTCAATGTCTCCCTTCCTGCATGGTAGCTCTTAATGTGGCTAAATGTGCTGTATAGTTTTTCAAACTGCCTGACCTGTGGTTGTGGCAGCTGTCCTCAGCAGCGTGGAAAGATTAGGCATGTGCAGACATATGCAGAAGATCAGGCATGTCAAGAAAAGTTCATTAGACTATTTACAGTTATATTATTTTCACTCATCACATACTTGATCCTTATTGCTCTTGTAAAGCATTCATGTCGGCTGAATGAAGATTCAGTAGATAAGTCTGCCTTTTGTTTAGGTTATCAGATTTCTGCTCCCCCCAAACCCCGCAGTAGTGATGTAGTATTGCTGAAATTTGCCTTTCCAACAATCCAAGTCTATTGAACATGAGTACCCACAAGAGATTTCATGGAATTTAAGTCAACATTTAATGAATTCACCAATATCAAGTGCCTGAAATGGCAGTACCTCAGAACAAAGGGAGAAAATGCATTGGAAGTCCAGCAGCTTGACGCTGTTTTAACACCTCCTGACAAAGTATTGTGAGTACTTCCAGAGTACTCAAGTTATCACACATAAAACATTTGTTAGTAATGTACATGTTCCTTTCTTAAAACAATTGATTGCTGTAGTCTCTTTCAAGAAATGTACAGAATAGAATATGAACTTTGTGGTCATATTCTATATATAGCTCTGAAAGAGGCAGAAACAGAGAGAGAAACAATCAGTATAGTTTACGTTGCATATATGCTTCATTTGTGTAAGTTTACTTGTTTTTAAAATGTCAACTAAGAGGCTTTTACCTGTTGGACTATAACTTACACTTTCTGCTCTATGAAGTCCCTGGAGCAAGGGGCTGGTATTGAGGCAAAAAGTTGGGTGTGAAATTTAAACAAATATAGTGAAATTCTGCCTCCAAAAGGCAAAATTTTGTAAGTAGTACATAGACTAAAAACATTTGCATGTATTACCTCTGAATAATTCCACCTATGGCATGCAAAGCTTGCAGAAAGACCCAAGTTGATCCCATGCCTCTGTTGATTAGGTGTGCATCCTAAGAACACTGTCCTGGAGTGAATCCTGTCAAACACATGATTAGGATTCTGAACAGACCTGCTTAGGATGGCACTGCTGGTCTTTTACAACTGCACGGAAGCTCTTTTTGGAAAAGCAGATCAGGCATAGGTAGGCTAACATTTTAATAAGCTCCTCTGAATCCTGTATTTATAGTAAAAAGGCAAGCTGCTGAATTTTATGACTATTATTTTTAAGTGTTTCTGCGACTATGTGGAATTGCAGAAACACAGCCCTCTTCGTGCCTTCTCCATATTACAGCTGCATCTGCGTAGCAGGATAATAAGAATTACAGTCCCATCTAAAAGGCAGCGGCAAATCAAGTGGTACGTGCCTGCGCCAGTGGATTTACCCTCCCTGGGGAAGTTAACCCGGCGGAGAGAAAGAAACACCAGTGAGTGACTGTTGCGGCACCCAGCGCTACGTCACTGCTCCCATGTTGCTGTGAGCCACATTAGTGAAGTGGAAGTGTAGTGGAGGGTTTCCCTGGGGATGAGACTGTCATTAGCTTCCACCCCGGGGTTGCGGCAGTTACACTGTGGCCCTGGCTCTCAAACTTACGCTACCCTTTTGAATGGCATAAGTCCACTGAGTCCAGTGGAGGGCTCTCCAGTGGTAGGGGGAACTCTTTTGTTTTTTGCTTCCCCATGCCATCAGAAAACCTGCTTGGAGGTGGCAGGGAGGTACCATTGCAGTGCCATATCTCACAGCTGGGGCTCTGAATGGGGCTGTCTGAGTTCCATGCTATTGGCTTGAGTGATACCACAGATCAAAAACTAGATCAAAATAAGCTAAGCATACACCACTATAACTTGAAGTTAATGAGGGAATGTTTGAAAAACAAATGATTCAAAATATCTGACCAAGTGCATGATGTGGTGCTTATTGATGTTTCGCAAATTGTTTTTTGTTTTGAAAGATGCCAAAACAAATGTGTCAGAGATCACAGATGTTCATCAGTCTTAAAAATAAATTGTATGTGCAGCCCTAATTGGGACTGTACAGGAAGAAGAGTAGAGATTTAATTTCTTCAATTTCTGCTCAGCGTTATTAGTCAAAGCCATATTCCTTGCAGTCTTAGTTTTTTAAGATTTCCGTCTCCTGCAACATGTCTCCTGCAACAACAAACCTCCCCTTGATTAATGAAATGGAATATGGTGATATTAAATCCCTTCTCCCCTTCATGATCAAACCCAACTTGAGTTGGAGCTGTGAGTTCAGTTTATCAGATAGACAGTGGAATTTGTAATCTTTTTCAGTCTTATCCTTTATTTTAGGTTTTTTTATGCTGTGTTTGAGTAGATTGTTCATAGAAAGACATAATAGATTTCAGGCAGGGCACTAAATTTATTTGTGAACCCAATGCATTCAGCCAATAAATGCTTTAAACCTATATAAACAGCATGGACATTTGATTTGGTAGCTCTTTTGTAGATGCATAAATGTTTCATGTTAGGAAAATTGTGTGTTTCTGCATTAGTTATCGCAAAGATATAGACTGTGGAAGTATTTAGTGTCACTTCATTCAAGCCCTATTTGTATCTTTATGAACAATCTGAATGGTCTAATTACAGTGGAAAGTTCAAAAGTATAAACCTGCTCTTTCTGTTCTTGCTATTGAACTAATGTATTTCACATGATATGACATTACGGGAATAACTTCATGGCTTAATATGCAAGACAAGTTTTGTGAACAAGTTATTCTTTCCCTTTGAAATGCAAATTTATATGAAGAATTCATGACTTGCCTATCTTAATGGATACTAAACATTGGAGTAGCGTAGATACTAGTATCTTCTCTGAGCCAATTTATTCTTCTTTAAGTCTTTGATAACTTGTGCATTTGATAGCATGTTTGGATGTGAGAACTTTTGAGTTTAAATCCTTGCTTAGCTGTGTATCTTAAGATCTACAAAAAGAGAGGCACTGCTTTCACATGGCGTGAAAAAAATTGTTTGAAAAAAAAATAACGAGCCAGGAAAGCATAAGACTTGTATACTTCCTTCATTTTTGCAAACAAACCACGATCTAAATTAAACTATAGATTAACCCTGGTTTGTAGGTGAGAAATGCTGCAATTTGTAAAGGCAGCCTATTTGAAACTCATAGCAACTTTTATCAATATATTTAATTATTAGTGAAGCCAAATCTGTGGATACTTAAATCTGGAGACTGAAGGCATGAACAGATGAGACAGCTCTTCCTACAAGCCTGAGAAAAGCCCCAAGTTTGCAGAAAAAGCTGAAATCTTTAAAAAGGTTACACCCCCCCCCCCAATACTAGAAGATGGAGCTTTTGAAATAAGTGTCCTCTGTTCCCATTGCTAGTGAACTACAACACTATAGCTAGTTGAAGACTTGTTTTTTGTCAGTAAAAGGCAAGGGGGGTGGGGCAAGGTCCTTTCCAGGTTTTGGCCTTTGAGGGAGGTCTCATTGGAGCCTGGCAACAGCCGCTGGGTGACTTGCTACAATCTGACTTGCTTGATTCACTCCCTCTTTTCTCCTTGCTACTTTTCAACAGCAGCCACCTCACAAAAGCCATCAGTACACTATGAAAACTAAAGATGGGAGCAGATAAAAGTTAGCTGGCTGGTGCCTGGGAAGGAAAGAAGGAAGCAGGAAAAGGGGGGGGGAGGCTATGGGGGCAGTCAGGGAAAGGAAAGATGAAATAATGTGAGAGGGGAAAATGTCCTTTCAGGTCACACATTCTAGAAGGCAACTAAGGTTTCAGACCGCATCAACCTTTAAAAAAAAAATCAGTGTAGCTGCCTTAGTTGCAATCATGTCTTAGGACAAGTAATTGTTGCTAAATCTAAAAACTATAGCCACATGCAGCTGTGAAGCTGTTTTCACTGTGATAATTTTCTTTAAAATGTCTGATTTATAACTTTCTGCTGCTGAGGAGGAAAGTTACTTCTTAAACTGAATAGAAACTTGCCTTTTTGGGAAATGAAACAACTATAAAGAAGCTCAAAGGAAGCTCTGTTTGTGTGCATAGTTTCTTTATTTATAGGTAAATGAATTATTTGGATCATGGCCAATATCCTATTGCATTTTTAAAAACCATGACTAATTGGGGGGTGAAATCCTTGACCTTCAGCCTAGTAACAAACGAGGTGTTATTGCTAGATATTCTAAAATATATTTTATTCTGTGGTTTTTCAGACTTAAAGAAATTTTGAAATGCCTCTGATGCACGATCCACTCACAAAATATTGGTGGTCAGATTTACATTCTTATGGGTTTATTTATTTTTTTAAAAAAACCAAGTAACTTACATTTCCGTTCTGGTGTTTTTTGTGCAAAAGGCCATCATTTAGGCAACATCTAATTTTAACTTTTAACAAACGTTCATTGTTTTTCAGAAGAAAATAGCTTGTTTTGTGTGGCATTTTTGATACTAATGCACCTTTTGTTTATTAACTTCCACATTTGCTTTTAGAAAGCTGCCACTTTGTCATTATGTAATTAGCTCTGTTTTCCATAGATGAAATTTTGAACATCCTTGTATATCCTATTCCCAGGACTCTTAGCCTCCCCACAGTCAGCACCTGGTAATTTGGATACTGGAAAAAGTGTCGATATTAAAAGCAGTGGAACAGGAGGAAGCAGAGAAAACAGTACTGTTGATTTCAGCAAGGTACATGATTTTAAGTCATTTGGAGAGGGGAGGTCTTTGTGAATTAAAGCTGAGGGATAGTTACTGAACGATAATGCTCGTCTTTGACTATAATAAATAATTTGTTTGCTTGTATTGTCGAAGGCTTTCACGGCCGGAATCACTTGGGTGCTGTGTGGTTTCCGGGCTGTATGGCCGTGTTCTAGCAGCATTCTCTCCTGACGTTTCGCCTGCATCTGTGGCTGGCATCTTCAGAGGATCTGAGGAAGATCTGAGGATCCTCTGAAGATGCCAGCCACAGATGCAGGCGAAACGTCAGGAGAGAATGCTGCTAGAACATGGCCATACAGCCCGGAAACCACACATCACCCAAATTTGTTTGCTTGCTTGCTTGTATATTGTTAGACCATTCTGCATGCAAGAATCTTTAATATTTCTCGTCTTTGATAATTGGTGAAGTGTTATGGTTCCCCTGGTAGAGCACCTGCTTTGCATTCAAAAGTTTCTATGTTCTGCCTTCAGTTAAAGCATCCCAGGTACCAGGCTGGGAAACTTCAATCTCTATAAGGCAGCTTCATATACAACACAGCAGCAGTGACGTAGTGGCTAAGAGCAGGTGCACTCTGATCTGGAGGAACCAGGTTTGATTCCCAGCTCTGCTGCTTGAGTTGTAGAGGCTTATCTGGGGAATTCAGATTAACCTGTGCACTCCCACACACGCCAGCTGGGTGACCTTGGGCTAGTCACCACTTTTCAGAGCTCTCTCAGCCCCACCTACCTCACAGGGTAGCTGTGAGGGGGGAAGGGCAAGGAGATTGTAAGCCCCGTTGAGTCTCCTACAGGAGAGAAAGGGGGGATATAAATCCAAACTCTTCTTCTTCTTCTATTTCAGTATACATGTTATCGTAATAAAAATTTGCAAAGCATGATGAGTGCATGTTTCCTTGATGTATATATGAATTTGACTGTAGGATTATTGATTTTTTTGTACAAAAATGATTGAGGAAGTAGACATCTCATTGATCATTTTTTTAAATGGTTTTTGCTGAAAATTGTAATTGTACAGTATCCAGCTTTGCCCAGAAGCATCATATCCCTAGCCGTACCAATGATAGCTAATGAGTTCACTCAGATATACCGTACAGTTTAGTTCCTATTATTGTTAGACATCCCAGCTCTGTTCTAACTGGGGGTGATGTACAGAAACAGTCTTGGTTTTGAGGTGTGTTGACATTTAGAATTATACATTTTAGAAAACTTGTTAGTACATTGAGATTGGCTGCCATTGCTCTGCGGGCCTTTGTTAATAAAGATGAAATTATTGGACATGTAGAACAGCATTCTCTGCTATTATTCCTATGGATTTTTTTTTCTCCAGAGCACCTGGCTATCTCTTCTGCTCTTCGCTTTTGAAGTCATTGATCATGGATATTGGTGTTTGTGTTGCTACACTTTGGGTTTTTTTCCCATTGTTCTAATCTTCTTTGGACACTGCTAGAGGACACTGCTATAAGCTTTGAAAAGGTAGTGCCAAAGGTTGAGAAATGCATGTAGATAAATTGGTGGTTGCACTGAAGAAGGAAGAGTGGGTGAAATCTGCTCTCCTCTCTCTTTTTTTGTTGCCAGTGGTTAAGGCTGAACTGACAGAAGAGGCAAAGGATGATTTTTCTCTCTTTTCCCTCTCTTCAGAGCAGACATACTTGTTGCATGGGCTTAATACAGATACATCCCCTCATCTTTGGCATTATCTTTTCAAAGTTCAGGGGTGGCTACTGGAGAAAGAGGTCGATGGGTAAAATCTACCAGCTACTTCAGTTCATATTACTTGGAATTCAGCCCTATGTCTGCACATACACACATTGGGAATCATATGCCTCCTTTGGTTCAGATTGCAAACTGTGTCAAGAGCGAAGTCCTTCTGATCTGTTTAACTATGCTGAAATGGGAATGTTTTGGTTTTCATTAACCCCAACAAACTGGCAGCCCGGAAAACCCACCCCAACCATCTGGCAGTAATCTTCCCATTCTCACTATGTAGTGAGATGAGATCCACAAAGGGGAATTTTCTTCACTCTGGTGTTGGATTCACCAGAGAGGCTACACAGGGAAGAGGTTTATGCTGAGAAACAGATAACACAGGATTAGCTAATCAACTGTTTTGTGATCAGTGAAAATTCTGTACTGGTCTCTACTTTGTGACAGACAAATGTAGCACTGAAACCTGATCCTGCTCTAGGCTTCAACATAGCTTCTTGATCCTCAATTAATTTCCAGAATGAAATTTTCAAGGATTTGTTCTTTCCTATTAATCTAAAAGTATTTCTATCTTTCTGCTGTCTGAGGCAACAGGTTTCTGTATTTAAGCCTGCAGAGCAACTAGATTAACTATGCTGCACTTTAATTCAGGTGCACAGTGTAATTGCCAGTTTACGAGGTGTGTGGGAACTGAAGTCTAATAATGCATGTATACAAAGCTCATTTACATTCTAGTTTAATCATGATAGGTGTCATTATTCCTACTCCTATCACAGTTCTTGTGTTTTTACTTGGCCTATTCTTCTCTGCACCTGCCTTGTCTCCGGTTGCGCAGGAGTCAGCCTCCTGGCACTGTAGTTGTGGCACACTTAGTGTGGGACTCAAGAGGCCAGCTGTAAGTCTTCTGCTGTAGATAGTTGTGTCACGTGTTAGTTTTTTGGTGATCTTTGTGTATGTATGTGAACTAATAGTTCATGTGCTGTACAATATGGTGGTGTTCATGTGTAATTACATACAGCTATTTAGGCTTCTATATTTTTACACAGTTTTTGCATAAAGGTCTTCTCCAAAACTACTCTTTCGGATTGATTTTATGGAATAAAAATCTCTGTATATAATTGCACTGACGTTTTAGTTAAGTTTGTTGATGTTTATGAGTGTTAAACTGTTTCTGTCTCAAGAAGTAACTCTAGAAGTAACTTTAGAAGCAACTTTTGTAGTTTAAATATTTTATAGAATAAAATAGAAAGCTATTATGATAATAAAAACCACAGTGTTAATTTGTCCCTTTAGCAACCTGATATGTTCTTCTGTTATTATATTCATATTACTGAATGTTAGTTTTAAGATGCAATTAAAACCAACATATTAAACTAAGATGCAGTTTTACTCATTCCTTCTTAATAGGTAGACATGAATTTCATGAGGAAGATTCCCATGGGTGCAGAGGCATCAAATGTGTTAGTGGGAGAAGTGGATTTTTTGGAAAGACCTATTATTGCTTTTGTGAGATTGTCACCTGCTGTGCTTCTCTCTGGCCTTACAGAGGTTCCTGTTCCTACTCGGTAAGGAAAAACATATTAAATGGTCATTTTGTATTTTCTTAGACAGTCAGCTAGCATAATTTTAATTGGGGAATTTATTTATTTATTTTGTCTTTATATCCCGCCCTATCCCCGAAGGGCTCTGGTATCTCTTTATCTGTTTTGCATCTTAATTAGCCAGAGTCTATAATATAGACCTTTTATCTTTTTTTTATAGAGGGAAAATGTTAATTTCCTTTAATTCACTGACCCAGATTGTTAGCTAGTGCTGGATGATTTTTCTTCTATGTGCTTACTCAATATTTACCTACATGTAGGTAAATATGACATGTCTGTAGTGGTCTAAAATTTAATTTCCTGCTTGTAGCCAAATGTTGACAAAGTTTGCTTAGATAAGAAAGTGAAACAAGTTAACTGTTTGATTTAATACATACGTCTCTCTGTGTGTTACATGTTAATTTTAAAAATTCCCTGGTCCAAACACAAGTTATCATTATTTTTCCTTGCTTTTCTAAATGTCCATGTTTCTTAAACACACACACACACACACACACACACACACACACACACACACACACACACACACACACACACACACACACACACACACACACACACACACACACACACACACAACTTGACTAGTAGAACTTCCAGATTAAACTATTTATTCAGTATAACCTCTTGCTTTATTTAGATGAATATCTGATTTTGTGTAGCCTGTTTCTTCTACAGATTCCTTTTTCTTTTGTTGGGTCCAGCGGGCAAAGCACCTCAGTACCATGAAATTGGCCGATCAATAGCAACGCTTATGACTGATGATGTGAGTACTAGGCATTTGGTATCCATTTAAGTAGTCATTTATCTGAATGGGTGCTATGTTCAGATAGAATTATTAAATAACGATTGGTATGAACACATATGATGGTATAGTGTAATATTTTATATGGTTTCATACACATAGCTTTAGAAATAGCTGCAAACTCACAGATGCTGTGTGTATGACACATGCAGATCTCAGGAATGTTAACTAATAAGGAAGTGGATTACTTTGTAAATAACACAGTATTTTGGGAACAGCATCGACTTTTTAAAAAGTATGTTTTATTGTTTTCTTATTTATATAAAATATCAAGAATACAAAGAATGGAAAATATTAAAAAATAAGATACAGAAAACAGACCCACATCTAAAAAACAAAAAAATCATACAGTGAATATAAAATACTGTATTTTTTTAAAAAAAATTATTCTAGGGAATCTTACTTTTCCTGACTTAATTAACACTGCTATACTAATAGCCAAATATATTAACAACCACAGTACATATTCACTTGGGGGAAAAAGTCTAGCCATTAACTTTTTAATCTACAAAAATATACAAAATTTATCAACGATAAACCTAATTTTTAACCATTTCAGCACAATACACAAAATATTGTTTCCATTTCTCATCAAACTCTTATTTCAGCCTTCTATTTATAAGATTAGTTAACAAAATAAACCTTATAGCAATTATAGAATCTTTCTAGGTGTTCTGATCAATATCACTTGTAGAAGTTTGTCTTTCATAGTACTTTTATTTACTTTAATTTCTATTTTATAAAACAGTTTTTAGATACATTTCTGAAGCTATTTAATGTCATAAATCAGGTACTTCCAAACTTTGTAAGACTGCAGGCACTTTAGGAGTTCTGATACAGGGTGGTGGCCACACACCAAAATGACCACCGTAGGAGATGGAGCCAGTTTCTAAATGGTTGCCACAAAAGGTGGAGCCATTCACAAAATGTCAGGGAAGAAGGTCATGTATAACTCTAACAGAAATTCTTCAATATTTCAGAAGCTCTGTTTAACAAGACACTTTTTTAAATGAACATATTGTTTAAAAACATTTTCTTTTATATACACAGCACTTGTGCAGAGAAGAGCCTTGTGTAGTAGTAGTGGCAGTTCCTTTAGATACCACTTTTTAAAAAAAATCTGCACAATCAGATTTCCAGTGGCTAGTCAGAAGTCTTTCTCCCCAAAAGCCCCATCTGTTCCTGTCCACTTTCTAAAAACTCTTCTTGGCATCAGGAAAGGTGCTTGCAGGTGCCACATTGAGGGCACCTGTCATAAATATTACCTTGATCTAATATTGAGCTGTGTTACATAATAGGGTTTCCTTGAGAAGCGGTTAATTGTATAATGTTGGGTTTTTATCTGAATTGAGATGTCCCATTAAGCGACTTATAGTCTCATGGTGTGTAAAATTTCAGTACTTTATGAGCTTATATAAAGCAATTTTGGCAACTGTGATCACATTGTCTCTCTTTAACTGTGCAATCCAAGGTGGGTGGGCTGAAGCTACATTGGAAGTGGTGGAAAAGTTGCACTGATGCCAGTGCCACCAGTGCTGTGCCACTAGAGTGACATGGATGTCAGCACAGAGGGACTTACCTCAGTGGCCAGCTGCCGCGGCATCGAATCCCAGAAATTTGGCCCTGAAGCAGTGCGCCTCCACCACAGTTGCTTTTGCCAGCATAGAGGGGAGCAGAACCAACTTTAGTTGGCTTCCAAAGGACTTCCCTCTTGGGAATTCCCATTATCCCAGTCGCTAACTTAACGCCACCAAAAAAGGTTGGGTTATAAGATTGACAACACTGGTACAACAATTGCAAGCATGAAGTATTAAAAAAGCTTCACTACTGTAGTTCTTAGACCCGTGGTGGCGAACCTTTGGCACTCCAGATGTCATGGACTACAATTCCCATCAGCCCCTGCCAGCATGGCCAATTGGGGCACCTGTCATAAATTGGCCATGCCAATTGGCCATGCTGGCAGGGGCTGATGGGAATTGTAGTCCATGACATCTGGAGTGCCAAAGGTTCGCCACCACTGTCTTAGACTGTAGTCATACACCTTTTCCTGGAACCTTGCTTTGAGTGCATTCTGGAAATGTTGCCATATTGCCAATTGAAACACTGCTCTAGAAGAGTCTTCAGAGAAGACCATATTGCCATATTGCCTTCAGATATATTCTTTGTTATTACTTTTATTACATTCTCTGAGGCCGTTTCCACACGGCCATGCTCGGGGGTGCGTCGGTGTATACAACTCCGACTCACCCCCCGCCCTGGGACCGTTCGCACGGTAGGGGCAGGGAAGATGGCGCAGCGCTGCGCCGTCACCCGAACGACGTACCTTCCCTGCGACCTTCCGGCCTGTCGTCAGCTCTGGAGTCGCAGGGTGGGGGGGCGTATCCCCAGGCATGGGCGACACGCTGGAAGGTTGCAGGGAAGGTAAGTCATTTGGGAAAGGGGTGGCGGCGCCTTCCAGCCGCTGCTGTTCGCACGGCAGCGGCTGGAAGCTGCTGTTTCCAGAAAACCTCGGTCAGGGAGCGAGGTTGGGAAACAGCGGCTTCGCGCTGCTGGGGGGGAGTGAGGGCAGCGCTGCTGCGATGCAGCTGCGCCCCCATGCGAACAGCTCCCTAGGGACGGCGTTTTTGCCGTCCCTAGGGTGCTGTTATTGGCCCGTGTGGAAAGGTCCTGAATGCATTTAGGTATTTAACTATTTATTTCTTTACCTCCCTCCAGTCTTCCAAAACAGATATAGTTTACTAATTTTTTAAAAAAATACCACAGGTGTGTTAATTCTGTAATTGTGCATGTCGCCATGCGTGACTCACTTCCAGCCACTCACCATGTACACACAGCTTGGGGGCAGGGCTTACACAGAACAGGTAAAAACAACACAGAATAGCAGAATGTGGCAGTTTCTCTCTCTTGCGTCGCCCTTCTCCCCCACTGCTGAACAATTACAGTCACAGCTGCCGGTGGTGGAGGAGGAGGAGGAACAGGCATCAGCCACTCTGTGGGAGAATCGCGACTGCACCATTAACTGTTGTGTGGTGATACAGGTATCTGGGAACAGGAGGAGAAGAAAGAGGTAGCTGGTGACCCAGGGCCAAGGGTGGAGGAAAGGCAGGAGGGATTGGCTCCATTGGTGGCTGTGGTTGTTAGCCCACCAACATTTTTCTAGGCTTGTTGTATTTATATACAACAAGCTTTACTGTATACAACAAACATATTTATTAATTGGAGCCTTGAAAATTCTAGTCACTCTGCAATGTATCAGGCTAGAGTTGTTATATCAGGTAATCAAATGTAAATATGTATGTATGTGTTTATGAAGGTTTTCCATGATGTTGCTTATAAAGCTAAAGACCGAAATGATCTGCTATCTGGAATTGATGAGTTTTTAGATCAAGTGACTGTTTTACCCCCAGGAGAGTGGGATCCAACTATACGAATTGAACCACCTAAAAGCGTTCCTTCTCAGGTAAGAACTTCTTCAGCAGAGATCACCTTAAAAATTGTGTAACAGTATGGAAGACTGTACGAGAGCTGTGCACTATTTCCAGTTGATTTCTTCAGGCATTCTGTATACGCTTTCACAAGCGTATTCGAGGGCTAGAAAACTACTTAAAAACTATTCACTAGTAAATTGATTTCATTGTCAGTTTTATTTTTTAGTGTATGTCCATGCTTCTGTGTGATTGTAACATATGTGACCATAGCTGGAGTATAGGGTTTATTAATGGGCAAATTATCAAAATTTGCAATTGTTGGAGTTTTTTTTAGTTAGAAACATTGATACACTGAGCTGCCATTTCTCACAATGCATATGTGGGAATGTTTTGATAAGTTATCCTAGTAGTTTCCAACCTAGGCATTGACCAAATACAGATCTGCTTAACTTTATAAAGATTAATAACATTTCTGGCAGATTTGGAGCTTTCATGAGCCAAAGTTCACTTATTCAGATACTTGAAGGTATCTGAAGAAATGAGGTGGAACTCATGAAATCCAGAAATTTTGTTAGTTTTTAAGGTTCTCCTGGACTCTTACTGTTTTCTACAGCTACAAACACAGCTACCCAACATGATCTATCTGCTTAACTTCAGTGAAATCTCTGCACCATGAGCTTTCAGACCATGCGTGGATATTCAGATGCACACGGATAACTACTATCTAGTGGCATACTGTATATTGTCAGGTGCCAATATGTATACTGATTACTGCACATGCAGTCCCCAGCAGAGCAAATAATGCCCCAGGGACTATTTCAGGTTGAGAAAATTGTGCTAGGAGGGAAAGCTGAAATCCATCTTGTTCCCACACCGTGGTCTCAATCCAAATTGATCACCTGCAGTTCTTGGAAATGAGTTCCAGCAGCTGCTATCTGACCACATGAGCAGACTAGGCTCATTGAAGGAGTGATGCTAGACCACATGAGCAGACTAGGCCAGGCAGAGGAGTGATGCTAGGCAGACAGTTACTCTTTTGACTGTAAACTTTTTTGCCTACTTTTGACTGGAGTTATAGTTCTGTTGTTGACTGACAATGTTTCTTGTGCCAATTTTTTTCTTTCAGAGCTGTGTTTGCTGCTGGGTATAATTGGTCAGTTAAAATTTTATTTAAGATCATGATGTTCTTTAAGAAAACAGAGTTCCTGCTTGCAAGGAATTGTCAAGCTGAGCCTCTAGATCTCTGTGTAGATGGCAGAAGAAAAGCATGAAATGATTCTTAAACTTTAACATAAGATTCCTGCAAAACTAACACATTAATGCCGTTCCTTGTTGCAGGAAAAAAGAAAGATACCTAAATTTCCAAATGGAGCTGCTACTCCAGGAGAACCTCTCAAGGAAGAAGCCCATCATGCTGGACCTGAATTACAAAGGACTGGAAGGTGTGTTGGGTTTTCTTAACTATTAGTACTGTCAAAGCAACAATTACTGCTGTAGAAATTTGCAAAATGTCATGCTAAAAACTTACATCAGTGAAAAATATATTGTGTCTGCCTTAAATATTTGTCGTCTAATTTGGCGGCCTGTTTGATCCTTGTAAAATTCTTCAGTATCATTTTGGGAGACAATATAATGATGTTTTGATTAATCTGTATTGTTTCAAATTGAATCAGTTTCCAAAATATGTAAAAGACGTATGGTGATCAGAAGAATAACTTAAAACTGAAAATTGTCTATAGTGGGCTAGATATTTAAAAGTGTTCCTTACAATTAAAACACTTACTTCTCTGTCTAAAAGAATTTGGAAGGGGTTTGTGTGCCTATTTGTTCAAAGACTCTTAACACTTGCAGAAAGGAAGAACTTTTAAGGAAGGCCAAAATGGTCTTCAGAGACATTTTTCTTGGGTAAGTTGGGTTCCACAAGGGCACTAAACCTGATAAATTTGTAAACTGAGATATACTAATATTTGGTAATTAAAAGGATGTATTTGGAAAATGAAAGGCTTTTAAAATAGTTTTCCCACAAAACAAAGTACTTTTTTCCTCTTGAACAAATTTAAGTGAATGAAAATAATAGCCCAGATGTATTCTTAAGCTTATATGTTGACATATTTCCCAAATAGTAATTATTTTTCTCAAGTAAAATTGGCTTCCTTTCTAGATTGTTATTTTTAAAGTATGTTTAAAAGAGGGTTTCAAACAGTTGTAGCTTGTTGACTTTTTTGATAAATACTTTCTCTACATAACTGTGATAGAGAAGTCACTTGTACAAGTACTTAGTGCTATGCAATATTTAGGAGATCAGTACAACCACCACACAAGTGCAGATTTCAGGATATTACACTTTTTCATTTGCAGCAATTTATTGATGAATTTGGGGAGAAATTACTACCTGCTGAAGTTTCTGAATTAGGGGGTGGTTGAATAAGATTTCCAAGGGATTGGCACAGGAGCACTTCAGTGCTTCTTTCAATTACAGCCAGAAACAAAATAAATTATGGAGGCAAACTTAATTTAAGTCAATTAAGTATTTGAGTAAACTTAATATACTGTCTTGATCACGATGACAGAATTTTGAGTTCTCTAGAATAGTGAATGCACACAGACTGGATATAGAGAGCTAACACCTGAACTTGAAAAATATCCAGGATGTAAATGTCGGCTCACACTATTCAGTGTGCATAAGGTTGTCATATTCTGTTTTTATATGAAATGTATGGGGCCTTTCTTAACATAGTTGGCATCTGAGGTAAGATACAAAATATTTGGTTATTTTTTTTATGAGGTAAGGATGACATTAGTATACTAACGTGCCAGGCTTTTTTCAGTGTCTAGCCCATTATATGCACAATATGCGTTTAAAAAGCCAACAGAGTTCACTTCGGTACTGAAACTAACTAAATGAATTGATATACTTTTTGTAGTCTGTGTTATAAATACATTTGGAGTATGTTGAAAAGGCTAATTTATGCTGAAAATCAGCACTGACAGTCTTCTCCCATAGTTTTAAGCATTCTGGAGTCCTTTAGTGTACAGTTTGACGAGTTTCATCTCACCTATTTAGGCTTTTTGGTGGTTTGATACTTGACATCAAAAGGAAAGCACCTTTTTTCTTGAGTGACTTCAAGGATGCATTAAGTCTGCAGTGCCTGGCCTCGATTCTTTTCCTATACTGTGCCTGTATGTCTCCTGTAATCACTTTTGGAGGGCTCCTTGGAGAAGCTACAGAAGGCAGAATAGTGAGTACAAAGAATGGTAGTAGCCAGGCTTTTAGATTTCCAGAGGCAAGTGACCGTGTTCATTTGTCTCTTTTACTTTTCTACCTTTATTTGAAAACTTTTAGCCCACAGCATTTGAATAGCCCCATAGTAGATGTTCCTCAGTTATTAACTGCTGTGGAAAACATGAAGAATATGTATGTGTGAACAGGAGAAGATGCACAGTTAAGGTAAAAATGATCCTATCTTAATGAACTGTTCCATGAATTGAGAGATAGATAGCATGCTTTGTCTTTATATATTAAAAAGACCTTTAACAGGCCCCTGAGTTCACTGCCTTCATTTCTACTCAAGACTGATGATTCAGATTGCTTTGTAGGGTAGTAGCGGTAGTAAAAATAAAGTATTGTTAGGGCTGGTTCTAAATATTATACATGCATACTCTTGAAATCAGACTGTGCTTGGGTTAAGAAAGGGTTTGGAACGGAGAAACGTGGTAGGGAAGGGGCCTGAAATTCTTCTGTACCTACCACTTTTCTATTTCAGACCCTCACCCTGGCCACTTTCTTTACATCTCCTGCGACATTCCCGATGGATATTTTCCTGCTGGCTGGGCTGATGGCTTAGGGGTAGGAGACTGCTGCAGAAAAACAAAATTGGGGGAAAGAGTTAACCACTCCTCTCCATTCCCCATTCTGCATTCCAATATGCTGCTCTCTGAAGTTACTTTTCCCTACAAGAATCAATCATTGCCATGATTGACCTGGTCCTGACAATCAAGTTTAAAGCTTGATGCTCTTAACATTTCATATGCATGGATATTTTTTTTCTGCTCAGTGCCCTGCTCTAATTTTGCATTAAAGTGCAACAAACCTTAAGAAGAAGAAAAATCATTGTAAATTTTAATCTTGTCACCTTTAACTATGATTCAAAATGCTACAGCTGTTATGGCAGGTGACCTAGTAAAGCTTCAAAATTAATATAAATGGAGTAGTTTGTGGGATTGCCAAAAGTTAGAGTTTCAATATTGCAATATAACAGAGTAATTTTTTTCTCAAGATGTCATTTTATCTTTCAGAGTAAAATGTAAATGTCTGTTTTCAACATTTGTCATATGTACAGAAAATAGTTGCTTTTAAGAACAGATCTTTTCATGCTGTAGCAATACTGCTCATTTACCAGACTAGCATTTTTTACAGTTTTTAAAAGTATATTTAGCTTTATTGTACTTGACTGTTCATATATATATTGATGTTTGTTTGGCCTACACCCCCACCCCAATTTCCAAAAAAAATACTATGGAGAACCTGTTTTCAGAATTGTAAAGTAGCCTTGTAATTCAGAAACACTTGTTTGTGTTGAAGTACTTGTGCTGTCACAGAATTGGTTGAAAAATGTGTACCTCTTGCGCTAAAATACAAAAATACGTTCTTTCTTTTAGCTTCCTTCATTTGCTTGGTGTTACTACACACATGTGTTCATACTCAGTTACTGGCTTGTAAGGTACACACTTGTGTTCATACCACTCCCATTCACCTCCAGAGGCTGTCACCTCGAGAGTGCTCCAGCCCTTGTCATCCTGCCCACAATGATTAACTTATAGTTAACGCTGGAAAGACTGGATTAATCCTATGTGCTGCATATGTTGTGTATAGATCATGACATACTATTGGTTATGGTTCACCTTTTACATACCTCTTATGTTAATACTTAGGTGTTTACTCAGTTATATTGAATTTTGGTGCAGATTCTGTCAGGCAGCATTTGGGTCCTCCACCCCAAATCCGCTGGCACGGCTGCACACCGCTTCTGCTGGCAGATTCACCCCCCCCCCCCACAAGGGGGCCATTAATCACTTTGGATTAGTTTTCCATTGGTTAAGGAAAGCTGTAGTTCGATAAGCTATCTTTTGTTGAATTTTGATCTTTTAATTTATAACACTATAACTTCCATTAACTCCTCCTGTTTCATGTGAATGGGTATCATGGATACTGTATTAAAAGGATGTTAAGAAAATAGCTGTAGAGTTTCAGAATATTTTAATTGAGAGTATTCATTACCTGGTGGGGTGATAAATTTTGTTTCATTTCCCTATCTTCATTTGTTTCCTTCTACATTGGTAAATCATTCTTGTACAGTAATTTCTGTTCTGCCGTGGTTTGATTAGTACAAGTTTAATATAGCTCATTTTATTCAGTTTTGATAAAGTTTGATGCAAAATTCCCATGTTCCCACAGGAGAAAGGTCTTTATCAGATTATCCCTATTAGATATTGTGTTCTAGGGGTTTAGATATATGCCTTTTGTTTTTTTAGCTTACCAAATGAATAACTTGATCTCATGACTTTTGAATAACTTTATTTCTTTCAAGTCAGTCACCCAAAATTCTTACCATCTTATGTTAAATTCTAGTGTGATATTGTATTATAGGTAATAATATTTACTGTTCCTTTGAAAGTTAATGTGTAAGGAATACATGTAAAATACAGGGGGAAGTGGTAATCATATGTTCAGTGAATTACAAGCTTTTCTTTCCCCTCAGAGTGCAATAGAATCTTTATTTGGAGCATCATTAACTGGGATTGCCTATTCGGTGTTTGCTGGGCAACCTTTGACAATATTGGGGAGCACTGGACCCGTTTTAGTATTTGAAAAAATATTATATAAATTTTGCAAGTAAGTGCGTCTTTTTTTTTTTAATCATGGTTATTATGTTTGGAAAGATTCCTTGCTTCCTTGGAAGGGAGACCATCTAGGAAGACTCTGCAGAGGAAGACAATGGCAAACCACCTTTGCTTCTCACTTGCCTTGAAAGCCCCTTGCTAGGATTGCCATAAGTCAGTTGCAGCTTGACGGCACTTTACACATGCACACTTTGTAATGTGGTATGGTATTGTGTTACTAGTTGGGGGATAATATAGGCACACTGTTTACTGGAAGGTTGATATCACGCATACAACAAGGGAAACAGTTTTATTGTTAGGTCACTCCAGCTCAACAGGTCACTGCCCAAATTCTGAACCAAATAGGAAAAGATGCTTTCCCTGAAAACCATCTGCAAGTGATAGAAAACTATTTAGGAACCTTCTCTTTAATACACAGGCTTAAATGTTAGCAGTAATATTCCTCAGCTCAAATCTTCAGGAAAACGATGAGGTTCAGCCATCAGGTAGGTGGAATTACATGCTTGGCCATCTAAAAGTTTGGAAAACTACCATGTCAGCAAGAAGGGCTTCCTGACCCCAAGGTCTAAAGTTTCACTTGAGTGTTTATGCATGTGCCGTCTTGCTGTAGGAAGATTCGGTAATGTTTAGAGCATAAGGTACTTCCCTGCTATTTAGGTCATGTGAGAAGGGAGGATTTTCCTTCAGTCCACTTGAACTGCCACAAGAATTTCCCAGCTTTATTGATTCAGTCCTGAAATTACCGGTATTTGTGCCTGTTCTACACGTGTGCAGTTCCCCCCTCTGTTTGGGACAGCACAGATGACCACTCAGTGAACACCAGTTGTTTATTATTGTTGTTGTTGTTGTTGTTGTTGTTGTTGTTGTCGTAATTATTGTTATTATTGTTATCATCATCATCTTTATTATTTATTTATTTATTTATTTATTTACTTACTTACTTACTTACTTACTTACTTACTTACTTATTATTTCGTAGACCGCCTCATTCCCGAAGGGCTCTAGGCGGTTTACAACACATAATATCTAACAACAATTAAAACATAATTATAACCCTTAAAATCAATAGCAGAGGCAGCTCAAATCCCATATGGGTTATATCCTGTATAGGTAATTGCAGCCTTGGTTTCCTTTTATGTGTACATTAAGTGGTATTTAGCTTCAAAAAATCCGGACAAGCATTACTATTCAGAGAAGCACTGCAACCTAGCTCTTGTCTATTTTCTACCTCAGTTAAAGACAGGTCATTGTAATAGTTTTACTGAATCCACATTTGTTTTTTAAACAGGGATTACAAACTTTCTTACCTATCTCTAAGAACCAGCATTGGACTGTGGACTTCATTTTTATGTATACTGTTAGTAGCAACTGATGCAAGCAGCCTTGTGTGTTATATCACTCGATTTACCGAGGAAGCTTTTGCTGCTCTCATTTGCATAATTTTTATCTATGAAGCACTGGAAAAGATTTTTCATTTGGGAGAAGTGTACGCTTTCAATATGCACAATGACCTGGATAGGCTGACACTATATTCGTAAGTATTGCTGGTTTTGTAAACATAGAAAGAAGTTGTATTGGTCCAAAGAAAAATCTAAAACTGAGAAGTCATATAATATCTTTTTCTTTAGGACCACCCAAAATAATAAAGCAATGTGCCAATGTGTCCTTGTTTTATTTTGATTGATTGTAACAAAATCATTAGATGAGAGAGGAAGAAATTGTGATTGAAATAACATTCCCCCCCCCCCACATTAATGAATGCTACGAGTAGTTGTAGTTCCTGTTAGTACGCCATTTTCCAAATACTGACTCAAGTTTATGAAGAATACTGAATCCTTCTAGAGTGAGCTAACAGTTCAACTGGCCGAGTTGTCCTGTCTGACATTAGCTCAGTCTAAATATTCCATAGTATAGTATAAATGGAGTATTTCCTGTCTTTTATTCAAACATATGTTCAGTCGCTGTTAAAGATTAGAAACATCTATCATGTAACTAGTGCTGCTCTTCTGCATGCAATTTTATTTTTTCTTGACATTCTCTTCTTTTTTTAATCTCTTTTTCTTTTAACATACCACTGTTAAGAAAAATGAGATCTTAAGTGACTGGTCATTAAAACCAGTTTGGCATTGCAGCTGAACTGCATGGTTCACTTATTTCAAATATGCACATCGTTTTCTGCCATAGTGGCATGCAGTTGCCTTTTTTTTTTGCACATTAAAATTGTCAGAACCAACATTTTAAAAACCACTGGAGTGCTCTCAGTGAATGTCTTTATTGTAATAAGATAAAACAGTGACTAAAATGGTTACATTTTAAATTTTCCAGATGTGTATGTTCAGAGCCACTGAATCCCAGCAATGAAACCCTGGAACTATGGATAAAGCATAACAAATCTGTAGATACCATATCATGGGCTAACCTTACCGTTAGTGTGAGTATCTTGAGTAAAAATATAAAACATCACGTTTCCAAATAACTGTAGGTACACATGGGTCTTATTTCCTGGGTTGGATCCTACCAGTTTTTCACTGTGTCTTTCCAGCTTCCGCTCCTCATTCAGACCTCATGCAGATATCCCAGATATGGCATTTTTGGTGATCAAACTCTTTCTTCCCTTTTTCACCAGCAGGAAAGCTGGCTGGAGCCTATGCTCAGTGTCCATTCATGCAGACCATTAGAAATATTTGCTCTATAGTATCATCTTATAGAATTTCTTAGGCAACCCAATGGCTTTCCATTTATAAAAAACCAACAGTACAACAATAGTAAAAAACCGATTTAAAAACATATACAGTACAGGAAATAAATGTTTTTAATGGGGATTTAGTAATCTATTTATATTGGAATCTAATTGTTTAGTTTTGATTGTGTTTAATTGTATTATGATTTAACTTTGTTGTACACCGCCCAGAGCCCTTCGGGGACAGGGCGATATAGAAAACTAAACAATAAATAAATAAAAAATAAATAAATCTACTGGCATTTAGTAATTTCCAGAAGAAAGTCTGCCACTATCATACAGAGAGAAGGATCAGGATTGTCCAGCAAGTAGTGTAATCTAAATAAATTGGGGAGATTGGGAAATGTAAAGGAGTAAGATTCACATACTTGGATCTGATTTCCTTGAATCTGAAACAGTGTAGTAATTGGTGGGCCAGAAGCTTTCCATTTATGCATTTTCATTATAACTGTGGAACAGAATCTATGGCCCCTTCCGCACACGCAAAATAACGCATTTTCAAACCACTTTCACAACTGTTTGCAAGTGGATTTTGCCATTCCGCACAGCTTCAAAGAGCATTGAAAGTAGTTTGAAAGTGCATTATTCTGCATGTGCAGAATGAGCCTATGATTTGCAAGACAAAAAAGAAAATAATTGCATCAGTTGATGTTCTCAGAAAATTAGATTAGAAGGCAAGAAGAAGAGTTTGGATTTATATCCCCCCTTTCTTTCCTGTGAGGAGACTCAAAGGGGCTTACAATCTCCTCCCCAATCTCCTCCCCAATTAAAAACCAGAACCTAATTAATGAACAAGTTTAATTGCTTTCTTGAATAAAACTAAATGTAACGTCTAACTTGTTTTTGTAAATGACTTGATTTACAGGAATGCAAGACCTATCATGGTGTGTTTCATGGATCAGCTTGTGGTCATCATGGTCCTTATTTCCCAGATGTCCTTTTTTGGTCTGTTATTTTATTTTTTACAACATTTTTCCTCTCTTCTTTCCTTAAGCAATTTAAGACCAAACGCTATTTTCCCACTAAGGTAATTATGATTGCATTTACATGTTTTCAGAATTCCTATATTGAGTATCTTATTGGCTAAAGAAAGGTTGCTATTTATAATTTAACCATGTTGTGTCCCTTAGTAAAAACAGAGCAAGGGAACACACAATGGCTTATTGTATGCATTTCAATAGAAGTAATTTGATTAGAATTTTGCAAGAAATCCAAGAAAGTCATCAAAGTCCATCTGTTATGATCAATCTTATATAATGTAGAGTAGAATACAACAAATGAAACATATGCTGACAAGGTGCCCGCAGAGCTGATTGTCTGGAGGAAGCAAGGAAATGTTTTTCAAAAATTATTGGTTGCTTCATTCCTTTCCTGCAATCACTGTGTAGAAGCAAAACAAATTTGTAAGTCTATGGCAAATAAAATATTTTAGCAGCTCTGTTTTTAGAAAGCTTTGGAACACCCATTCTTCTCAGGACATTACTGCACTGTTAATGTTGGGTTGATTTCATTCAATATCAAAAGTGGCATATTTCACTGGCTTGTTGCCCAAAAGAGTTTGGTTTTCCAATTATTATTAATGAGACTGAATTTACTGAGACGATATGCTATAAATCAGCTCATCAAACAATGGCACACAAACAACATTTGGAGCAGTTCAGTATAACTTTCTAAAGATCTTCAGTAAGACATGAATGAAGATGCTGTAACAAAGTTCTGTGAAAGTGAGTGGAATCTGCTGGCATACATGATTGCATTTTTGTAATAGATTGGAATGCCATTTAGTGCTCACAGAACAAAAAGGTTCAGGATAATTTTTATAAATGTTCTGTGGAAACACCTTGTGCCAGCCGCTATTTAAAGGCTGGTGCACATGCAAACCAACAATGATCTTTTAAAAAAACTCTTTAATATTGCTAAAAATCTTAAGATTTCAGAGGGAGGAGGATCATAATTAATCATAGTTAACGTAGTTCAGGACTGAAAGGAGGGAATGTGCAGTTCCATAACCTGTTTCTGCTCCTTTAGTCCAAGGCAACAGACTTTACTAAGTAAATGTAAAATTATACCTCAGTTGTACTAAATTTGTAATTCGTTGCAATGCTGGACAAATAACATTATCATTATCTGACCATTACCTCTAGATCAGGGGTAGGGAACCTTTAACACTCAAAGAGCCATTTGGACCCGTTTTCCACAGGAAAAGAAAACACCTGGAGCCGCAAATAATTTTTGATATTTAAAATAAAGATAACACTGTATATATTGGGTTTTTTAACCTTTTACTCTGCTCATTCTGAGAAGCACATGGATGCGTCCTCCCTGCTGCCTGCAGGGCGGGCAAGGATGGGGCCAGCGGCTCGGCTTCGCCGCTCCAATGGGGCGGGCGAGAGGGGAAGCCGGGCAATTGGTGCGCCCACCCTGCTGCCTGCAGGGCAGGCAAGGATGAAGCCAGCGGCTTGGCCTTGCCGGCCGCCGGGAAAGCGCGTGCCCCGCTAGAACAGGGCGGGCGAGAGGGGAAGCCGGGCAATTGGTAGACCCACCCTGCTGCCTGCAGGGCAGGCAAGGATGTAGCCGGTGGCTCGGCCTCACCGGCCACCGGGAAAGCACCCACCCCGCTCGAACAGGGAGGGCGAGAGGGGAAGCCCGCAGCACGGCCCAGCCAGCCACGGGCAATTGGTGTGCTTGCCCTGCTGCCTGCAGGGTGGGCAAGGATGAAGACAGCGGCTTGGCTCGTGGAGCCGCAGTGCAAGGGCAGAAGAGCCGCATGCGGCTCTTGAGCCGCAGGTTCCCTACCCCTGCTCTAGATAAATCACAATTTTGGCTAAAAAGGAATTTAACAGTAATGTAAAACCTATCATGGTGTGTTTCATGATACATGTATCTTTAAGATTTGCCTTAATTTGCCTTAGTTTGCAAGAACGAATCTGATTTTGGATAAATGTAATTCTGATGGCAAATTACCTTTGCAATATTAAAACTAGCAACTTTACCTTGTGCTAGTAGTTGCCCTTCCTCAGTTTTTTAATCTATAAATTAAAGGGAAATTAGTCAGCTACAGCTGTAACATGGCATAGTAATAATTCTTCTTAATCAATGAAATCCACACACCAACTTTAATGAGTTCATGTTACATTCCACAGAAAATTCAATACATCCTTTGGAAATATTGTGGGTTAGTAGGTTGTACCCACTCATCATTGCATGTTGCCTTCATTTGCAAGTTTTTTTTAACCAGGTCTCCCTTTTTTTTCCCAGGTGCGTTCTACAATAAGTGACTTTGCTGTATTTTTGACTATAGTGATCATGGTTTTTATTGATTACCTTGTGGGAGTTCCTTCTCCTAAACTTCATGTGCCTGAAAAATTTGAGGTAAGAGTTTCTTTCAAAAACAGATCTACAACTGTTATAAAGAGTTCTTAAATGCTGCTGATGAAACATAATGTTAGTGAATCTCCTGTGCACTTTTCAATATTATTTTATAAAGTTACTGCTAATATAATTGGAATAAACAACCAGATAGCATGTTTCAAGCGCTAAACAAGGATCAAGGCAAGCTTAAAGTTATGAACCCATTACGTATGATATTTAAAACATGAGTAAAAGAATAAAATAGACCTGGCTCTGATGAAAAAGAGAAATAGTCGGATAGCAGCACAGCAAAGTCTGCTCCATATCTACAGGTGATCTCAGCCCAGCATTTGTTAAACAGTGTGGGTGACAAGATGGAAGCTTGTAGGATCCCACAGCACAAATGCGAACTGTCCAAACCACTTTCCTTCTCTTGTAAATAGTATGGTAGAACCAAAGCAATGTTTCCCTGCACCCGACTCATTTAATCTATTCAAAATAATATCCTGGATGAAGGTATCAAAAGCTGCTAGGAATTGAGGAGAATCAATGCAGATATGTTTCCAATTTCTCATTTCCAGTGAATTATTGATAGGCACAATGACCAAGTTATTTTCTCCCAAACTGGCTGAGAAGCTGGATTTTAATGGGTCTAAATAATCAAACTCACGCTAAAGACCCAGGTTTTTTTCATGTACTTCTGTCCTACGTGTGCCTACATGCCTACATATGTTTATATAATGTTTCTTCAGTAAGATCCTTCCATCCTATGTATGCCTACATGCATACAGGATTACATAATTTTCCTAACATGTTTCTTCAGTAAGATCCTGTCAGCCAAGTATTATTTAAGTGTCTTCTGAGTATTCAAAGCATCACACTGTTAGCTTGGCTTAAAAATTTGTTCTGCCTCTTCCATAGTAGATTGAGATGTTTTACATGAAAAACTCTGTAGTAAGTGGGCTGTTTGTATGATGTTATGCCACATTAAATGAACTACTCTGTTCCACAATGTTGTTTTTTGTGGTTGTTTTTGGTTTTAAAATATACTATCAGAATAAGGAAACGTTATATCTTCTTTAATTCCATTTCATATGGTTCAGTTCTTTTAATGCAATGTGTTGTCATTGGTGATCTGAGGTATTCTTTACTCATCCCACATTATCTGGATTAGTTTACACAGAACTTTGGGGAAGTGTTAGCATTCTTAAGTTATTTAGTACAAACAGAGTAAATGTAAAGTTAGTAATAATTCAAATGGATGTTGTGGGTTTTCTAGGTTGCATGGCCTTGTTCCAGTAGTATTTTCTCCTGACGTTTCGCTTGTATCTGTGGCTGGCATCACAGATTCAGGTGAAACGTTAGGAGAAAATACTACTGGAACATGGCCATATAACCTGGAAAACCCACACCATCCTAGTGATTCTGGTCATGAAAGCCTTTGACAATACAGTAATTCAAATGTTTTCTTTATAAGTAATACAGGACCTGCTTTGTTTTTATTAATTTTTAATATCAATCTTTTTCTAGCCCACACGAAGTGATCGGGGATGGCTCATAGACCCTCTAGGGCCTAACCCTTGGTGGACACTCATGGTAGCTGCAGTTCCTGCTTTACTCTGTACCATTCTAATTTTTATGGACCAGCAAATTACAGCAGTCATCATAAACAGAAAGGAACACAAGCTTAAGGTAATTTATTGTTTTCATTTTCTGATACAAATTGTGAATGCCCAAATGAACTCCACCATTACAAAGTTTTTTAAAAAAATATTCAGCATAGTTAGGCAACTAGAAACAAAATTAATAGTAGACAGTATTTAGCCTGAAACTTTCAAAAAGGTGAACAGCAATTAATTTTTATGTATTGTCGAAGGCTTTCACAGCCGGAATAATTGAGGTGCTGTGTGATTTCCAGGCTGTATGCCTGTGTTCTAGCAGCATTCTCTCCTGACATTT
Organism: Sphaerodactylus townsendi; assembly: GCF_021028975.2. Lineage (NCBI taxonomy): Eukaryota > Metazoa > Chordata > Lepidosauria > Squamata > Sphaerodactylidae > Sphaerodactylus > Sphaerodactylus townsendi. The sequence continues at coordinate 33,724,311 of NC_059435.1, forward strand.
CACCTGCATCTGTGGCTGGCATCTTCAGAGGCATCATCAGAGGATCCTCTGAAGATACCAGCCACAGATGCAGGCGAAATGTCAGGAGAGAATGCTGCTAGAACACGGCCATACAGCCTGGAAACCACACAGCACCTCAGCAATGAATTTTATTTTTATTTATTTTAAACATTTTTATCTTACCATTCCCCGCAGTGTAAGATCCCCAAGGCAGAGAACAATCAAACCAACTTCTAAAATATAAAATATAAAACAGTTAACAATTAAAACATGTAAACATATGTAAAAAGTGACTAGTAAATATATGCAGTTGAAAACTTTGATGTCCCTGGTATATAGAGCTATGGATGTAGGATGGAAAAGAAGAGTAAATAACGGGCCTCTTGATGATTGGAAGTATTTTTCCTTCTACAGCTATATTTGGAGTAGATTCTGCACACATATTCCACCTCATAATAAGGACCACATAAGTAACTTTACTGAGGGTTTTTATGGAATCAAATCTGGGTTTTTTGGCTTCCACATACATGACCTTGGGGCATTGCCAGAACATCTGTGTTTACTATACTATTGGCAATCTGTATTTGGCATATTGCTCAGCTGTGGGTTCTCTCTTTTTCTCCCCCTGTAGCTACAAGGTTGAATTCAGTGAATGTCTAGCTGGTGTTCCAGAAAGTAGATACTATCATTTTGTAGGGTTTAGCTGAACACCCACCCTGATTCTAGTCTACTCTATTCAGTGTTTCACAGTTTAGCAGTTTGAAAATCTATGTTCGTCACAGATTGTAACAATTAAGGATATTTCCGATCCTTTTGTGGAAACTTAAAAGGTATTTTGTTGCCATGTTTGATACATGGTTAGTTTAGTCAGAAATATGTGTGTTTGATTCCACAGAAAGGCTGTGGCTATCATCTTGATCTGCTCATGGTTGGCATTATGCTAGGAATATGCTCCATAATGGGCCTGCCTTGGTTTGTGGCTGCTACTGTTCTTTCTATAAGTCACGTCAACAGTTTAAAAGTCGAATCTGAGTGCTCTGCTCCTGGAGAGCAGCCGAAGTTTCTGGGAATCCGTGAACAGAGAGTAACGGGATTAATGATCTTTGTTCTAATGGGAATGTCAGTGTTCATGACTTCAATATTAAAGGTAAGAAATAAACATTTTAATTTACTTAGCGTTTCAAAATCCTCCCTGGATTGAGTAAACTGGAGTGAGTAGGAAATAACTCATTCCAGCCTAACTAGTGTGGATTTTGCCCTCAAATAGCCAAACTTTAATAAAATGTAAGACAAGGGAATCATTTGTATGTGATACTAAGTGGGTAGCATAAAATGGCATGCCCAGATGCTTCAACAGCTGTCTGGAGAGGGGTTGGAATTATTACCAGATAGAAGTAAATGTCCTGCTGATTAACAGTGCAGTCCTGTGAACATTTCTTGCAGTTATGCCCCATTGAGTAAACCTGAGTTAGGATTCTGGGTAGACGTGCTTAGGATTGATCTCCCAAGAAAAACATTCTGAAGCAAGTTTTTGCTTGTAAGCTCTGTTAGGATTTTTGAGTCTGCTCTTAGCCTCTAACAGCACAGAGATTTTGAATTTTAAGTGGATGTGTCCTTAAACACAGAGAAGGGATGCTGTCAATGGTCCCTCTAACTGTGGTAGGGAACTGTGCAGAAGTTCTTTACCTCTGCATGGAAGTGAGATGTCTGTGTTACACCAATCATTTGCAAATAGATTTTTCTATGTAAACAAGATGATCCACCTGTAAATGATTGCTGTAGTGCAATGACAGTGTAGGTCAGTGATGCTGAACCTTTTAGAAACTGAGTGCCAGGGGCAGAGCGAGGCAAAACTGCACCTGGGGCACGTGTGCACACTGTGCCCCTTCCTTGCTCCTGCTCTGCCCTGGAATGCCCCGGAATGTCCCGAAACACCCTTGCCCTGCCCTGGAACACCCTTGCCACACCCCCGCAGGGGTGCGCACCCAGTACGTTGCGCACCCCTCGTCCCCTTGGCGGTATGCCACTGCCGAGTGCCCAAACTGGGGGACAGCTCATGTGCCCACAAAGAGGGCTCTGAGTGCCACCTCTGGCACCAGTGCCATACGTTTGCCACCACTGGTGTAGGTCCTAGTGATGTATAGGTACAATTTACATTAAGATATCAACCTCAAATGAATGCTATTCTAGCAGGGATAAACTGTCAAAGTTGAGCAATAATTTCTGGAATTATTTTTCTGTGGAGATCCCTCATCTGCCTTTAAAAAATACTATCTATGTGGTCTAGATTTGTGTGACTTTATATACAGAGAGTTGTTTTGTTTCAGACTTGCCATACACAACTTATTTTCTTTGCCATTTAAGAATTCTGACAGTTGAAATGTGATGGTTGGGATATTTTTAAATTTCGGGCTGACTGTCTGCCCACAAGTAATGTGGGAGCTAATGCTATTTGTGATGTGGCTATATCAGATTTAACAAAGTAATTGATAATAGTTATAGAATTTCAGATTATGTAACAGTCTATACTGGTTGCATAGTGTGTCTTGAACACTGGGGTATTTTGACACTAGAATAGGACACCACCTTAGAAGTTCTGGTATTTTGGACTGAGTCCCAGGCAGAGGCATAGCTAGGCCAGAGTGCGCCTGGTGCACACTCTGGCTTTTTCCCCCCCCCTTCCCCCCGTGGCACCCCCCCCCCCGCTGTCTGCTCTAGGTATTAGTGTCCCCATAGAGCTGACCAAGGATTAGATGGCACGAGCTATTTGACTGACAGGGGTTCACGTGACTTGCTTCCTGTGACTGAATGCATAGCAACTGGCAGACCAGAAGGGGTAAAGGACCTTTCCCTATATGCCACATTTGTAGTGTGTGTGTCCCACATCAAATATGTCTGTGGAGGGGCCTAAGTAATTTATCCTTGTAAAATAATTGAACACTAATTGGGGGTAGGGAAAATAGCCTCAGAAGAAAAGCTCAAGTGTAATGTTAATAATTGGTTTGTTTTTGACAATTTTTCTTATCCATTCCCAGATTGGCTTTCTTAGAACAAAAATAGCTGTTGAGTTTTGTTGCATTCATTTATTTCCAATATTTGATTGGGCTCATAGGATACTGAAGGGTTAACATTTGACTTAATTTAATTAATTTGACTTAATTGCATTGACATACATTTGTTGTACATGCCAAAGTTCTGATTGGAAATCAGGCTTTAACTTACTATATAATGCTCCTCTTTTTAGGTCTGGTAGCCAAATTTTTTTTGATGAAAGTACAGTTTTGTAACAGCTTCTGGATGAAGTGCTTGAGACTGAAAATTTCACTTTGTATTTACGGAATAATCCATTGTCAAAGTGACGTTCCATGGTCTCAGGTTTAAACATTGACTTTTCTCCACAGTTTATTCCAATGCCAGTCTTGTATGGTGTTTTTCTTTACATGGGAGTATCCTCATTAAAAGGCATCCAGGCAAGTTCTGTTTTAATTATGTAATGTCTTCTAAAATTGTCTTGTACAATGAAAGCTAGAAATGAGATCAAGTGATGAAATAGTTTAATTAACTGATAGAGTAGGGAATAAAACATGAGCCAGAAGTGACCTTCATAGTCCAAGCATTATGCCACCCTGACCTTCATAGTCCAAGCATTATGCCACTCTGTTGCATAAGCAAAAAACAGGATCATGGGCACAAAAGGAAAATGAATGCATTGGTGTCTGCAGGTATAGAACATATGTGTGTGGGGGTTCTCGTGTCCCATTCTGTTCTGTAGGCCAATGTAAAAGGGGCTACAGTCCTGAGACACAGACTAAAGAACATAAGAACATAAGAACATAAGAACAAGCCAGCTGGATCAGACCAAAGTCCATCTAGTCCAGCTCTCTGCTACTCGCAGTGGCCCACCAGGTGCCTTTGGGAGCTCACATGTAGGATGTGAACGCAATGGCCTTCTGCGGCTGTTGCTCCCGATCACCTGGTCTGTTAAGGCATTTGCAATCTCAGATCAAAGAGGATCAAGATTGGTAGCCATAAATCGACTTCTCCTCCATAAATCTGTCCAAGCCCCTTTTAAAGCTATCCAGGTTAGTGGCCATCACCACCTCCTGTGGCAGCATATTCCAAACACCAATCACACGTTGCGTGAAGAAGTGTTTCCTTTTATTAGTCCTAATTCTTCCCCCCAGCATTTTCAATGAATGCCCCTGGTTCTAGTATTGTGAGAAAGAGAGAAAAATTTCTCTCTGTCAACATTTTCTACCCCATGCATAATTTTGTAGACTTCAATCATATCCCCCCTCAGCCGCCTCCTCTCCAAACTAAAGAGTCCCAAACGCTGCAGCCTCTCCTCATAGGGAAGGTGCTGCAGTCCCTCAATCATCCTTGTTGCCCTTCTCTGCACTTTTTCTATCTCCTCAATATCCTTTTTGAGATGCGGCGACCAGAACTGGACACAGTACTCCAAGTGCGGTCGCACCACTGCTTTATATAAGGGCATGACAATCTTTGCAGTTTTATTCTCAATTCCTTTTCTAATGATCCCCAGCATAGAGTTTGCCTTTTTCACAGCTGCCATGCATTGAGTTGACATTCCCATGGAACTATCAACTAAGATGCCTAAATCCCTTTCCTGGTCTGTGACTGATAGCACTGACCCCTGTAGCGTGTATGTGAAGTTTGGATTTTTTGCCCCTATGTGCATCACTTTACATTTTGCTACATTGAACTGCATTTGCCATTTCTGAGCCCACTCACCTAATTTATCAAGGTCGGCTTGGAGCTCTTCGCAATCCTTTGTGGTTCTCACCACCCTACATAATTTGGTATCATCTGCAAACTTGGCCACCACGCTACCCACCCCTACTTCCAGATCATTTATGAATAGGTTAAAGAGCACTGGTCCCAAAACGGATCCTTGGGGGACACCACTCCC